>NC_091117.1:142635187-142955187 GCF_040183065.1 Periplaneta americana
AAGGGGAAATCGTAGTGACTCAATTGAGTTAATAGCGCCCAGGACTGCTCTAGACAGACAAAGAATTTGCGCTAAATCATAAGCTTAACTTTTCAGTCCCCTCATTGTAACATGCTACAGTACTTTAATGCTTCTTCAAAAAAGATAGGCTACTCTTAGCTTAAGACTCGTTAAGTTAATTAAATGAAAAATCATGTTCTCATGTTGCAGATACAGCATTTCTTTTCTGCTATTGCATCGAACCCTCCTGTTATAAATTTAAGTGGCTTTGTGGATGTAAACCGCTCGCTCTGTATTTCTGTGAGTAATATTGAACGATACATTTTGTAATATTTACCATAACAGTATATGTTTGTAACACTGTTTATTTATTTATTTGTTTAATGTTAGTAAATTGCAAATGAACACAATACAATACAATACAATACAATACAATACAATACAATACAATACAATACAACACAACACAATACAATATAATATAATATAATATAATATAATATAATGTAATATAATGTAATATAATATAATATAATATAATATAATATAATATAATATAATATAATATATAATACAACCCACTCCTGAATGAGTAAGACTCGTGCTCAGGAGGGGATTTCAATACAAACAAAGTAAAATTGAGAGTGAATAAATTACGGATTAAAAAGTGTTAAATATCTTTAACCCCAAACTATAAATCCAATACAATCTTTTTATTTTATTATTAATTTGGAGAGGATTAGTGGTTAAAACATTATGAAAATAAAATTTGTTTAATAATCTAATGATAAAAACAGCATTAATTTTACAGTTAGGTTCAAATAAACGCAGAAAATTAATATTTTTAGCTCTAAATTTATGTACATTTCAAAGTTACTAAGATTTTTGTGAACATATTTTAATAAAATAAAATAAAAAATTTGTTTAATGTTGAACACTTTGATATGTTTAAACCACAGTTCAGTTGAGTAATCTTTCTGCTTTTTTAAAACAAATTTTTAATATTTAACGGATAAAGGTTGGATTTTTGTAAATTTCACCCCATATAAAATATATAGACTGAAATAATGCTAAATAAATTGTACGTAAATAGTCAGTTGACAAAATATTTATTAAAACAACAAAGTAACATATTGTTTTACAAAATTTGTTACAAATATAATGAATATGATTATTCTATTTTAAATGATTATCAATAATTATACCTATTTAACCTCATTAACTTCATTAATAATTGAATAATTGCAATTTATATCGGATCAGTCAAAATTATGTATTTTAATTTTTAATATAGATGAAATTGGTTTATCGCCTTTATTATTTAAAGAAAATTGGATAGATATTGTTTTATCTTCATTAATTACAAGAGAATTTAATTCGAACCGTTTTCTTATTAATTTTAAGCCACGATTTGCATTACAATAAGCATCAGTCCAAGTTTGTCCACTAAAAAGTAAAACTGTACCATCAGCATACGAATATAAATCGCCTTCGTATTCTTTAAGGTATATCATTAAAATTGTTATCAGTTGAATTTCAATTCCAAATATCTGAACTTGTAAATGACTTTTTTTGAATACGTATGATAACTATTTTTCACCTAAAAATATACCGCTTCTATGTTAAACGTCTAATTCCTCAGATAAAGATAATAGAAAAAGTGAGCAGATTTTGAACTTAAGAACATGCGCAATATACACAAACATGTTGGAGCTCATTTCATTTAGATTTGTGCAGCATAGAACTTTCGCGAGTTGGAACTCAAATAAATAAGATTTTTGTAGAGAGCAGTAGTAAGCACTAGCATGTCTCACTTCGAAGGGAAAATAGTGCAGAGATGCCATTTTATAGATTTACCTAAGTTAACAGAAAAAGTCACTGACCAGTTGATCCTTGATTCAAGTTTCTTCTTTTTTAGATAGGTATCTTTACATGCTTAATTCTAGAGTGAAACAACCAACCTTCGAAACGTCATAAATACTTATATTCATCATCAGCAATGGAAGATGTTTATTCCGGACCTGTTCTGAATAATCCACAATACTGTTCTTCGGTCAAAATTAATCTAAAATAATTTTAAAATAGTTACTTACGACAGAAACGATAACAAGTGACATTTTATTTCGTGAGAAGGGATGTTTGCGAAACGAGGCCGTAAGCCGAGCGAAATAAGTCCTACAAACAAAATCAAATCATTTTTAACATGTATGTCGTAGCTATAATATTTTTAGACAGCTATTCGTCGTGCTGATAGAGACAATTCTCACAACTTCTCCACTGCTATATTCCCAGTCACTTTAATAGTGAAACTTTAACACATTTCTGTTATGCAGTGACATACGTAGCTCTGTGGTAAAGCATTTGACTGCAGATCGAAAGGTCCTCGGTTCAATCCCGAGTGTCACCTATTTATTTAAATTCAGTGTTTTCACAAATTTATGAATAAAAATATTTGAAGCAAATTTCTTTAATTTGTGTACATTTCTTAATCAAAGGAAGCCATTTTTAAATATAGGTATCTTAGGGCCGTATTCATAGACATTTTTAGCGCGGGCTTCCGGTGGATGATCAGCGTTTTTCGTATTCATAAACCAGTGTTAGCGATAGGATATGATTTGAATTCTCTACAAGTAACCAGTGGATAGCCGGGGCTAGTTTAGAACGCTCGTAGCGCGTGCTGCGAAATGTCTAAGAATAGCACCCCAATTATTTGAAGCATTTATTAATCAGTTGTGATTGCTGTCATGTGAAATCTGGTGGGAAACAATTGACAATCGGCACAAACAGTCAGTGTTGAGATTATGTTTACTTTTCACACAAGTTTTAAAATCTTATTTCTTTTTGCATGCTACAGCATGTCGCTTTTTAACACGCTTGCCTAGTGTTAAATGATAATACTTTTAGGGATGACTAATTGAAAAAAAATAACTTTTGATGTTGCACGTTGAACTATGGCATGGACGTTTGTTACTGAGTTATTACACGTTATTAGGTACTTCAATTTGTTTTCTAAAGTGAAGTTTCGTCCGCGCTTATTTCTAACACAGTAGTTAGACTCCTTATATAAATTGAATAAATACTATATTAGACTAATGTGAAAACAAAAATGCCAAATAATTTCATGAATAAAGTTTTCAAGATGCAAAAATAAACTCTTTTTTGTGTTCTGTAAATTTTAATGGTGTTATTAAGTAAATGAACACAGTACTGCTTTACTAATTGGATTTTGTTCTTTTACAGATTATATCTCAAACGATAACATACCTCATCGTGCTGATACAATTTCAAATAAGTGCATATGAAAGTTTGCACAGTGTTAGCCCTGACATAGAGACATTAAAGAAGTTTCTTGAAAAACATAGCAAACAGGATATTCCCTCTGAATCATGTTAAAAAAATGCTGTCATCGTCTTATAAAACTCTGACATCCGATCAAAAGGATTTTGGTGATTTTTTTATCAGGCGGAACCGGTAACTTGCTGAGTAATATAGTAGAGCAGGTCTCATTATAAATAAAAAAGCATGATCCCGCTGTAACTTCATCTCCACATATCATAAACTATAACAAATTTCCAGAAATAAATAGCCAGGCCATTACTTAGTTTGTAAACATAGGTTTACAGTTGCTTTCTGATCCCATGAAGAATGAACAATCTCTCATTATTTCATTTACTTCGAATATGAAGATAATTGTTTGTAAAGATCCGTCAAGTTTTAAAAACTGAGGGAAAATTCCTCATATATTTCCCTTCCCATTCACACTGCGGTTACACGATTGGTAAACCTGGAGACAGACAGCTGTATATTATTATAAAGAAATGAACAAGGTTATCACCGTAATTGAAGAATTGCCTGATTCCGACTAATGTAGCGTGTCTGTGAAAGCAAGGAAGAACTTTTGAATGACCCAACACTGGAAAGAGACACTGTCAATTTAATATCATTTTTTTAATCACACACTTTGAGTTTAAAGAAGAATTCTTTTGTAGACGAATGGCTGTAGTAAAAGACGACGAAATGAAAATAAACAGTGCTTTGGATGAAATCGAAGAGACATTAATAAGTAAATGGAAAAAGTGTAGAAATAAAAACAAATGCAGGTTATTCGTTGCTGGAGTAACTTTCAGAATGCTAATAGCGTAATATAAACATACTCCAAATGGTATTGATGTATAAATTGTTTGCTTGTATCACATCCATTCAGTTTAAAGTGTTTCTCTGACTATCACATCTACTCAGTTTAAAGTGTTTCTCTATCACATCTATTCAGTTTAAAGTGTTTCTCTATCACATCTAATCAGTTTAAAGTGTTTCTCTATCACATGTATTCAGTTTAAAGTGTTTCTCTATCACATCTATTCAGTTCAAAGTGTTTCTCTGTATTTGACGTAATTCTCACAAATATAGTTAAAAAAATTAGAAGAAAAATTGTGGTAATGTATTGTGCAGCTAATTATAAATTATTCGCAATGACCATAAGATGAATATCACTTGCATAGGAAAAAATGAAATGATTTAGGCTAATTTATTAATTTTGTGTATTTATGTATTGAATTTTGTCATGTGTTCAGTGTGCTTCATTGCATAGTTTCACCGAGTTAGAGGCCAATTTAATGGATTTTAAGCCTAATTCAGGTACCTAAACCTGCATTTTTAGTGTACAAATATTCGAGGTCTGCTCATAGCCTAAGTAATGCTACACCACTTCAGAAATTATAATATGTAATCAGAGATAACGTGATAGCAATAAACAGTTCTTTAGTTTGTGTGATAATTCAGTTACCGTGCTTTTATTTTAATATTTAAAAGAATGAAGACTAGTTGTCACAAATGTCACAAGTGGTTTAGGTGCCAGGAGGATGACTTTGAAATAGAACATTTCAGAATTGTACCCGTGCATGAAAGTATCAAGTGTTTTGATAATAATAATAATAATAATAATAATAATAATAATAATAATAATAATAATAATAATGGTTTATTTAACCAGGCAGAGTTAAGGCCATACGCCTTCTCTTACATTTAACAAGGGGTAAAACTGTGATACAAAATCATACAAATTTACAAAATACAGCACACAGACACAAAACTTAAGTAGATAGTCATAATACAATGTAAACAACAAGTCAGTAGAAATGAGACATAATATCCTAACATACAGAAAGAAAAGAAAAGGCATAATAAAATGTGAACAGTAAGTCAGAATAAATGAGACGAAGTATAAAAATATGAGACAATATAGTAATGAAGGATACCCGAAAGGATTGGGCATTATTAATTCATCATTTCGTAACAGTATTACAAGTGCCGTCCTAATGCCCGAGAATATTGAACGGGTGCCGTGGCAAGAAGTCCGACCCGCTCAGCAGTGAGACATTCTCTGGTGTTGAACATTCCGTGAACGACTCTCATAGGATAAATGTAATTATCCTCTCTTTCAACAAGATGGTGCAAAGGCGCATACTGCAAAATGAAGCTTGACTACCTCCAGAACCATGTTTCCTTGTGACTGATCTCAATATTTGGGGAGATCACTTGGCCAGCAAGATTTCCGGATCTCAATGTACCAGATTTCTTTTTATGGGGCTATTTGAAGTTCAAAAAGTCTTCCACAATGGTTCGAGTATTATATCAGTAGAAGAAGTTAAAAACGCATACGAAAAGATATCAGAAAATTGATGTGAGATATTGCAGAGTGTAATGCATAAATTACGTGGAAGGTTACACAAGTTTTAATTGTAATGGGGAACATTTAATCCAGGTTATTTTCAAAAAGTGAACAAGATAACTGAATTGAATACTTCGAAGTTTGTTTCTCTCATACAATTTACTTTGTTCTATAGTCTTATAGAAACATTTCATAATCCATCCGTACCTACCGGTTAACCCTGTTTGTATTAGTAAGGTGTGATCAAACACAGAATATTTGGTGTGGCGTCACAAAAGAACTGCAATCGCTAATGTTGAAATTTTATTTTACTTCGAATAAATGTTTAACCGAAATGGTGGAGAAATTAAAAAAAAATACCCAAATAAACACACACATGTTTATAGATGTGGTGTGGAATATAGAAAATCTAAAACAAGTATTGGTATAGAACAATGGTTACCAACCAGGGGATCATGTAAAGAGCTGAGGGGGAATCGCGAAATGAATTACAAAATGAAACAGAAAACGCTTTATATTGTGAATTTTATTAGTAACAACAATTAATTTATTCGTCACAACAATAATTCCTTTCTACAATTCACCTTAAACGCTCTCGTCAACAATTGGATCTTCACTCAACACAGTATTCGTTATAGCACTCCACCGACGACAATGACAATTTACTTGGACTATTACGCACAACAATAAACTGTTAATCTTAACTAATATTTACAAAGCACTATTTACAAATCAGAACTACCAGTTCTCAGTTCACAGTTCTTCTATCTCAGTCACTCGAGTTCACAGTATCTCGAACCACAGACCTTCAGAGACAGTTCACTGTACTCGAACTCGGGTCCCTCCAACTGCGGTCCACTGCACTCGAACTCAGGTCCCTCCAACTGCGGTCCACTGCACTCGAACTCAGGCCTTCGGCTGCTGACGCAGTTGCGGACGCACACTCGAATCGAACTCCGGTACACAAGACTGGCTTCCTTGCTCTGGCTTTCTCACTGACTGAATAACTGAAAAACTCTCGAGTTCGCTGGCGCTTCTTCTTTTATAGCAAAATCATAGTTGCGAGAAATTTCTACAGGTGTGTAGAGAATTATCAGGATATCTCCACTTCGACGGACTTCTCGAAGGGTCGGGAAGGTCCGTTTCCCATTCACTGCGTTAAGTAGCAGCTGCGCGCGCAGCCTCCCCTCGCGTGTAGGCCCCTTTACCCACTACTCCGCCGCGCGCCGTCCCCCCGTGCTCCGCGCGATCTGCTTTCTTGCGGGACGCTGGTCGTGAGTTCGATTCTCACGTCGCTGTCACAATATTAACGCATACTTACTGTGTGTCCAGAAAAGCAAACAACATTTAACATACAAATGAAAAGAAAGTTTTAGTAGTTACAGGTACACTAAAATAAAAAAAATAATAGTTTCTACAATAGTGCGTAAAGTTGCATTTTATCCATTGTTATCAGTACTAAAGTGAGCCTTTAAAACACTACTGCCTAAAAAGTAAGTAATCACTTCACGCGCAGTTATTCATTTCACGCACTACCAAAGAAAGTGTAATATTCAATGTACAAACTTCATTCAGTAAGAAATTAATGCATTACTTAAATATTACATGTAACATAAATAAGTAACAAATTTAACATTCATATCTACATTTTAGCCCTGTCCGCCGAGTTAGCTCTGTGGTATCGTGTCTGCCTCCAGACTAGCCGATTCCCGGTAAAAATTTTATTGTAAAATTTCTACCTCGAAACTAGGAGAGATGGCAGTGCAGAACTTTAAGAGCCATATTCATAGATATTCTTAGCGTGGGCTTCCGGTGGATGATCAGCGAACTAACGTTTTTGGTATTCATAAACCAGTGTTAGCGATATGGCATGATATGAATCCTGTACAAGTAACCAATCGATAGCCGGGGCTAGTTTAGCACGCTCGTAGCGCGGGCTAGCAAAATGTCTATGCATGGCACCCCTAATCATTAAATTGTGCAACAATATGCCTGGGTTAAATGCCATATCTCTCCGCAGTGCATATAAATATAAGGCATATGTCACTGTTGATAGTGATTATTCCGTCGGCTGGAGACTGCCCTCTTGGTGCTATTCGACAGGAGTAGGCCGTGTGCCGGCACCGGGTTTCCCCTTCTCTCATCATCATCATCATCATCATCATCACTCATTCCCTACACTACACTTACACGAACACTTAACATACACTCACCCTAACCCTAGTACACGACATAACTCTTTCACAGATACACATCGTGCATAACGTGGCCCGCCGAAATGGTCTGTCTTGTATCCGCATTATGCGGAACCCGAATCACGCAAGTGAAGTGGGTAGGCATTAGTCACACACACACACACACACACACACTTTAGCACTTATTATTCTGAAGTTACACGTACGGTACTCATTATAACAATATTTTTCATTCAATTGTTCCTAACCGCTTTGTTGATTATATGACCAGTTTACACGGCCATGAAATCGTGATCATGAATAAAACAGCTGCCGTTCCATGGATATTTACTTCTTAATGGTTCTGAGTTTAGACGGCCATGACTTTGTGATCTTATAACCTCACCAACTTGAAATATTTATTTAATGTAAATTTGTGCTATCATAAAAAAACATTGTACGACACACATTCGTAAAGTCATGTAAAGCGAACGTATACGAACTTGTCTCGTAAATAATAACTATTATTAATGCAACAAATGTGCCAGTTTCTCAGAAAGTAGTTCTCAAATCTCGACTCTGTGTTCAATACACACATGCTGAGAGTGATATCACTTTCAAGTTCAGTGAGATTTCTCGTCTTGTTTTGATGGCAAGTCATCACTGCGTTAAGGGGTATTCACAGCAGAAATTCGGTAGGTTGAGTCAGTTCCCTCCCAGCACTTAAACTTAACATAAATCTAAGTACAACACAAACACCCAAACTGTATATACCAAACAATAATTTCTAATCAAGACAAAATTCATTTGTGAAATCGAGAATCGAGCCCGAAACCTTCTGGTTAAGAGATATCGTTGCTAATCACTAAAAAGACTAAAGACTGACGCTTACAGTACATAACTTATTCACGAAGACAATCCTTTTCTGCAATATACAAATTAATATAGAAACCTATTATCATACTGTGTTGTTGGTTATAATACTGTTACCTAAAATCTCTACTGGAACGAAGGAGCCGTTATTTTAAACTATAAAGAAAAGGACTATATGATATGATACAGAGTAAGAGGAATGCAAGTAACGGGCTCAGAATGACAAGGTTCTATCTGACATTTTTAGCAAAATTGGGATTTTTCTTGCATTGAATTCTGCTACTTCGCAGCTATCTACCATATAAATTATATGTTGATATCTCCGTTATTGTTCGTGATAAAGTTAGTTTGAAAAGGTTCTTATCTGCATTGATTTTATTAATAACCAAACTTTAAAATGCTCTCCTGTAAAAAAGTACTAAACACTAGATAGAACCTTGTCATTCTGAACCTTTGAAGTCTGCTAAGAAACCACTTGAATGTGAGGATGAGCAGCACAAGGAGCATGGGGAAGGGGAAGAATTCGAGTAGTAGAAAAACGATAATACAGGAGTCGGGAAGTTAAAATAGGGGAGGGAATGAGAGGAATAAGGGTGGTATTGTAAGGAAAACTTGAGGAGATTGAAATCCAGTGTCTGCTGAGGATATTGAAAATTTTAGAAGAATGATGGTGAAAAAAATTAGAGGAATTAAGTCAAAAGTTAAGTGAGCCGATGGTGATAACGAAAAGGGGGGGGGAGATGATCATTGAAAGAGTTAGAAAGAGTTAGAGATCAGTGAAGATAACACTCCGTTATACTAGGAAAAAAGACTAGTGAATAATATTTTGAGAGTAATGAGTGACCAATATTAGTGAACTAGTAAAAGATCAAGAAAAGAGTAGTAGAGACTGTCTAGTCAGTGGTACTGAATGAGAGTAACGAAGGTATGAATAGTAGGAATTATTGATGGTGTAAATAAGTTTTTGCAGCAAACAACGAGCTGAATAACGAATCGGCTATAGTCTAGAAGTGAAATGGTATAAACAGTAAGGTATATGTGAACTAGTGAATAAATAATGAGTAACAAAACTAAGTTAGGATAAGTATTAAATAGATGATGGACTGAGCAGTAAGAGGGGAGATAGCTAGTGAGAATAGGATAGTTATAATAAAGACAGTATACTGCAAAGAAGTGTTTTTTTTGTAATTATAGTTAAAGATAGCACTGTAAACGTGAAAATGTGAGGTTTACCATTATAATTATGTAATAAATGCTGTGACGAAATATATATCATACTACCATAATACAGGGTTGTTTCCGACCTCTGATAACGAATTTGAATGACATCAGGAGTCACACGACAGCTGAACTGTGGCGCGAGGTGACATACCAGTAGTAAGTGATCTCATAGTCAGAGTGCACGGCGACTCACAGCAGAAATTCCCAAGAAAATCGAGCCTTTTTGGGAGGGGTACATAAGAAACCTTTCCGATGCCTAGTACAGTTAAGTGAAAATAAAAGAAACCTGCAATAAACGAGGTTTCGTTATTTCCAAGAAATGCATCTTCTGTGAATTTAATAAGATTGGTAAAGCTCGAATGGAATTAATTAGTATCTTATCGTGGGGTGCGGCGACTTGTGAGGGGGGCAGATTTGCTTGCTTTTCCCACTCTGGAATTAATCCCATCCGAGATTTGCCAGTCTTATTAGGTACACACAAGATGCCTTTCTTGGAAACAACGAAACCACGTTTTTTACAGGCTCCTATGATTTTCACGCAACTGTACTTGGCATCGGAAAGGGTTGTTATGTACCCCTACCAAAAAAAAAAACTCGATTTCCTTGAGCATTGCTACTGTGATACACCGTGCACTCTGATTATGAAATCACTCACTACTGATCTGTCACCTCTCGCCGCAATTCAGCTGTCGGTATGATTCCTGACGTACATGACGTCATTCAAATTCGTTATCACAGATCGGAAACAACCCTGTATATATGATAAAAAACAATTACTCGAACTACAAAATAATGAACACCTTTATTCTTGCGGAAACACATGGAGTATTTCTAAAATAGCAACCGTATTCCATATCATTTAAGTCTACGGATGAAGCCACCGTACTAACAGAAGTCGACACGTATTGGAAAAGAAGTACCAAGACACTGCTAAACTTCTAACAAACATCAGTATACCAGAAGATGCAAAATTATTTTATGAAGTGCTGAAGAGAAAAGAAAGTAATGATTCAAGCAATACCACTAAACGTATGGAAGTTTGTGATGTCGAAGAAGTGTAATACCACACATAATTGGTCATTTATTTGCAGTAATATTTTTCTTACCTATTTATAATAATTTTCATGATCAATTAAAATACAATGGTAATATTTTTTTTATAAAAGTAATCAATAAACTAATTGGAATATAATGTTTTGCTCTTAAATGATAAGCAAATAAACATTGCAATGTTTGCACATGCACTTTTTATTCTTTTCATTCTTTATTTATTCGTCCTTCACTTCTGCCATAGCAGACTGACTAAAAGACAAACAACACTATATAACATTTTCATTTCTTGGTACAATGGTTGTAATAGTAACAGTGTGAAATTGGCTAATACAAAATTAAATATATATAGATTATAATAAATTATTCTAAATATGGAAAATACATTGTACAACACCGTAAAACGTTATCGATTTTTAAAATAAAATATCTAGAAGGTCGAGTATAGTGTCACTGTGAAGATTTCATTTCATTAATAATATTGAATATATTTTTGATCAGAAAAATAAAAAAAATATATAATCTATATTTGTCTCAAATTTTCTCTCCTGTAAGAATTATTATTACAACAAGGTTTCACTTTTAGGCGGTATATGTTTGAAAACATGTAAAAAACATATTTCCATATTTAAAATTCCATTTATTTTGAATTATAAATTTTCTATGATTTATGAAATACTGTAGCTTTTGTAGGAAGCGAGTTTTGAAAAAACTGTCATATTTTAAACCTTCTTCACTGGATGGATTTTGAAGTAAAGATCCTCAGTTGAAGAGATCAGCGCCATAGTGGGTAAAGCACCATATACTAAAAACGAAGAAAACATAGCTTAAATTTAAGCGCTTACCATAATACAATGAAACATATAGCAAGTAATATAAAGTATGCACATTAAAACTAAATGATATGTCAATCTTCACTAAACTATGGTTTTCACTTAACTTCAAACCTTTCTTTCTCCGTTTTTAATAAATGGCGCTTGGCCCACTATGACTCAGAACTTTTCAATTTATGCTGGAGTATTTTCCCTCTAAACTAGATTTATGTCATATCTAGTGCAGTTTTTCTTCACTCTACATGAAAATTCATTACTGCCATATAAGAGGGATAATTTCTATTGGAGTTTGTTTCTTCTATAACTAGAACTCAGTTATGTAGACGTCCATTCGTATTGGAATTAATTAGCTGTAAACTAGAACTCAATAAAGTATGTACATGATCATTTCTACTGTAGCATATTGTCTCTGAGCTAGAGATAATATACGTGGTAATTCCTATTCAAGTTTGTTCACTCTAGAGTCTAGACTACATCAGAGAACAGTAACAGCAATTTCTACTCGAGTATGGTCGCTTTATTTAAATAACTTATCCGGTCGTTTCACTGTATTTTGTTTACTCGAAACTGGAATTTAATATATTGACAATAATACTGTACTGCTATATAGGCCTAATAATAACAATTTGCACTAGATTTCGTTCGCTCTAAAAACTAAAGTTCAGTAACATACGCTGCGAACTCTATTGGAGTTTGTTCTATCTGAAGTAGAACTCAGTAAGTTTGTTCTCTTTAAAGTATGGTTCAATAACGTATGTACTCTATAATACGATTATCCCTTTTGGAAGTTATATTCTCAAAATAGAGAAGAAAGAATGTAGCCCACATATAGTATTCGTATATGCTGTCCTATGGTTTCAAATTATGTTGAGAATCTATTTACATTTCTTTCTATAACGATAATTTGATATATATATAAAACATTATTCTTATTCGTTTAGCTCCACAATTATCTAACAATGAATCATCGATTATGGCGCGGAAAAAAATTTGTGCAATAAATTCTGGTCCAGAAAGTAGATAAGTAATAATTATACTCTTAGGAATTTCAATTTATTTCAGTCCATCAAAAGCTTACAATCGACAATTTCGTTTCAAGATTGCTCTTAGAGATTGAACACGTGGAGTTTATACTTTAAGTTTCAAAATGATTAGTGTTCGATCTGAGAACAAAATAATTCTTCTATCAGTCTTGTAATCTTTTATAACAACACAGTATGATCTGCAACGGCATTTCATTGTCTCAAAGTGGTTGTGGTACGTAAACGTGTAGCACATCAGGCCTACTATTGTTACTATTACGGCCCGGATTTCTAGGATTTTATAAAGAGATGGTTTAGTCCTTTTTTAGAATTTTATTTCTTCAAGTCATAGGCCTACTGTATTTGTATTAAACTGACAAATATTTTCACTAAAATCAGTAAAAAATAAGTTTGAACGGCAGACACTTTTATTATGTGATGAGCGATAATCTTTTTACTGCAAGGGTGCCCAAACGCCTATAGAATCAGTAGATACTGCACGTCAAGCATGCTCTGGTAAGGTCAATAACTTTGCATATAAAATAGGTAAAACGACCTTAAAGAATATGCGCTGCGGGTTGCTTACGTCAGGGTTACCTCGTACGAGTTACAATTGGACATCTATGGTTTATTATGTTTACAGCAATAACAAAAAAATATTCTTCAAGAAAGTACACACCATAAAAACAAAGTGACTATTCAGTTCCTATGTTTAGTTAAAGAACTGTATACAAACAAAATGATCACTTTTTTTTCTTTTTAAGATGAACTGTTGCAATGAACAACGAAATTACCTGTTGTGAAAAATTTTATATTGTCCCTCAACATATCTCTGTAGTGAGAAAAGGTTCGCTCCACACAATATCAAGTTATTGGTGCGTACTTTGTGGATGTCACTACTTTCGGTCGCCATGATAAATTCTCCAAATATTTCTCATCCTTGAAGAGTTGCAACTACGTCTTTCATTTTCGCGTATCAAGGATTCCACTCAAGGACTAAAGAGAACTTTGAAGAGAGCACATCGCTCACTACCACTGGTATTTTCTTGTTTGAACCTGCTTCAGTGATGTTCATTGCTTCTTTTACTAGAATAGATGTACCTCTCACGCGTTCAATGGCAGCAGAAAAGTCAGAAAAGTGAATGAACTTTCATGAAGCTATGTTTTTTTCTATCCTGAAGAGCATTCTTTCCTTCGAGATGCAAGCAGCGTCGCTGTTGTTGAATTTGTCTATGTCTGTCTTTATTTCCTCATGAAGATCGGCGTAGTAGAGTGCGGCTGACAATTTCCCCTGCGAGTTATTATTGGTTCTGGCTGTAGACTTACTTCTGGTAGCATCTCTTTGAATATCTGAGTGTGACTAGGTGATAGAAGAAAAACATTCTTGACAGAAGGAATGATAGCATTTACCCCTGGGAAATTATTTCTCATTTCTTCCGCTATGGGCTAGGCATCTGGGCACGTTACGTGAATCACATTTACGTAGAAACTTGTCAGAATCTCTCCTGCTTTAATCATATGGGCGGTACTATCTCTAAGCAGGAGGAAAAACTTTTAATTTCGATTTTCTTCACGCCACAATACACGTAGATCTTCCTTAACCACTCAAACTGTAGTGCTGTGATTTGTTTTATTTAGTTCTTTACAAAGGACAAGATAATGTTTTCCCAGTTCTGCTGGAATCAGACGAGCATTACTACTAGAAATGATAAAATAACGAATTATTTTAGTCAAAAAATTTATTTCGATTCCTGAATTGGTCAGATCCCTACTTAGATATGCACATTTTGCATATTAATTGTTTCTATGCTACTAATTGTTACTGAGCGAGCTTTTATATTTTGCAAATGCATCACAACGTTAATATAATTTCCCAGCCTTTATTTTCCTTTTACAACAGAAAATTCACTTTCATCTTCAACCACATTATAGTTATATCGCTTATCATTTGATCAGGGTTCGAATTAAGATTTCTGATGGGGGGGGGACAGAATCTCAGATAGAGAATACCATACATAAAATTATTATTATCCTCATTCGATACGGCTCAACGCTTGGTCGCACTGAGTTGTTTGTCTTGCATCTTGATTATAATAATAATAATAATAATAATAATAATAATAATAATAATAATAATAATAATAATAATAATGATAATAATGATAATAATAATAATAATAATAATAACTATATCTATGAGCAGGCTTAAGATAAGATTTGTAATTCCTAAGTTATTGATTGTTGTCAACTTGCCGGTGATGATAAAACATCAATATTATTTTCATTTCTTACTTTATACTCTACTTTATAAAGTATACTCGAATTAAAACAATTATGTTTTGTGAGGGGGGTAGAAGTTATCTCTGGAAGGGATGTTAATATGAATTTCTGTAAAGGAGATAACATCCAAAGGGGGAAATCCCCCCCCCCATCCTCCAACTTAATTCGCATCCTGCACTTGATGATACCATATTGTTCAATCATGTGCTACTGGTCTAGTTGTTTTCGGTGGTTATGAGCTCGAAATGTGGATTTAATTCCTGTTGAAGACGATTGATTTTAATTGCCTACAAAATCCTTTGTACGGCTTTGTTTGTAAGGGCATTACAGCTATTTATGCCGTGTCATAAGATTTACGATAACTACGTAAAATTATATTGGCCCAGATAGAGGGCTTCAGGTAACATTTCTCTGTCAACGTTTGTACACGTTGAAATTTAGGCGCAGAATAACTTCTGCTGTTATAGACATCGTTAAATGAACTGCTCCTGCTCTTGCTGCTGCTCCCACTACCGCTACCACTACTATAGGTAAAGTTATCCTTTTTACACGCCATGAAAACGAATGGGGGTGGAGGTAGAGGTCTATCCTGTCATACCTCGGCACTAGCATGAGGCGGTGCAGTCGCCAGAACGCTTCGGTCACATCGATACTCAATTTAACAGGAAAATCAATGGATTCCAGAGACGTTTTGAAAATTCTGGTAACAAGAAAATTACCATCTACCGAGATTAAAGCCAAGACTTTCCAATCCGAAGCAGATGCTCTAACAACAGAGCTACCCGTCCTCCCAAAGTATTACCACCACCACCACTACCACCATCACTACCACTATCATCACAACCCCACGACCAACACTACTAATCACAACCCCACAACTACCACTACCATAACTACTACTACTACTACCATCACACAACCACCACAATTACTAATACCATTACCAAAACCACCACCACAACTACTAATACTACCACCACAATAACTACTACTACAACAACCACCACCACAACTACCACTATCAACACCACCACCACTACCGCCACAACTACCACGACCACCACCAACACAACCACCGCCACAACTACTACTGCTACCACCACCACTACAACTATCACAACCACCATCAACACAAACATGCCACAACTATTACTACTACTACCACCACCATCACCACCACCACCACCACCACCACCATCACAACCACTGCCACTGCCACGACTACTAGTCATAATGCCACCACCACAACTACTGCCACTGCCACACGACTACTAGTCATAATGCCACCACCACCACCACCACTAAAATTATCACTACCACTATCACCACCACCGCCACAACTACCACTATCACCACCAACACAACCATCGCCACAACTACCACAACCAACATCAACAAAACCATGCCACAACTATTACTACTACCACCATCACCACCACCACCACCACCAAAATCACTGCCACGACTACTAGTCATAATGCCACCACCACCACCACCACCACAATCACCGCCACAACTACTACTACCACCAATACCGCAACCGCCACGACTACTACTACCACTAATAATGCCACCGCCAAGACTATTACTAACATCACCAACACAACCACTGTCACCACCACCACCACCACCACCACCGCCACAACTACCACTACCACTACCAACACAACCAACGCCACAACTACTACTACACCAACACCACCATCCCCAGGATTACCACTAACATCACCAAACAACCACCGCCACAACTACCACCACCACCACCATCACCGCCACAACTACCACAACCACCACCAACACAACCACCGCCACAACTACTACTACCACCAACACCACCACCGCCACGACTACCACTAACATCACCAACACAACCACCGCCACAACTACTACTACCATCACCACCACTACCACCACCAACCACCACAACCACCGCCACAACTACTACCACCATCACTACAACTACCATAACCATCATTAACACAACCATGCCACAACTATTACTACTACCACCATCACCACCACCACCACCACCAAAATCACTGCCACGACTACTAGTCATAATGCCACCACCACCACCACCACCACAATCACCGCCACAACTACTACTACCACCAATACCGCAACCGCCACGACTACTACTACCACTAATAATGCCACCGCCAAGACTATTACTAACATCACCAACACAACCACTGTCACCACCACCACCACCACCACCACCACCGCCACAACTACCACTACCACTACCAACACAACCAACGCCACAACTACTACTACACCAACACCACCATCCCCAGGATTACCACTAACATCACCAAACAACCACCGCCACAACTACCACCACCACCACCATCACCGCCACAACTACCACAACCACCACCAACACAACCACCGCCACAACTACTACTACCACCAACACCACCACCGCCACGACTACCACTAACATCACCAACACAACCACCGCCACAACTACTACTACCATCACCACCACTACCACCACCAACCACCACAACCACCGCCACAACTACTACCACCATCACTACAACTACCATAACCATCATTAACACAACCATGCCACAACTATTACTACCACTACCACCACCATCACAACCAGAGCCACAACTACTACTATCACTACCATAACCACTGGCACTACTACTACTACTACTACTACTACTACTATCACCACCATCACCACCACAATCACTTGCATAACTATTATTACCACCACCATCACAACCACCGCCGCAACTACTACTATCACCACCACAACCACAGCCACAACTACTACCACCACCACCACATCATCACCACCACTACCACCATCACCACCACTATCACCACCATCACCAACGCTACTACAAAAAGTTTGAAATAGACTGCTATTGTACTTGTATTTCAATTAATAATTTAGTGAATTACGATATATCTACTGCCGAATAAATTTATGATTAATTTTCAGGATTAAGAAGAAAGGAAGTCTGATTCACGAGTAAGAATAGAACAAACAGAGTAGCGAGAAGAATCTGCACTTCCTGATATGCATCGAGTGCGAAGCTACAGAAGTGATTGGGAGAAACAACAATTCTATACTGAACAGAATGATCACTCTAGTCAGGTCAGTGACATAAAATTAATTGTTCAATATTGTCATAAGTTTCGAAGTATCTATTATACTTAACTGTATGTTTATGCGAATCTTGAAATTGCGCGCAATATGCCGCTGTTAAAGTGTTACGCTACAAGCCGAAAGATCGCGTGCTCGATTCCCACTAGGATAATGGATTTTGTTCATTTATATAACAATTCTAGCCTCTAGTAAAGCCAGAGTAAAGCACAGCACTGTCAGTTCGCAGCCCAGCCCACCCAAGACCAATACGTGGCGTATGGCATGGGCATAAAATTCCCCGTACAGCGGACAACATATAAAATTAAATTATTTTCCACTGCTGTCGAACACATACTTAAAACTGCCCCGATGGTATTTTTCAAATTTCCATCCGACTCCGTTGTTTTACACTCTCTACCAGCGATTTTATCCTTCACTACTTTTTCTCTATAGATAATTTATTTTAGAATGTAGGTATGCTTTCACGGCCGGTGTCTGTGATGAAGGTTTTCCGGGCTGAGATACTGTGGTCTATCATTTTACCAGTGAACCAGTAGACCACGGCATCTCAGCCCGGAAAACATTAATCACAGAGGCTGTATTTTCTTTGCGATGCACCATTATTTGGACTCATTTTGAAAAAGAAATAAAACAACTAAAACAAAAACGTTTGAAACAGTAGCTGATCGTTGATCGAACTGCACTCGCAAGCACAAGCCCGCGAAAACTCATTAATAAGTAACTGATAGAAATGGAGACTTGGACTGGATGCCTTGATAACAGCCCACTGCACAAAACCGCTACGCAAGCAGCCCGGCCCGGCTAGTGCGTTGACGTCACGAGCTTGTTCCGTGCGAGACTGTGAAGCCCAGTGCGGTCAGTGCGGAAGCAGCCCATGGGCTGGGCCGTTGTGCAGGTCTCTGAAGTATCAAGCGTATTTCCTCAGGGACAAAAATGCCCAGCCCGGAGGACTGACTCTACCAGTAATCAGTGTCTATTGTCTCGTGAGGTACCCTAAGGCATTTCCGAAGGCTGTTTGTCCCTTTGAAGTCAGCAGTATATCGAGAAAGATCTGAGGTATCGAATAATCATAATGGAAGCGATGAAAGATATTCCCAAAGCTTGGTTAAGTTATTTCTTGAATTGTTTCTATGATCGACTGGCACATTATCAAAGCTGAGGGCTGCCAGTTCGAACACAGGATTTAGAGGGTGCGCTAACTTTGTTTTGGAAGGAGCATTTTATTATTTTGTTATTCGATACACTTTTATGTTTTCTTGATTTAGCAATAATAAATTTGTACGAAAGTATCTAGTGTGGTACTTTTTGATAAGATCTTAACGAGCATTATTCCAAAATATAAAAATATATCGGGTATTTCATTTAACCAGTTCTTTGTATACGACTATCCCCAGACACAGAGTTTCATGCCACTGAAGAACATCCTTCAAAAGTTATTTAGGTGGTGCGGGACTTTTTACTAACTCTTTATAATCAATCTATCCATCCACCCATGGACATCCATCTGTCTAACTATCTGTTCTTCTATAAAATGGAATTCGTTAATTCCATTGGTTTATTAAGTTCTCGTAATATAAATCACATTTTTATTCCCATTTTTTCTCTTTCACCCTATAGACGTAAAGAGCACCGAGTTTCATGTCACTAAACAACATGATTCAAAAGTTATTTAGGTGGTGCGATATATTTTACCAACCCTGTATATATGGACAAACAAAGTAAATCGACATTGTAAGCCACAATCTGTACATCTACAGTTAAATAAATACATCAGAATTCAAATATAGCTGGATGAATAACTAGGTAGCCAGAAGATTTTATTAGTAAATGGACAGACTTACTGATAGTTAAGACGATATGTGTCAATAAACAGATGAAGAAACAGAATGGTATTTAGATCTCAATGTTAATGCAACGTGGCACAGATTAATATGTATGTCTTTCCTAACTTACAGATCGGGATGAATTTACGACCATTAGAAATGGGTAATGAAATAAAACTGTTCAGGCCAAGAAATACAAAAGTACAGTCCTCTGACACATACACACCAGCAGGTAGCTATTTGTCAGCAAAAGTAATTGAAGGAGAATATGAGACCGTAAATTGTTATTATGACGATATGAAACCTATTTTATTTGCATTCAAAATATTCGGTCTCCTTCCATATCATCTCAACAGAAGAGGTAAGTAGTACACGTAAATATATTATTTTGTTACAGATTTCAGAATCAAGTATAAACAATTTTTTTTTTCAATATAACTGAATTATATGACTGTAAGTGCAAAAATATAGACCAGTCATGATCAATTCGCTGCATTGTGACGTCACTACAATGTGTACGGTCGCCCGCTAGACTCCGAGGTAGCGAACACTAAGTCGGCAGGTTTGCAGTGGCGGCTCCTTTTTTATTTAGAAATTGTTTCTCATATTGATCAGATTAAACTTAAAGTAATGTGAATGCCTAATATCGGTATTTACATGTATTACCTATTGTTACTTCACGGATGAAAATAAAGCTGAATAAACTAAACATTGCATGATTTTAGATTTCTACCTTTTCCTTTCATACCGTTACGTCATAAAATATAATGTAACGTACATAATATTAAATAAACAACAATTAATTGCAGAACAGGCTGTTTTAATATTATACGTACATGTTTGATCGAATTTATTTTTATTTTTCAAAGAATTAAAGCCCAGTTGTCTAATTTTAAAGTAGCCTATGTTTTTCTCCTAATTATTGTTGTTTAGTCCGAAGACAGGTTTGAACCTCTCAAGTAATACCAATAAGGCATCACTCATGATGCTACTAGGCCAGGAGATAATGGGGTAGGGCGACTAGTTTCTTTCATCGCCGATTAGCTACATATTCCACTAATCAGACTTCAGATGCATACAAACACATACAAACATTGACACATATCGTCAAGTGAGATGTACTGCCTGACAATAGATGTACATATCAGCCAGAATCTCAATCAGGGGTATTTCTCCTGGTTGTGAAAGCTAAATGTGGAAACTTTGGCAAATATCGGTCAAAGCGTGTAGATTTGTATAGAGGACATACATACATACATACATACATACATACATACATACATACATACACACACATACACACATACATACATACATACATACATACATACATACATACATACATACATACATACATACATACATACATACATACATACACTACTGGTGAAAAGTTTTAGATCACCTATCACAACTATGGATTTGTGGTTAAAACAGGGATTTCGTTTTAAATATTCTATCACAGGTGTGCTCAAAATTGTAAAAGCAAGGATTACACGGATGATACTGCGCTGCATAACACACACAGTGTACAGACTGGGCTCCGCAACTACATTGCATTGTACTGTACATCGCAGCACCGCCAGTTGCGTAGTTCTAACACTCTTACAAATACGGATAATAAACTGAATTTGAAAAAGGAAAGAGTATACACTGTAATATTCAGTTATTACATTATTTATTATATTTAATATAGTTATGATATTATTATATCATAAATAATGTTATTTTCATATTCCACCATACATTGCGATCTATTCAACATGTGCATTCTTTTCTGCAAGTAATCGGAAATCTATTTCCAACGAATTTACTGCAATGCGCAGCTGACTCAAAAGATGCTCATCTGTTAATCGGGATCTATGTTTCGATTTAGCAACCTTCATTCTCGAAAATAATTCTTCGCGCACATATGTCGAGGCGAGGGTAGTTAACATAGTGGCAGCAAATAAGCTCATCTTGGGATATTTCGTTTTGTTAATTTTTTTAAATAATTCTATGCTTGTGAAGTTATATTCTCTGCATTTACTTCTGAATTCTAAGTTATTTTGTAAATCAATTAACTCGTCCTGGAACTGCACTCTCACGGACTGTACTAAATTTACTATGAAAGGATCAACAAAAAGATTAATATCACTTTCCATACGTTCAAAATCACTAAATCTATGTACTGTGAATTCACATTTGAGCTGTTCCAGTAGGCTACAGGGATAATAATTAACTATATTTTGTTCAGGCACCATATAACTCTTTACAAGTTCACCATCCGTGAAGGGTTTTAGTGCCTTACCTAATTCCCAATACATTACATAACTTACTCCTAAACATACTTACTTACTTACAAACGGCTTTTAAGGAACCCGAAGGCTCATTGCCGCCCTCACATAAGCCCGCCATCGGTCCCTATCCTGTGCAAGATTAATCCAGTCTCTATCATCACACCCCACCTCACCTCCCTCAAATCCATTTTAATATTATCCTCCCATCTACGTCTCGGCCTCCCTAAAGGTCTTTTTCCCTCCGGTCTCCCAACTAACACTCTATATGCATTTCTGGATTCGCCCATACGTGCTACATGACCTGCCCATCTCAAACGTCTGGATTTTAAGTCCCTAATTATGTTAGGTGAAGAATACAATGCGTGCAGTTCTGTGTTGTGTAACTTTCTCCATTCTCCTGTAGCGTCATCCCGCTTAGCCCCAAATATTTTCCTAAGCACCTTATTCTCAAACACCCTTAACCTATGTTCCTCTCTCAGAGTGAGAGTCAAAGTTTCACAACCATACAGAAGAACCGGTAATATAACTGTTTTATAAATTCTAACTTTCAGATTTTTGGACAGCAGACTGGATGATAAGAGCTTCTCAACCGAATAATAACACGCATTTCCCATATTTATTCTGCGTTTAATTTCCTGCCGAGTGTCATTTATATTTGTTACTGTTGCTCCAAGGTATTTGAATTTTTCCACCTCTTCGAAGGATAAATCTCCAACTTTTATATTTCCATTTCGTACAATATTCTGGTCACGAGACATAATCATATACTTCGTTTTTTCGGGATTTACTTCCAAACCTATCTCTTTACTTGCTTCAAGTAAAATTTCCGTGTTTTCCCTAATCGTTTGTGTATTTTCTCCTAACATATTCATGTCATCTGCATAGACAAGAAGCTGATGTAACCCGTTCAATTCCAAACCCTGCCTGTTATCCTGAACTTTCCTAATGGCATATTCTAGACTTGCTCCTAAACATAGACTCTGAATTGTTCGATTGTCTTCAATGTTTGGCCTTTCATGAAGTGCTTTCAGTTCTTGAAGCTGTAGCGTACGTTGCACCCCTGAAAAATTATTTTATCAAAACATGCATTTCTGCTGGAATAAAATCACAACAACAATAATAATAATAATAATAATAATAATAATAATAATATCGTTGGTATATGAATCAGAAAACAGCTTCCCTTCCCTTCGGCATGTTCTGGGTGGCAGAGTGTATAATGTCATTTTACGTTGCTCAGTAGTATTCCTGACAGTACCTTACAACATAGTAAACACTACGTTTCCACCGAACGCACAACAAAAAATTGTCTTCCACACTGTACGGAATGATCATTTACTTACAGAAGGTTTTGACTGTCATTGTCCCGCACTGTTCGTACGTTTACTAAGTACTTGAACTGCCTTCCGCAGTCATCCGTCGAGCTTCGAACGAGGAACAGCACGCTCTACATTCGAAGGTTGTGATTACAGAACGTAATCGGGAGTCAGAGAATGAGCATACCTGTTCTATCATAATTATCAGTGCTAGAGAGAGAAAATATTTTGTTGGTCTATTTAGTTTTTCCGATGTGTTTATACATTGAAATAAAGTACATAGTTGTTTCATAGCTCATCGAAAACTTTTGACCGGGAGTGTATATACATACATACATACATACATACATACATACATACATACATACATACATACATACATACATATATACATACAATTTTATATCATTCATTCATAGTGTTTGCCCGAGGGCAGGCCTTTCACTGCAAACCCAGCATTCTCTAATATTTCTTTCTTCCGCATTCCTCTGAGTGTCCGCATACGATTCATGTATCTTATTGTTGTCTATTGTCTATAAGTTCTTCTGCCCCGAACATTTTTTCCATTCGCCATTCCTTCCAGTGCATCCTTCAGTAAGAAATTTCTTCTTAGCCAGTGACCCAGTCAATTTCTTGTTCTCTTCCTAATCAGTATTTCTTATTTATTTTGTTTCTTTAATAAGTTCTTTTAGTTTATTAACGCACACAATAATTAAATTCTCTTCTATCTTAATAGTATACTGTATGTGATTTCATTGTAGCTCTTACGTTATTTTAGTTTATATTTTATTTCTATATTCATCCTGTAATAATATTTCTAAATTGATAACGAACAGAAGTACTGTTTTTACGGTCCTCAGATTCGTTAAACATTATTAGTGTTCACAGTTTTTATACGCATTATTTCATTCTGTTATATTGTAAGTATTTATTTGTTCATTTATTTATTAATTCATTTATTTGTATTAATTGTATTAATGTAGCATGTTTCTTCTGTAAAATAAAGAATCCGAAAATAAAATTAATTGTAATAACAACAAAAACAATGCCGATTAAAAATAATCTCTCATCCTACATTTTTGGTATTTCAGGAGAACCTACATTTGAAATATGTTCCGTGCAAATGTTGTATTCCATTGTCCTGGGGATTGGATACGTGATCTCAGGATTATTGATGCTGCAATACAGAATCAACGTAATCCTGTCTAACTATCGGTCTTTCGAATACACTGTGTCGGAATGTGCCATCTCGACAATATATATATTCCTACTAATGATGCCATTTGTGAATTTGATAGAATGCAGGAAAAGGATTCGTTTCATATGCGACTGGGAATATTTACAGGTAAGTGAAATACTTCTCCAGAATTTTCAGCTTTGTGCTCTGTTTTCTGATACAGTGCTGGCAAACTTATTCATGTGGATAAATGTTAGTAAAGACTAATGTTAGAGTTGAGTCTTCCACGGTGATCAATGTAGTGCGAGGTTTTTTTCTTGATTTTTTAATGTAATTATTCTTTTATTATCCAATTGTCGTACATAGTAAGGTGAGGAAAGTTGGACAAAACAGGATCACTAAGCTTTAAATAATTATACTGAAGGCTTAAGTGAATTCAGAAAAATAATATTTTATGGTAGCATATGAGAATACTTGGCCAATCTACAGATAATTAATTGCCTTATAGATAGTACTTTCCCGTAAAACGCTGGATTTTTTAAATAATACAAAATACCCTGTTTTGCAGAACCGGTAGGATAAAACAGAATACAATCAAAATAGTTAACAAAAATTCATAATTCTTTGGTACTATTATTGTTTCATATTTACAATGACTAACTATTCATTTCTGTAAGAGGGTAAATAGTACCAGTGAGTTTTGCAATGAACTAATCGCCTACAACTTCATGCCCTTTTCAATTGTGAAAAATAAACAAAATTATTAATTGAAGTACAAAAATTACAACATTTAATCACAAAAATACAGATATAAACATGGGGGCATAAATGTACTAGCTGCATTCAAGCATACCATGGTAGTTATGATATGATGGATCCTCCCTTTGCAGAAGTAAGACAGCCTACTTGCTTCTCACCTTTCATGGCAAGCACTCTAGATGTGTTTTTGAGAACTGCTGATATGGCGGTCTCATCGAAATTCAAAATTCTATTGGGGGGGGGGAGAACTGATGCTGGCAAATGTCGAAATTAATCCAAAAAGTTATGAACATTTACGAGCTGTTTACTCAAGCAATAGGACTTGAACCAAGGATCTACAGTTTTACGGATTGAGGCTTTGCTACTACTGGGAAACACATTTTTCCAGCATATCAGTAGTATCGTTGATCATAACAGTTTTTAAATTTGAAAAATTCAATATTTGGTTTAAAATTTTAATTATTTATAACTATTATAATTACTTAATCAAAATTTAAGCAAACAATTGTATCTCATTTATGATATCTTTCTTGTAACCTTCCTCCACGGACGTTCCTGCTCGGGCCTTCTTAACTCTAGCCTCAAGGATTGTTTGTGGCACAAGAAAGAGTTTGCTTGCTTTCAGATATCCCATCCTACCTTCAAAAATTATTTCCGTCACTGCACTTTGCATACTTTCTACAGACCAAGACCGCCTAGCTGTCTTCCTTTGGTACTTAGAATTCATGGTACTAATTGAATATCTGCATACAGAAACAAAAAATAAATTAGTTAGAAAAAGGGAGTACAAAATCATTTACTACCCCGTTTTATCCAACCAGCTTGCTCTCTCTAAAACAAGATGGCATGCAAAGACTTCAGAGGTTAGAAACTTAATTATTATTGTCAATTCATATCTAAATGTATCTACTTAATGATAGAATTTACTCACATTTTGAAAATGTAGTTGGTAAAAATAATAATATTTAACCCTAGAATGGATACTGTTACCTCCGACTGAAGTTCTGGCTGATATGTATAAATCTATCATCAGGCAGTACATCTCACTTGACATTATGTGTCAGAGGAAGAACAATTATTTGTATGCATCTGAAGTCTGACTAGTGTAATATGTAGCTAGTCGGCGATGTATGCAATGGAGGGGGAAAGGAACTGGCTACCTTAACCCATTATCTCCTGACCTAGTTGCCTCATAAGTAGTACTTTAATTGTATCGCTTGTGAGGTTCAGACTTGTCTTCGGACAGTTGACTAAAAACAATGCATATCGGGGTGACGCGTCACACCACAAAAACTATATTTTGTTGCCATATCTTTTGATGGATATCAACAGCTCTCAAATCACAGGTATTCATTCACTATTTAGAGTAGTTTCCACTCCTCAGTAGGCTGTGAGTTTGAAAGCAGTATACATGTTTCACGAGCTTCGAAGGGTGGTTAGTAACCCCAAGTGTTCAGGCACGTTTGTAAGTTTTGATTGCCTTTTCTTGTCATTGTGTTAGTGATGACTGTAAGAGGTGATGATATAAACTTTGGTGTACGTGTCAGGGCACGGACTGAAACAAATGAAACAAGCTAGATATGCTTTATATCCCAGGGCTAAAGACAAGAAAACAAAAATATCTTGTGTGAAGTACTACAACAAACTGGTACCCTATGCTCAGAACACTGGAGCGGTACCTGCGTTGAATGTGCAAATTGAGAGTGTTGTTATCCTGCAGGCCTCAAAATAATACCAAGATTATTTCCAAATTATGCAATATTGTTAGAAATATGTCTGTTCTAAAAAATAATGTATTCATTTTGTAAGTAATCTGTAATATATAATTATACCATCCCAACTATATGTTATTCGTGTGTTAAAAATCATTTTGTTGCCAGCAATCTCTAAGTTTTAAATATAAAAAAATAGGTACCGTACATAATTTTATAATTATTGATCATTTATGACGTTATCAGCAATTTTTAAGCACTGACATTTGCATTACAGTTATTAAGTTCAGAAATTCTGTAATTTTGTAAGTTTATGAAGTTAATTTGTCTTTTTCAACTTCAAATTTATTTTTCATAATAGAAAAATCCTTGTATAACATGCCTATAATGAATATAATACGAGGGAGAGTAAAAAAGTAATCTTAATAATTGTTTTATTAACTGAATATGTGCAATAAGACTACAAACACTTCGTCACTTTTAACATAGTATAACAGGAACACTAGCATTGAACGTAGTTGGGACTATGTTGAAAAGTGATAAAATATTTGTAGTCTTATTGTACATATTCAATAATAAAACAATTATTAGGGTTACTTTTTGACTCTACCTCGTACAAAATAAAAGTCATAGTACACAACAGGCCCAAAAGATTATGTGGGGTGACTAGTAACCCCAGGTATACAACCAAAGATGTCAAAAAAGGGTATTCAGTCCAGGGTTAAGGCGCACTTTGATGCTGAAAAACATAAACTCGTTACACAAACCTCCCTTAATGCGAAACAAAGCAGCTGTCCCCCTCCAACTTAAATACGTTATGACAGTGTAGCCTTTGGAATAAACAGTAGTTCAACAGTCAGTTGCACGATCACAGCAGTAATGGAGACATACAATAGGCTACCTCGTTTTATCCAACTACCCTGTTTCATCCAACTTTCCCCTACAGACTGGCATTTGCATTGTCAGAAGAAAATATAGCATATAAATATAAATACATGAAATATTATTCAAGTGAGAATAATATAACGTTAACAGTATGAAGTGTCACATAATTATATAATATCAATAATAAGAAAGTTAAAATCTGCCATTTAAATAATCCAATATGCAATAGGAACACTTGTCCAGGAATAATTTTTTGACTATTCTTAAATATTGTATGTGGCAATATTTGTATTTCTTTAAGCAATTAGTTTAAAAAATTGTTCCAATAAAGAGAGAGAGATTTTTCACATTGAGACAACCTGTGGTGATCTATTAAGGCGCATTCATAATGAAAATTAAACATAACGTAAGCGTTAACTTAAGAATATAAACGTTACGGTAAAATCAAGAAGTCATACCATCATTCACGATGGGAACATAAACATAACAGCAAACATATTTGGTAACCATGGAAACATAACAACGACGCCATTTCCTCATATTCTGTCGTATACTTCAGCACTCCACGATTGTATTCTGTTTGCAAATCACGTAAGCACAAGCATGAAAGTTTGGAGTTTGCAAACTTTCATGTTAACGTCTTACGGTAATGTTTATGTCAATGCTTATGTGAATCATTGTGAATGATCTCATTTGGTAGCCTGGGCGAAAACTTCTGTGTTTATGTTACGGTTATGTTTAATTTTCATTGTGAATGGACCTTAACCCGTTTCAGCTGAGCATACCGTTCAAATTAAGGACGCCATTAGAGCTGGGACGGTGCGAGTAGAACTCGAAGTTACTCGGTTAACCGTAGCCGTTACCGGTCAGTTCAAACGTTCAAACAGATTTCACGTGTTCCACTTAATTCAACCAGACAACGTATGTACTGTTACATTTATATATTCTCTGCTGCAGGACAAATTATTTCCTTATCCCCAAGGGGAGCAGAAACTTTAGTATTGAAGAGTTCATCCTATTATATGACCTGTCAAGTGGGCCTAATCAATACTGACAGTCTGAACATATTATTATTATTATTATTATTATTATTATTATTATTATTATTATTATTATTATTATTATTATTAAGTCTAGGATAACAGAGAAGTTTTGGAATTCAACGGGTTACATTAGCTCCTTGTTTATGCGGATGACATGATTATATTAGGAGAAAATCCACAAACTGTTAGGGAAAACACAGGAATTTTACTCGAAGCAAGTAAAGAGATAGGTTTGAAAGTAAATTCCGAAAAGAGTAAGTATCTGATTATGTCTCGTGACCAGAATATTGTACGAAATAGAAATATAAATGTTGGAAATTTATCCATTGAAGAGGTGGAAAATTTCAAATATCTTGGAGCAACAGTAACAAATATAAATGATACTCGAGAGGAAATTAAACGCAGAATAAATATGGGAACTGCGTTTTATTATTCGGTTGAGAAGCTTTTATCATCCAGTCTGCTCTAAAAAAAGCTGAAAGTTAGAATTTATAAAACAATAATTATATTACCGGTTCTTCTATATGATTGTGAAACTTGGACTCTCGCTTTGACAGAGGAACAGAGGTTAATGGTATTGGAGAATAAGATGCTTAGGAAAATATTTGGGGCTAAGAGGGATGAAGTTACAGGAGAATGGAGAAAGTTACACAACGCAGAACTGCATGCATTTTATTCTTCACCCGACATAATTAGGAATATTAAATCCAGACGTTTGAGATAGACAGGGCATGTAGCACGTATAGCCGAATCCAGAAATGCATACAGAGTGTTAGTTGGGACGCCGGAGGGAATAAGACCTTTGGAGAGGCCGAGACGTAGATGGGAAAATAATATTGAAATGTATTTGACGGAGGTGGGATATGATTGTAGACACTGGATTAATTTTGCTCAGGATAGGGATCGATGGCGGGTTTATGTGAGGGCGGCAATGAACCTTCGGGTTCCTTAAAAGCCAAAAGTATTATTATTAATATTATTATTATTATTATTATTATTATTATTATTATTATTATTTTATATTAGAGTATTTGATTAATATTGAAATACGTTAAAAAAGGAAGTGCATAATATGTTTTCTATTTGTGTTTATTGGATTTGTGTTACCTCATCAGTCATCATTTTATATGTATTTATTTTTACGAATTATGTTACCTATTTACTTAAATTTATCAATAATATTACTCTTCACCAAAGAGAACATGGTTGTATGGAAGACGAGTAATGTTATAAAATATATAAACATTATATTCTTCAGTTCAAGATTCCACGTTTTACTGATTATTTTATCCACTTTCCGTGATAGTAAATAATTGTATGCGTTATTTTTAAGTGTTTTAGACAGCGCTTCATGGAGCCCGTTTCTTTCTATCTTCTTTTTTACTTAGCTGCAGCGTTTAACGTTTACCTCACATGTTAATTTATTAGCTGTTAGTATTACAAATTATTTTATCAATTTTATTTCGTCTGTCATATATAACAACATTGAAGGTTAAATAGGCCTTTCATATAAAATAACTCCGGAAATAGTTGTAATCACGCAAATAAAATTTTCAACCGCCATTTTGCAATGAAGAGAAGCACTTTTTTTTCTCGTCAAAGCGAAAGCGCTTCACTACAACGCTTGTAAATCTATCTAAATTTTAAAACTGCCGCCACAAATTTGTACTCAGTATGGTACTCAATCAAGTAATGACGTCACAGTAACTGCTCCGAACCGAACCGCTCCGTCCCCAGCTCTAGTCTCCATTGCCAATGTTTACATGAGAATTTCGATTAGTGCGGGACGCTAGACAAGTTACGGGGTCGAAAGTATTGTATAGTTCGTGTCGCAATGTCGTCCTGGCTAGTGGTCGTCAGGACTCGCTGAAATGGGTTACGGGTAATATGCCCCGTTGTGCCGCAGGAAGGGGGAGAGAGCATACTTGCTGACTAGTAACATATTTCACTAATCAAACTTAAGATGTTTGCAACAACTGTCCTTCATCTGATACACAATTTCAAGAGAGATGAAGATAATGGCCCTCAACCTTCGAATCAACAAATTCATTTGAAACTGAGAAGTGGTCCATGGCTAACTAACATGTCCTGTGCCAGTTCTGAGAACTATACCTAATTATTAAACTACTATAAAAAGACGGTAACAGGCTCAACCTTGAGTGTACCTTAAACCCCCAAAATTCAAATGTAAGCCCACATTGTATGGAACTGCCATGGTACCCAAATATTTTATGTAGTCCCAGAAGAAAGGAGAAATTGACATAACGCAGAACTGCACGCAGTGTTTTCTTCACCTGACATAATTAGGAATATTAAATCCAGACGTTTGAGACGGGCAGGGCATGTAGCACGTATGGGCGAATCCAGAAATGCATATAGAGTGTTAGTTGGGAGACCGGAGGGAAAAATACCTTTGGGGAGGCCGAAACGTAGATGGGAGAATAATATTAAAATGGATTTGAGAGAGGTGGGATATGATGGTACAGACTGGATTAATCTTGCAAGGATAGGGACCGATGACGGGCTTATGTGAGGGCGGTAATGAATCTGCGGGTTCCTTAAAAGCCATTTGTAAGTAAGTAAGGCCTGGGATGCCTAATTAAGTAATACATGAAACTTCAGCAAAACGAGGGACTTCACTTAATGCTCAATCATCATATTTTCTGCCTATTGCTATATCTTATAATGAGAAATTAAAAGAAAAAGGAGTCTCAGCGACTAAGAAATTCTCGGTAAGAAATAAATCTAAAGAATTCTTCCACGGGAATTTATTTCACAAATCATAAGAACTGTATAACAAAGTGTACCATATTGACGACCCTTTTAAACTGCCTGTTTCATATAATTCGATGTGTGTTTGCAGGCGGAGTTCAATCGAATAATAGGAAAGCGTCTCGTCTTGGGTCTGAAGAGAAAGGCTCGAATTGCGCTTTACCTAGGTATTCCAGCAACAGCGTCTACCACTCTTATAATATTGCCGTTGTATGACCCAAATATAAAATGGTGGCACATTCTACTATCAGAAATAACACCGTCACTTCTCTGGATGCAATACTGGCTATTTAAATTCACTTGTGAAGGTCTCAGGAAAACTGCGGATGTGGTAGGAGATGACTTGGTGGAGGTATGATTTTGTTTCAAATGTCTTAATTTCATTAACATCAGCTATAACAAAACATTATTTTTAAAGCATTACACACCGAATATGTTCTTCTTAACATGAACGCAAACATACACACTTTATTCTTATTGAATTACGAAGTATATACAGGTACTGTATCACACCTAAGTAGAAATATCCATTTTTTGCTAATTGTTATTTTCATCCCTCGATTTTGATTATGATTTCCTCTCATTTCTTTGATTTCTGTTTTATCACATCCTTCTCTTACAAATTTATAAGTAGGTCTAGGGTGGTAGTTATTATAGTACACTGTTCACAGATATTACTACCAGGTATCTTTAACTTCGATTTACGAAAGAATACTTCAATTCATTGTTCGCTTTATTGTGTGTGTGCGTGCGTGTGCGTGTGTGTGTGTTCAGAACGAATTGCTCGTGTTGTATATAACAAAAATGTGTAATGCCATGTTAGTGGAAAGTTCATAGTTTTCTGAGAAAAAAATGCTTTCCATTCGGTAACTATTGTGAGTCGGATCGTCATTTTGTCCATATCGATAGAAAATATAATAAAGAATCATTGATCAATTAGGCGTATTTCAATAGCGTGGATGGTTTCGTGTAATTTTAATTAAAAGACCATTAATTTCAAGCCACTGAACGATGTGAATAGATTGCAACGTTGTAGTCATAGAGAAAGATTCACCTAGGGGAAGGACCCGAGTTTGTTGACCTCTTACATCTGTATTACGAGAAGGAAGAGCCTGTGTTAGCGGCGATGTTGCCAGTTTGCTGAAAATTTCTTATTTAATTTTCTAATTAATCGTACATTTAATCACAAAACGTAATATAGAATTTATATTCCCCTTCATTCTGCAGGATTATTTCACTTCCACACTGTGTGTGTGAATATGGTATAGCGCTTGCCTTCTATACCCGAGGTTGCGTGTTCGATCCCGGGCCAGGTCGATGGCATTTAAGTATGCTTAAATGCGACAGGCTCATGTCAGTAGATTTACTGTTATGTAAAGAACTCCTGCGGGACAAAGTTCCGGCACACCGGCGACGCTAATATAACCTCGGTAGTTGCGAGCGTCGTTAAAGAAAACATAATATTAAATATTACATACATACATACATACATACATACATACATACATACATACATACATACATACATACATACATACATACATACGTACATACATACATACATACATAATTGTTGTATATGAATTTACCAGTAAGCAGAGTGAACCATAAGTAATGTCACTAATTTCAGGGGGTTATTCATTGAGATATTTCAAGCAAAAAAGTTTAATGCAATTTTGCTCGTTTTTACTTCCTTTTAGAGATAAAAGTTATTTTATATGAAATATTTCATAGCATGTTTTGGGAAAGTCATTAATTTAATTGTCAGTATAAAAGTCAATTTAAGAGCGCAGAGTATTATGATAATAAGTGATTGAAAGAATTCTAGTTTTGTCCTTAAAATGTGCAGAAACTTGATCCGAACAAATATAACATTTTAAAATTTATTTTCAGAACAAAAAGTTACATTTCTTCAGACCAAATATCTGTACATTTAAAGGACTAAAATAAAATTCTTTCAGTCATTTATTAACGTAATGCATTGCTCTCTTAAAATGACTGAGCATATCGGAAATTAATTCAATAGCTTTTCCAAAATACTCAATAAATTTTTCTTATAAAATAATTCTTTTCTTGCAAACGGAGGAAAAACGAGCAAAATTGTATTGTATCAAACGTTTTTTGTTTCAAATCTGTCCAGGAATAACCTCCTGAAAGTAGTGACATTACTTACGGTTCAACCTGTATACGTGAGTTAGAATATACGTAAGAGTGTGTGTGTCTATGGAATGAGGTAACGAAGATCGAATGTAAAGTAAAATGTAAGACTGAGGTACATAGAAAGGAATGTAAGGTATGATAACATGAAGGACTGTATGATTTGAAATATAAATATAATAAAAATTATGTGTCATTTTCGTTACACTCGTATTTTTTGTATACTTATTTTTAAACAAGTATTTAGTGTCATATCTTCGAAATGTCAAAAGCATAGGCTATGTACTTTATTTTGTACCTCTTTCACTATGTTTCAGTACATCACAGTACACGTGAGTCCACGACCAGACAAAATCAGCCAGTACAGACACCTGTGGGTGAAAATGAGTGAACTGACCCAGGACTTCGGAAGTAGCCATGGTATCATGTATGGAAATTATATCCTCATCTTTTTCGTTTCGTTAGTCCTTTATTCATACGGGGCTCTGACGTTCATCTATCAAGAGATGAATATAGTGAACAGCTTCCTGATAGGAACTACGATTGGTTGTATCGCAGTATTTTACAAGTTCTGCAGTGCTGCTCAAAATACAACAACAAAGGTACTGGAGCTGAAACGCCAGCATGTTCATATCGTCGTTGTTCCTGCAATAACTCCTATGTGACATATTTATCGATTTTCAGATTTTTGCTCTATTAAATAACTTAAATAGTGATACAGCAAATAATAAAATAACCTATATGTAATTATATATCTTTGTTTCGAAAATGTAAGAATTCACAGTCTCCTATGTACGGCTGCCATAGGATTAACAAATGTGCTTTTCCTTGCTCCTGAAAGATTTTATATTTTGCACATAGGAGTTATTGCAGGAACAACGACAATATAAAGGTTGAGTTAATGAAACGAGAGATTTACCTAAATAAAAATGGCATTGATCGATTTAAAAAAATTGTCTAAATATAATGCATATAAATCTGCATTTAACTGTACTTCATAACACCTACTTCCTGTAGGTGACCTCCACATTCCTGCATGCATTGAAGTTTGGATTCTATGTTTCCCATTACACGACGCAACATGTTCATAGGAATTTCAGAAACTTCATTATCAATTCTTTTTTTAAGTTCTTCGATGTTTTGTAGGTGTGTATCTCTGAATACCTCACTCTGCAAATACTCCCACAAGAAGAATTCGCTTGCTGTGAGATCTCGCGATCTCACGGGTCATGAAATATTACTATAACTGGAGATAATGTGGTTAGGAAACAAATGCTTGACTACATTAATTGATTGTCAATCCATTTGACAGATGGCCCAATCCTGTTAAAACCATTTGTTTGAATTAATTTCAGGTGTCCACAATTTGAGGAGACAAGATTTTTCATCAGTCATTTGAACATATCGCTTTGATGAGCGTTAATAGAATTCTCGTTATCGTCCTCAAGGAAACAAGAATCGATGATTCCAAAGGACGTTACTGTACACCTTACAGTGACTTTGGCACTATGCAGTGGTTTCTGACTCTTCTAATAAGGGTTTATTGCCTCCAAATATCGAAACTTTGTTTATTAACATATATACAGTAGTTGGAAATGTGCTTCTTCGCTCATTAGTATTAAATTTATGAATAGCGTCTTGGAAAACCTGGGTCACACTAGGCTGATTTATCAGCTGCCGCTCATTCCAAGTCAATTTGTCCACAGCATAATGTCCAACATACAGAAAGTGAAAGTTCTTTACAAAAATGTCCACAACTAAAACATGCAATCAAATAAGACCACAAGTCAAAATGTCCATTATGCAGAAATGTCCACTAGTCAAAATGTTCAATATACTGATATAGTCAAAATGTCCAATATATAGAAATGTTCACAAATGATGTCCAATATACAGAAACGTCCACAAGTCAAAATGTACAATAGGCCTATATGGTGTATTCAGAGAACATTATTCATCATTCTTTTTGGAGGGTTACATGCATCTCCTATTTGAAATATCTATGAAATAACGTTTTAAGGTAGTCATAGAACCAATAATATAGTGGAAAGTTTCCACTTTAAATTAAAAAAAAATGTTTCTGGACATGACTTCAGTATTTGGAGATACATAGAAAACATGACACAAGAACAGAATGAGACAGAGAATATAATCCAAATTCGCTATGGCCACATAAACGTAAGACATCCCGTAAACAAGAAGTGCACTACAACTTAACGACGAATTGAAGGATTGCACACAAAGTCGATGTTAGGACAGTAATTATGTGAAACAGTATCCAGGCACTTACATATCATGCTGACATAAGTGCGGAAGAAAATTAGAGACAAAATGAGTTACACAATATTATAAATTTAAAAGTCAGGGATAGACAAATTCCGGGCGCCAGATAGCCATGGCGAGTAAAAACTATATGTGGTGCCTGAATTGTTAATTGATTTCAAAATTGTTTAAGAGTTCGATTTCTTTTATGTCACTACGACTAATAGGCCTACATAGTATAATGTCAACAAAAGTGGTTGTAAGAAGAAATTCACATGTTCCTTTTAACCCTTTGGAGCATAGTGGTTGTTCAGAAGAACCACCGTTTTCTTTCTGTCTAAATATTATAGCACAGATATTCCACAAAGTAATCAACCTCCTGAGTATACATAGAGGTGCCATTTATGTTTTGAAATTGTGTGCAGAGTTAAAATGTTTAAAAAAATTGATCGAAGCTTTGTTATGATCCACGAAATGAAAAACATAAAAAATTAATTTGTGCTTCAAAGGATTAAATTAATATCGTTACATTTGTTACATATTGTCCTACATAGCTTCAGACCGTCTCTGAAAGTGTGTGCTTGCGTTTTATAGATATTTTATTGTTTAATATATTTCAGTAAATGTATCTTTATCTTAGCTCGAATGGTTTCCTCATTGCATGTCTGGACGAAATGTGGTGGCTCCTGATTTGTTATATAGGCATATATATATCGTTTTTCTTCTCTCCCTAGCAGAATGATCTTTTATTGCACATAAGCTGTCTTTAAATATATGCCTTGCTGTTATTGTTATTAAACTCAAGCGGTATTCCTGTTGTTCTCAGACTTAAAAACACAGGTACACGAATAAACAGATGTAGACAAACAGTACTGATGCATGCAGGAAGACTACTTGATTCATTGCAGCGTGAAATGATGATTTGCAACTTGCTCTCCATACGAAGCTACTGCATTGCAACCAGGAGAAAGTCTCAGGGGAATGAGGCACAGCGGGGTAATGCTGTGAATGAATGTTGATGTCATAAGATTTCATAAGGGCACACACGTGGGTACACGTATCTCCATTGGCTAACTCTCAAAGCACAAACAATAACACTCATACACACATATTTATACTATCCTAGTTACAAAATTAGATATCGGTTTATCTCCAGGTCTTTTAATCCCTCCATAAAGGAAATAACATATGCAAGAGAGCGCATGTTTTTTTTAACTGACGTTATAACGGTAATATTATCTATCTACTTCGCTCCAATAGATGACGCAATAGTAAGCATATTCCTTTCACGGTTAATCTCCTTGTTGGAGAACAATAGTATGATTAATGCACACGTAACTTGTATTCAAAGTAACGAAACGCCTCTAGTTATGAGACTGAGCCTCAAAAAGTATCGTAAAATTGCTTACATGGAATTGTTCATAATCATACTGTACTATAAATTCTGATCCCGTTTCGTTGATATGCTTCTTTACTATTGCAAACTTACATTTTTATCGTATACAATACTGAACAACAATATTATTTACAGGTTGGAATTGAATTTCAAAGACGGCTGGAAGATGCAACAAAGGAACACATATTATGGAACACGTCGATCCAAAATGAGGTAAAAAGAAATTAATAAATCTGGTTGGTATCGTTTTTCACAAGAGTAAGTACCGGTTTATGGAAGTCATGAAAGTTTACGAAATCAATCTTGTGAGTCCTCAGTAAAGAGATAAAAAGGGATAAAAAATACGAAAATTTGAATATTTACATAGAAATGGTGTACATTTTAAAACATGAAATCCAGCAAAACAATTATTACGTTATTTATGGTTAACAGCTATTTTTCTAAACATGAAATAATTTACAAAACAGAGCCAAAACCCAAAGTAGACATTAAAAAGAAAGATGTGAATATTTTATTTTAAAAACGAAGGGAAATGCCTAGGGAAGAAAAACTGATTCTCTTATAATTCCGAGTATATTTAGAATGAGAGTAGCAAATATTGCAGATTCTTTCTTATTAATATTCCTACCCCTATAGCTCCTCTACTAACTTTTCATACTCCTGAGTAGATCAATAATATTCTCCCAAATCCTAGGTTTATTTCACATTCTTCTGTGAAATAGAAACAAACGGATGCACCGTGGTCTGTGGTCTGATCGTTATTCCAGTGAACACTGCACAGAATCTTGAATGACGAAGGTATCATTTTTCCAAAAATAATATATGACTAAGCATTCTCCTTCTTGTACGTTTTCTTTCTCTGAGAAATTTAGTTTGCAGCAGTCAAATAAAAGCATGGGATGCAAGGTCTTTTAATTTTGTGGTAAACTTTTCTAAAAAAGAAGTCCTTATCTTGTGAGACTATAATTTCTAAATCTGTTCCGTCATCTCCCAACTATTGTTTATGAATAATTTTCTCAATAATATTCGTTTTTTCTTCCTAAAAATCTTGCAAGTTGTTCTGTGGAAGCACGTCTGTTATACATTTTCGAAGTATTAATGCCAGACTTGCTGTTTTCCTAAACACGCGGAGGCTATATGATATTTGAAGCAGCTAGAAAACGAATTAAGGTTGTCAGAAAATAATGTGATTTTAGGCGGAGTCAATAGCAAAACTTTGCAATGATTCGTAATAACTTAACAAGGAGGTCGTGTAATGGTGAGTCACCATTCAAAACACTAAAGCCTTCGAAATCGGAGCCTTGATTTTCGCGTGTTGCCTTCGGTATTTCTGGGCGAGCTTACTCGAGTTTCACTTGCTTAGGCCAAGGCTCAGATCCCTTGTATAGCGAGGATAGTGACGTCCGCCTATCACAACTCGCTCTACCCAGACTTCTAACATCTTCGACGATCCTGCCCTACTGCTATTCAGCTATGCTGCGGACAACAGAAGTCTTTTTTGCAGATCTCGAGGAATCTGTGTACAGGGAGAGTATAGCAGAATAGCAGCACCGGTGGACCAAGTGACTGAATCTCAGGAGGGGAATATCTCGAGAAATAAAGATTGTTTCAGAATAATCCTAGTTTAATTTCTGTCAGGCTATAACTTTTCAAATAACCTTCGTATCATTTAAATGCGTCTCTTCGACTTCTCAGATGGTAAGTTACAGTAATTCTTATGTTTTAGCCTCTTTTCTTTGCTTTATTTCTATAACGACTAGGTTTTTGTTCGTTTTGAAAATAATCCTTGAATATATAGGATCCACAGTTTGTATCAGAAAAAGTTTTCAATGAAGAATGTTAATACATTTTTAAGGAAACGAAAAATGCTGGTTTTGTTTTATTTTCTTCACAGGCAGATATATTTTAATTTTCAAAAGCAATTCGGATAGAGAGTCATAAGTCCCAAGTTATCTAATGAAAATTCCTATCCTGAAAAGTTAATTTCTCTGGCATTAATTTTTCTTGTGGAATACCTACTACAGAAATTTATTTCTCATTTCATATGTAATTAAACAAAATTAAAATATATCGGTAATCGTTAAATATGATTTAGATTAAATCACTATTATGTGATATATATTTCAAATAGTTAGCTATTAATTTCTGCGTAAAAATTATAATGTCTCATTCCAGTTCAATTGATTCGTGGATACTGTGAACAAAACTCAGCCAATTATTTAAATAAAAATTCTTTACAGAAGTTTACAGACTGGTATAGATATACGGCACGCCGAAGACAAATTTTTTAAAATAAGGGATGCTCTAAACGTGTATTTCCGCAAAAATTCCGAAATATACAAGTTATTTTTTAGCATCAAATCACTCTTTTTCCCTATAATATGATATAATGTGAACGTAAAATTATAACAAGATAAATTACATTCTAAAACGATATTTTACAAGCAATTGGCTAAAACTGTAGAAATAAAATAACGACTGTGTAATGTAATATCTAAACAAATTTTGAGACATACAAGTTAAACCTTTAACTTTTGAGACCGAAAGATGAAAAGGTTGTGTAAGCTGCACAATTGGATATCTTTATACTCAACGGTTAAACTATATTTTAATGACGTCACTTTTTAGGTTTCCCAACCATCTGGTAAACGAGACTGGATCAAGGTGGAGTAACAAAGAATTTCTACTTTAAATTCTAAACATAATATTTTAACCTTGAGGAGTGACTTTGTGACAAAAAGCAATATACATTCAATCTTATCAATACATTTCTTTCTTACTTACTTACTGGCTTTTAAGGAACCCGGACGTTCATGCCGCCCTCACATAAGCCCGCCATTGGTCCTTAGCCTATGCAAGATTAATCCAGTCTCTATCATCATATCCCACCTCTCTCAAATCCATTGTAATATTATCTTCCCACCTAAGTCTCGCCTCCCCAAAGGTCTTTTTCCCTCCGGCCTCCCAACTAACACTTTATATGCATTTCTGGATTCGCCCATACGGGCTACATGCTATCAATACATTTTAGTCAACAAAAAATCTCATGTTTTTCCTCACGGCACTCTTGACCCGTTCAACCGAGCAATGCTCCTCCCTTTGAGATATCTCTTTAGTAATAAAAATAGAGGGATATCATAAATGTTATTGGATTTAAACTTTAAGAGATAGCAGAATGACGTCAAAATTCAAAATTGACAAACATCCCAAGTCCATTGAAGTATATTTTTCAGGAGAGCAAGGAAACCATATAAGCTTTTAATACAAAAGTACTGAAATCAATATTTATATGCCTTTTTACTCGACATATGCTGTGTTTTGTATAGGCTACCAGCCTAAAAAAAATGCAAGTTCAACTCTAAGCCTTTGTTAAAAAAACAGGCTTAGAGTTGGACTTACAATTTTTTACACGCTATTAGTCTATGCAAAACACAGCAGCATAGCCTATGTCAAGTAAAAAGTCAATTTCTGTAAATTGTAACTTGGGAAGTTTGTCAATTGAGACTTCTTCAACGAGTCTTGAAATGTGTGGTCTCAAGTTTTCATAATGGACTATACAGAGTGTTTCACAAAGATTGTGCAATACTCCAGGACAGGCCTGCACAAGGTTTGCGCTCTCCGAGCCGGCTCACAGTTCATGAGCGGAATGCAGATATTAACTGCGCTCTGTATAAGGGTGGACTGGAAGAAGGGGTGATCTCGTACAAAATAAACACAAAAGTACTACGAAATGAATTCCCGTTCAGTGTTTGCAAAACTATCTTGGACTATTATTAATTAATAAAGAAATATTTATTTTACAGAAGTAATAGAAATTTTATAGCTACTTAAATGTACAATATCATTTTGTTATATTCTTATTTATCAGTACACCAAAACGAGGTTTTATGCTATTGGCAGCTGAAAGGAACAGTAGCCTACTGATCATAATGAAACATCAGTTACAGAAGTTCGATGTCTGCCTTTATTAAAGTTGATTATAGAAAACAGTTGCTCACAAATATAAATGTTGAGCCAAACATAGCAATCATTTTCACAGCCAATCTGTGTAGTAGTGGATATTATTGCTAATGTTTAGTCTTGTAAAACTCAACTAGGCTAGTAGTATCATTCAAACGATCTTTAGCCCTTAGGTCACATTGAAGATCAATAAGTTCGAGCTGTAAATCGTTAAATGTTAAATGTTATGTTCCGTCTTTCAGATTCCTTCATACTGTACTGTAGCAGTAGGTAAGCAACGTGAAACAGTTACTTAGAATAGGCCTACACACTGCACTCCACTAGATAACTGAGTGGTCGTTCCCCTCTCCTCTACCTACAGCAAGTCTATGTCATTCTGACGTATCTTTCCTTCCGTTTCGGCGAGCGGTAAATACCGCTCGCCCGCTCCGAAGGAGCGTGTGCGTTCCTTGAGCGCTGTTTGTGCAGGCCTGCTCTAGGATGTGATTTCTGGCATCATTCTGATGAAAGAAGTACATATAAACATATGTCACATTTTTTAAATTGAGTGAGTTACGTCCTCCTGAATGTTAAACATAAACGTAGATATTATGAAAGTTTAAGTATTTTAATTATTTACAACAGTGGTACTGGGTGTATTATAAATTCATTAAAGAACATTCACGTTATTACTCACCTGAAAAATCTGTATTAAAGCCGGTTTTCTAAGACTCCACCTTTTGCAGTAATACACATAGCCGCCCGAGTGTGAATTGCGCGCGCCGCATACTCTAACTTCGGTTGTTTGGATGCTAAGTAGATATACTGGGACCATCGGATCTGTGCCCCCGTAAGATATGCGAACTGAACTCTAATTCCTTCTCAGCCTCGGTAATTCATTTCTCTCCCTGCATTCCTCTCTCTCTCTTTTCTATCTCTCTCCCTTTCTGTCCCCCACTACTCACAATTTTGGCCTTTTTGCGGGACAGTTTACAATATTTGCACTTGCAGTCCAGTGTTATCAACTCAACATGAAAACTGTAGCACGGAGTAGCGAAAGAAACATTATTAAGCAAGTACGTTATAGCATTTTGCGATAAAGAGAAACAAACAGGTCAATATCTGTTTCCTATAAATCAGGCAACGAAAAGAGCAACTGATATCACAGGTGAGGCTTATTTTATTTCAATTGATTATGTATTAAAATTACTTACTTAACTAATACTAATAATACAACATTTTATGTAATTTATATAGACAGGTCAGAACTCCTAAAAAAGAAAATCAAGAGAGAGGGAGTCTGTGCAGGAGATGAAAAGCTAGAATCACCAGAGAAGAAAAGACCAAGGGAACTTTTAATTATTGTAGATGATATGAACCGATGTATTTTAAGAAGAAAGATACAAGAATGTTACACCGTTCAGAAAGAAGTTTCAACATTGAAGAAATTACTGAAGCTTGCGAAAGAAGTAATAATTTCCAAGGTTGGAGAGAAAAACTACGGAAAGTGATTCGAGACATGGGATTCAGGTTTAAAAAATGTAGAAATACAAGATGTATTTTGATTGAAATAAATAATATTGTAGCATGGAGGACTAGTTATTTATGACACTGTTTGACGGAAGTTTGGCAGCATCCCTATTCGGTAAGGTTCGTGGCCTGCTGTTTAACGTGGTGGGAGGAAAGCGGATGGAATGGAGTGAGTACAGCGTTAACTTTTCCAAGAACGACGACAGAGCTGAAGGGGTACAGATCCGATGGTCCGACAATACATTGTACCAGAGTGAAGGGGAGGGGGAGGCTGAAGGGGAAGGGGAGGGGAGATGGAGAGGGAGGGGAGGGGGAGGGGAGGAGGAGAGAGAGAATGCGTGTTACGGAAGAAAGAAAGCTGATTTTATTCGATTAAAAATCGGACATATATATATATATATATATATGTATGTAGGAACTTTTTTCATCAGAATGATGTCAGAAATCATATCCTAGAATATTGCAATATCTTCGTGAGACATCGTGTATAGTTCGGTCACAATGCCCGAAAGACTCCGAACACAAAAACATGTTTTGCAATATTTTATAGATTTTAATATAATGTATAGTCACTCATTAATTTGAATGCGTGTTAAAAGACTCCCTGAAAACAAAATTATTTTTCAAATTCGCGTTGTCAGTATCAAAGTATACTTTTACAAACTATTTGAAGTGCATCTGTTCACACAATTGCCACCATAAATGTTGCCAGTCGCCGGAGAATGTCTGTAAGTAACAGGTCTTCTTAAGTTTTAAGAAAATCAGGGGTTATGAAAATATCGGCCTAATGGTGGAACGTGGTGTAGCAATTTTTGTCAGAATGATGTCATTCAAAGATATTTTACTTGATAAATACGGATAAATAAGCACCCTTACAGAACGTTATGAGGTCGTGCGCAAAACACTTCATTCTCTTGTAGTAATGAATTGCAGTATGTGAACATCATTCTTGCTCTGTTTACTTTCCTGCATTTATCTCCTTTGTGTTCATTATTCAAATAGCTTGTGAATAGGCCTAATTATGTAATTTATTGTAAAGTAGATAATATTTCGTTTCAGGTGCAGTGTTTCTTTTCTGCTATTTCATCGAACCCACCTGTCATTAATTTCAGTGGCTTTGTGGAAGTGAACCTGTCGCTCTGTACTTCAGTAAGTATAATTGAGGACAATCTATAAAAGGCTTTTTTTTTACAAATGTTTATTTAAATTGTTGTTTTCAAGTCAGTTTGTAATGATTCTGCACTATACGTAAATGCACAAAAATAATGTTACTAATTTTATTGTAATGCATTTTTATTTTTACAGATGGTATCCCAAACGATAACTTATCTCATCGTGCTCATGCAGTTTCAAATAAGCGCACATCAAAGTTCGCAGAATAATAACAGTACTACGAAATTTGAAAACAGAGATTAATGCTGATCCCTAGGAACTGTGACCGAATTAAGAAATACAAGTTACAAAAGATTGTATGACTTTCTAGAAGAAAACACTGTGTGGAAGAAATGCTACTTTCTCAAAAGGAGAGTAACTGGAGTTTTATTTATAAAAATGAATGTAATATTTTCACTTAAGCACAGATTTATTAATATTGAGATATACCTATTTTTGGAGTTCAGTTTTCTTGATACAGCATTTAAAAATAACTGAATAACAATTAGCATAAAAAAATTAAATGCCTTAAAAATTAATGATACGTTTTCTTTACTCATTTTTCACGGGCTTTGATACAGTTTCTTAATACTACAAATTTTTAAGCTGACTTATTTTGACTATTGTTGTTTAATCAACTGTCCGAAGACAGGTCTGAATCTCATAAGTGATACCAACAAGGCACCGCTATTGTGCGTTAGTGAAGAAAAGACTGCGAGTAATCAGAATAAACGAAACTTAATAAAATCGTGCCAGTTGCTATTTCGAATATCAGTAGTTTATAGGTCATAGAAGAAACAGTACTATTATTGTATGTATGTAAACTATAGGATATTAGACGTTACATTACATAAGTTGTCCTAATGTGTTGGGATTAATATTTAGCTGATAAGTAAAATATACAACCATTTCAGAAAAACGCAGTTGTGAATAAAAAACAGTTTAGTAGACACACTATGATATGTGATAATTCATCGAACGTGTTTTATTTTAATACACTGGCGCGGCGATAAAAGTAATTATGACAACTGGTCTTGAGTTCCATGTAAATGATTTTAAAGCAAATTTCATGCCCGAAATAGCACTACTCATATATGTTGTGACTTAAATTCTGATTTGTTCTCAGAGGTGTACGCTTCTTTAGTACAATACAGACAAGTATTTTATTGCGGGATTATCGTTGTGATGAAGTCATATTCATCGCGATCAAGGCGTGAATCTCTGAAGTTCAGTTCATTAAAAATGTACCTATATAATTTTCCCACATTTTTTCAAGTCAGTTTAAATCTCTGTTTCAAAAAGCTTTCTAAGCTGTTTTTAGTCCATTTTTGAAATATGTTTTTCTGTTGCTCTCTCATTTGTTATGTGATTCATCAAAAGAATACTATGTTATTTACTTTTTAATTAAATCCAGCAAAGTGTTTAAAAGTTGTTTTACAAAGGCAATTAATTAGTTTGAATTTAATAATCTGATAATGAATTAAGTAGAGATTGAAACTTGCGATATTGTGGTATGAGAAAAGGAATCATACCATTAGACATTGGAGTATACAATTCAAAGTATTAAATTGGAAGATTATATTGACAATCTATGCTTAGAATTGTTCAGAACGACTTACTATGAAAAACGTAAAATATTGTGTAAGTAGTGTAAGTTAGTCAATATATATTTTGCTTTTTATTTCAAATTTTTCAGTATCGGCTACTATTCTGGAGAAACAGCTCTTTTCAAAGTAGAGGATTTATTTGTCAGATAATAGTTATTACAAATTATTAGGGATACACAGAATCAAGAATCGTGTAGATTTGCCTTTATGCCTTAGAAGCTTCAGAATTATATTACTTTAGTCATATATTGTATTTTAATGCAAGTAAAATAAAACTTATGTACGAGTAGGCTAAGTTATAGAATTACGACCCCGCATAGCATATTCACTATTCACGGTTATGAAACTAGGAATAATACCATCGATACGCTGTGTGTTATAGGCCTAAGGCTACAAATATTAGGTTGCCTAAAAATCTTTTTTTCTATAACTGTACGTCTGTGAATTCGTATGGATTTAATCGTCGTCGTTTAGACTCAATATAAAGTTGGTGCAGATGACGACACACTGTCGCCTTAGAAACACCAAAAGTAGCGGGCAATTCACTGCTACTGGAAAGAGGTTGCTCTTCCAGTTTAGTGAATGTAGCCTTAATATCTGGATTAGGTTGTCTTATCTTTAAGGCTTAAGTCTTTATCACTGTAGACCAGCCGTGGCGAACATGTGGCTCACGAGCACATTGTGGCTCGCAATGATAGCTATGCATTTCTCTTGCTTCCTACCTTCCCCAACCCCCACCCTCTCATTCAAACTCCGTTCCATTTGTATTTGTCTCTGACCTACGAGTGGCGTATCGTCGCAATGTCTCTCTCGAAACCATGTACCTCTACAAAAACGAAAGTTTCAAGTAGGATGGGAGGACGCATTTTTTTTTTTTTTTTTGCAATATGATGAGAATATTAAATATTTGGATTGTTCACAAGTATTACAAGGAAAACGGTTGTATAGCATAAAACGGCATTACACTACATGTTACTGATGAAACATTAGGCCTAAAAAGTTAAGTATTATTATCATTATTATTATTATTATTATTATTATTATTATTATTATCTTTGTACGTCGATCTTTTTTCAGCAGATGTACTAATAATGCGGTTAGATCTTCAATTTAAACTCACAGATTTACAATTTGATGTTAAATGAAAGCTAGATGTAAGGACTTGACAAATGTTGAACTTTTCAAATCTTTGCGAAAAATAAATATCCGAAGCTTCGTTCTTTCGCTTGCTCTGTTGAAGCCATGTTCGCTACAACTTACGTTTGTGAAAAATTCTTTTCAACAATGAAAATAGTAAAAACCAAATTTAGACAAATAACTTCGTGATCAACTACGACTGGCAGTAAGTGACGTAATTCCTGATTTTGAAAATCTGTCGCAGAGACATTCTGAAGACAATTAATTTTAGGTTGTGATAATGTGTCCTATGTTTTCTTTGTCATTTCTTTCTTCGTTACACGTACTAAACATTAGTTTGTAACCTTACACTGTATACAATTATATTTAAGTGCCTGACGTAAGGAAAATGAAAATCCGTTAATAAGTCAGGCAGTTGCTTCACTTCGCTTTCGGGTGCCCGCCTCCCTCCATAGGTGCTATGCATGTTGCAGGTTACACAGTGGCTCGGCGCACGATCACATTTTCGCCACGACTACTGCTGTAGACTATAGCTTAAATCAGCCTGATGCCTTCCCATTACTGACAATCTGTTCATCTTTCACTTCACATATTTCTTCAGTTACTGATTTTGCCCTCATGTCTTTCTTTCTTCCACGAAGAAGAACATGAATTGTGATTTTGTCGCGGCACATTTTCTATGAGATTCCGAAGATAATAGGCAAAAATATATTGCAAATAAATATGCAGATAATGCTTCTTTAAATTATATTTCAAAACAATACTAACAATAGATAATTATGAAATAATAGTCCGTTATCTAGCAATTCGAGGAAAAATCACTAGAACACTTACAAGAAAAGATTTTTGAGACGACCTAGTAGTTGTATGTGCTTAAGTATTAAATTGTTTAATTCACTATCTTGTCTGCTGCAACTGAGTCTGTTAATATAAATCTGAAATTTAATTAAGTAACTTACAAGCAAGGTATTTTTTTTCTATTGTAAACATGATCATTTCAATAGTATTAAAAAAAGACTTAGTGTAACTATAATATAAGTAACGCATGATGAACCACGTCACAATTGTAAATGCGTTTTATTGCCTAATAAAGATTATTATAATAATTTTCGGCATTAATTATTATTTGTCTTCCTTTTATCCTATTTTGTGTCTAAGTTTCGTAACCACGATCAGGAACATGACCAGAGCTAGGAATTTAGTACCAAAACTCTTAAGTTGTGTGAGCTTGGACTATATCTCTACAGAATGAAAAGTAATAGCGCATCTCTCAATGTCAGTGAACCAGAACGACAAACATGTACAGCCGTGTGGTAACCAAACATGTGTTGCAATCGTACATAGTCTTAGAACAAGACAATAATAAACTAATAATATAAAAAAACAATAGTTTGTAATTATAAACTTCGTAACTCCCAAACTAAAATAATTTACCCATACATATAAAAATAACATTCAAAGTATACAATTATGATTCTAGCCTCATTATAACAAACGGAAATGAATCTTTTCATTTTATCAAAATAAATACTCATTTTATGTTCATGAAAACAATATTTGTGCTCTAAATATATTCGTTCTACGTCACAAGTCCTTACTGGAGCAAATCTGAAATATGATACAGTATATCTTACTATCATCAGGTGAACAACTACTTTGTGCATCTAATAGTGTGCTATCTCGTATGTGACACATAATATTAAACCCATAATAATCGTTTTCAATAAAATTGTTCATTTCTATTGTATGACAGCTAGGAAGTTCGTATTGTAATTTCGATATTGAACTTTGATTGTAACGCAACAGAATGCATAGGAGCACGAGACGTCAACATTTAACGAAGAATAATCCCGGAAAAATAAGTGTGTTGCGCACTTCTGTTTGCATAATTTTTAATAAGAGATGAGTTTACTTTTTTGGAATCATGCTTAATATTAACATTACGTAAATAATTCAATAATAACAGAATAGCTCACTTTGTTCAGAACCTAAAATAGTGATATAAATTAACAATGTTCTTCAAACTATTCACGACTCTACACTGCTCCACAGAATGATAGTAAGTGTTGTTTATGTGAACTGCTTATCGTCTGTAGCGAGCGGGAGCAGGGTAAGGCGCGGCTGACATCTATACTGTACTCAACTGAAATCTACTGTTTCGGTACGAACTACCACTTATGAACATCATCATCCATACCCTAGCCCGGGTTAATTTCACGATGTGGCATGCTGTAATTGTACAAGAGCGCAGCCGTTCTGTTACCATTCACAGGATAGGAGTGGTAAGCACAATAAGTCTATCACACCCCCTCCCCAATTTACGAGTGGCAGTTGTAATATGTAGATCTCATGTGCATTAATGGTCGAGAGATGTAAACAAGAAATTCTCTTTCTTCCTCGAGCACAAGAACAACCTGCAAGATGTTTCGATGTTTCGCAGCGAGCTTTGTGTTGAGAGTGGGAGGGAGGAAATTCAGTGGTGGGATTACTGGCTATTTTTTTTCCCGGATAATGAATAATGAATGTTTTATTTAGAATATCAAAAAATACATCAATTATATTTCAGCGTCTATTTCAAAATAAAAGAGTGTATTTCAATTTAATGTCAAGTGACTCTTAAACTACAGTAAACCCCACTAAAACGAAACGCGATCGTTCCAGAATCTTTATTCCGTTTTCACAGATTTCGTTTTACAAAGGGTTGAATTTCGGCAAAACTAAGAATAAATTACTGCAATACCCTCACTGTAGGAAGAACACAAAGAAGAAATAATTTGAAATAAGAGTTACTACAGTACATGCAAAGTGAATTTTATTTTCATAATTATTGCAGTAATTGCAGTGTCTCTCTCTCTGCGCCCGAGTTTCTTGGGCCCCACATTTCTTTTAAAGTGCATTCCCGCGACTTTTTTTTTTTTTTTTTTTTAAAGGAAAAGTTGTAGAATTTCCTTCGCGTCCTGCATCAATTCAGAGTGTAAATTGCGCCCTGATCCATCAGTTGTGTAACTGAAGTTGTGTGGAAAATAGATTAACTTCACGTTAGACAAATCAATCCTTGGATAGCAGGTAGCATTGTCTAAAAATAGTATGACCCTACGACCTTGGCGTTTCATTGCTCCATTAAAAGAATAAAGCCACTCTTCCATGATAGAACTGGTCATCTAGGTCTTTTTATTAAATCACACAGTTTTACTTTATTCGCACTGTTATTTAAAACTGTATTAAAACTCAGAATAAATAAACGAAAATGTGAAATTAAATTGACACTACACTACAATTATTCACAGTTTTATTCTACTCGCACTGTCCTTTATCACTGTAGTGGCTTACTGAGAATAAATGAACGAAAATGCAAGAGGGTTGGAAGAAGTAACGGTACACGGGGTCAGTAACCTGCCCGGGTCCTTGACAATAAGCACAGAATAGTGGCATGGTTAGAGAAGCTTCACCCCCAAATCATGACAAAGAATAGCGAGAGCTTTCCAGATCATTGCATGTACAGTCACACTAAAAAATTATGCCATGCTTCGTAAAATATTATCGCAAAACTAAATATGATTTGATAGAATTTAGCAACAGTTACGCTTAAAATTATCCGTTTTAGTCAGGTTTTTTACCTAAATGGTGCCCGAAAATGATTCCGTTTTCGCGTTAGGCAGTTTTCCGTTTTAAAGTATTATTTTACATTCCGTTCCCAAATTTATTTTTCGTTTGTGCAGGTTTTCCTTTTATAGAAGGTACGTTTTAGCAAGGTTTTACTGCAGAACATAATATCTGCTACTCGTACATTGGGGGAGGGGTGTGGTACAGTCCGCTTCACCGTTTTTGGAGTATGAAATAAGTAATGGGAACGTTAAGTGCGAGTGTTTTACAATCACCGCAGTCAGTCTGAAAACTATATTTGGCAAATGGCTGATGTGACGTGTATAGGAAGTGGTATAGCTCGCGCAAGGAACGCTTACCGAAAAACAATGGTGGCGTTGCTGTCTGTTTTGACGTGTGTATGTAGGCACACCGAAGGGGCGAGGGGTGCGGGCCGATGGAAGTACTGTCTCTTCCAAGAAGATAAACAAATGAGGACATCGCTGTGGAAATGAAGAACGTAGCAAGAGAAAAATTCGAAGCTAATTAAATGCGAACATATGCTTATAAATGAAATAATAATACCGTGCTATACAAGACACGTATTCACATGCAACGGAACAAACTAAAGTCGTAATGTAACTATCACAACGCAAGACTGAGTATATCGATGTCGTTTCTCTTCCGACTGTATCTTGAATTTCATTCAAGCTATCTCGTGACCTTTCCTGTCGCCCGCTCATATTTATCGCATTGTTTCATTTGCATTCCTTCCGTCGATATTCCCTGCTTGCGAGACCTCTACCATTCTCAGCTGCACTATAACCTGTGTGATGAATCTTGTCTCACTGTGAAAAGAGAGAGAAAGGAGATATGTCTTACCTCGTCTGTGTTGTTATTGCGATGGGGGAGTGAAGCGATGCCAGACGCGGAAGGGACTAGTTGATACATTCTGTAGCGCAAAATAAGTAATAAAATATCTCTCTTCGTACTGTATAGTTCCGTCACTGAGCTTGTCTTTCAAGAAACTGAGTTCCGGTAGTCTGTACAATAACAAGGTTTTGAAAGGAATCCTGAAAATTTACAATCCTCCTATAACCTTCACCCTCATTTGAAGGGACTTGGTTTTATTGCTACTGAGACAAGATAAACCTTACCAGGTATATCAACATGCTCACAAACTGGGCAATATATATAGAACACACGTAAAAACTCTGGCGCCAGCTAGCCTATAGGTGGCATTTGTATATAATGTCCGATCATCAATTCACTCGAATGTATCCAAGGTGATACGCGAAAAACAGAACTGCGATTCGTGAAGGGTTTAAGTAATTTGGAAAATGCCGAAATTTTTTACGGTGGGTATGTAGGTCCGTGGCCCACTTCTTTTAGGATTTATCCCAACATTTGTCTCAGCATCCTAGGAAAACCACATGCAGGATGAGTAGTCTATAGTTAGGAGACTAAGTCAATCGGCTAAGAGGAACTGTAATAAAATATGGCTCGATTGATTCTGAGGGCATTTATGTGGGGAAGGTTGAGTACATCACGAAGGGAAAAAGGAATACATGTTACTGGAGATGTAGATGTGTGCAATCCTTATTCCAAATATAAGTGATTCAGTTGCTCATAACATTCGACGATCTGGATGCAGTGCTAGCCAGGAAGCCGAGTTCAGCCCCATCATCCCAATTAGGAGTTTTTGAATGTGTGGAATTGAAGGATATCTGGCATAAGATAAGCTGGGAATGGCTTCTGATCCAGAGACTTACAAAGAAATGACATGTGCGAGGCACACTGAACAGAAATTGGAGGGAGAAGAACCGCATGGGAAACCACGAGGAACGTAGTTCATTTTTCACTCTTACTTCCATGGTACCACGAGTGAAATGTGAGTTAACTTCTTATGTCAAAATGTTATCTTTTTTTATCTTGCAGGTCAAACACGTTTTAGTTTTACAAAAGAAAGCTATAAGAATAATGGCTGGTGTGCATAAAAGGACAACATGTAAGAATATTTTCCAAAATTTAGAAATCTTGACCTTATCTTGTGAATACATTCTTTCCCTAATGAACTAAGATAAATTCAGTACTAATCAAGGCATTCATCATTTTAATACAAGACATATCAGTTCTTCATCTACCTTCTGTTAGTCTAAGCTGTTATGAAAAAGGAGTTTGCTATTCATGTATTACAGTCTTCAATGCACTGCCTAATTATCTTAAAGATTTGAAGAACCATGAGAAAAGGTATAGAAAAGAATTAATCAAATTTCTACATACTCATACCTTCTACACAACTGATGAATTGATTATGCTTGCGAATTGAATTATTCTACTTAAAATGAAACGTACAATTTTATGTAGCTCAATTAAAATATGTTTTTGTATTGACTCAATCTGTTTACTATGCATTTTATATTTTTGTTTAACATAATTGATGAATTGTAAATTGAATAGTAGACTGTATAGCTCAACTGATGAATTGTTTAAGCTTATAAATTGAATTAATCTACTTCATATGAATTGTACAATTTTATATAGCTTAAAGAAAATATGTTTGTAAATTGAATTGATTTGTTTACTATGTATTGTATATCTTTTTATAGTTTGGCTGATGAATTGTAGATGTTTTTAAAATGAATAGTAGTCTGTAAAGCTCTACTCATGAATTGTATATGCTGTAAATTGAATAGTAGTCTGTATAGCTCAATTGATGAATTGTATATGCTGTAAATTGTATAGTAGTCTGTATAGCTCAACTGAATTGTTTATGATTATAAATTGATAAGAATTGTATAAATTTGTATAGCTTAATGAAAGTATGCTTGTAAATTGAATTTTTCTGCTTACTTTGTATTGTATATGTTTCTATAGTTTGGCTGATGAATTGTTTATGCTTTAAATTGAATAGTAATCTGTATAGCTCTTTTGATGAATTGTTTATGTTTGTAATTTGAAGTAATTTACATGATATGTATTATCAATTCCTGTATATCTCAACTGATTGAATTGTTTATGCCTCAAATTGAATTAACTTACTTGTTTTGTATTATATGTTAAAGCTCAACTGATGAATAATAGTTTGCGTTTGTAAATTTAATAATCTGACTGGCTATTTATTTATTTATTTTGCTAATAAAATTATAACATAACATATATTATATATAGAAAAAACTTTAGTTCGCCCCTGAAAGAGGAGAACTCGTGCTCAGAGGCGGATTCCTGAATTGAAATTAAGAAGTATGACAATCTGTCTAATGTTTACTACGCAATAAAAATATAGAAATTTAAATTTACAATTTTTCAATTTTTATAAAATCCATACATAACTTTTTAATTTAATACTAGAACTATTAGAATTGACAAGATTAGGATATTTAAATATAAATTTGTTATATATTCTTGGGCCTAAATTACTACTATGATTACATACTGTAACAGTGTTGCATTTTGGTTCAAACAATCTTAAAGAATTCATACCTTTTGTTTCATAACTATGAGAATGCAATTCAAAATTATTTCGATTTTTATGTATGAATTGTATTAATACAATATAATAAATTTGTCTTACGTTAAGTACATTAAAGTCTAAACACAAATTTTGAGATGGAAAATCAATAGGTTTATGAAGACATATTTTAACTATTTTCTTCTGTAATAAATAAAGTGGATTAAAATTGGATTTAAATGAGCTACCCCATCCTATAATTCCATACATAATTACCGATTGAAATAAAGTTAAATATATTGTGCGTAATAAACTTATTGACAAGTAATTTCTCAATAAAACAAAATAATATATTATTGTACGTAATTTATTACAAAGGTAATGAATGTGTTGGTTCCATTTTAAATGATTATCGAAAAATTATGCCTAAATACTTAACTTCAGAGGACTCTTTAATAATGGACATTTACACTGTATAAGACAACAATCAGAATTATGTAATTTAATACTTAATATAGATGTAGGAGGTTTGTTACATTTTTCAGATAATGAGAATGGAATAATTATGGTTTTATTTTCGTTGATAGAAAGGTAATTTATGTCAAACCATTTTTTATTAATTTAAGTCCATTATTTGAATTATTATATGCATCATACCAAGTTTTTCCACCAAAAAATAAAACTGTGTCATCTGCAGAAGAATAGTGAACACCATTGTATTGTTGTAAATCAATTTTTAATAAGTCATTAATATTTATTTAAAATAGAATAGGGCCTAGAACTGTGCCTTGGGGAACACTTATATTAAAAATTGAAGGTTCACTTGAATAATTTTCAATTTTCGTTATATGAATTCTGTCGTTAAGATACGATTTTATTAAGTTTAAACATTACCTTTGATTCCTAATTAAGATATCATGTTTCACTGTATCAAATGCTTTTCTTATGTCCAGGAAAATACCAATACATTTGTTACCTTGATCAAATTCTCTAACAATTTTTTTAGTAACTTGATATATTGCATTATCTGTACTGAATTTTTTTCGAAAACCAAATTGATTATCACTTAATATATTACTGTATGTTTATCAAGATAATTCATCAATCGAACTTTAATAGATTTTTCTAGTAATTTTGAAATACATGAATTTTTATTTTATTTTATTAGGTTATTTTACGACGCTGTATCAACATCTCATATTATTTAGCGTCTGAATGAGATGAAGGTGGTAATGCCGGTGAAATGGGTCCGGGGTCCAGCACCGAAAGTTACCCAGCATTTGCTCGTATTGGGTTGAAGGAAAACACCGGAAAAAACCTCAACCAGGTAACTTGCCCCGACCGGGATTCGAACCCGGGCCACCTGGTTTCGCGGCCAGAAGCGCTGACAGTTACTCCACAGGTGTGGACGAAATACATGAAAGTAATGATATTGGTCTATAATTGTTCATATTTCTTTTGATTCCTGTTTTAAAAATAGGTTTCACAATTGCATTTTTTAATTTATTTGGGAATTTGTCATTTAGAAAACATATATTAAAAATATGAGGTAGAGGTTTGGCAATATCATTTATAACCATCTTAAGTATTTAGCACTTATGTTATCAGAACCAGGTGATACATTATTTTTTAAAGTTTTGGCTATATTGATTATTTCATCATCTGTTAAGGGGGTAAAGATACATACAAACATTTACTGAAGTTACATTGCTAAGAAAATTGTTATTTTTTATAGACGATACAATATCCAAGATAATGTTTGTAAAATACGAGTTAAATTCTGTTGGAATAAGTTTTTTATCACTTAAGATTAAACCATTTCGAGAAACAATCTCAGTAAATTGTTCTTTTTTATTTACTTCAATATTTGCCGCTTCTCGCACAGTTTGCCAAAACATTTTAGAATTATTGCTATATTTTTCTAATTTGATAGAGAAATAATTAGCTTTCGCTCTCTTTATTACGTTAGATAATATGTTACGAAATTTTTTTAATTTTTTTTTTTTAATAATATTAAATGGTTCTTTTCTTAATTTGCTTGCGAGTTTGTCTCTCGTACGGATTGATTTAACTATACCATTTGTAATCTATGTACTGTATATTTTTAGTAGAGCCATCGATGTAGCTCAGTCGGTAGACTAGCTGGCCTGCTGATCCGGAGCTGCGCTCGGGCTTTGGTTGGATCCCCCGTTGGGTTTCATTGAATGATTTCTTCCGAGGTTTTCCCCAGCCTGTTGGACTGAAGCCGGATGGTCTATGGCGAGTCCTCGGCCTCACTTTATTTCACCCCCTTTGGTCTGATTACCTGGTTGGGTTTTTTCCGAGGTTTTCCCCAACCATAAGGCAAATGCCGGGCAATCTTTTGGCGAATTCTCGGGCCTCACCTCATCTCACTACATCTCGCCAAAATATTGTAAAACATTTTTAAAAATTGTAGAAAATTACAAAATTGTAAAACTGAAAAAATTGTAAAATATTGTAAAAATGTAAAAAGTTGTAATAATTGTAATATTGTAAAATTTTGACTTGTTCTACATGTTAAACCTTCATTGCTAATGGAATATAATAAATGAAATGAAAAAAGAAGAAATAGAGGTCTCACGCCAAAAGTAGATTACACATCAGGCGGGGTCACCGCTGGGATTTGAATTTGAATTATAGCATGCATAGCGTGTGTTCTTGTAGAGAAGAATTGGCATCATGCTGATAAACACGCAAATTACATCACGCAATAGTGCAAGTAGGCTACTGTAATTGGTCATAAGCCCATCACTCATCATGTACTAGATGGTTTACGCCATCCAGTCTGTGCCGTCTCATATCGGATTCAATTTATTCAGTTAGTCCATCGTTATTAGGGCGTTCAAGGTCTCGACTTCTCTTTAGTATATATCCATACGCTCGCTATACGTGGTACTTGATAACGATCCGTCCGAAACACATGTTGGTGGTGCCAGATGTTTGTAGACCGTTATAGTTTCGTACAGTTTGTGTTATACTGTAATGGTGAGTTTTTATTTTTAAATCTTCAAACTACAGAGAATATTCAGACACGACGAACACAGAAGAATTTCACAATCAAAACCTGAAGAGGTTATTATCGGTGCCGGTGGCTGTCAAGTGTTCCTATTGATTAATATGTGTGTTGGGTCCAAAATATTCATAATTTGCTCATTTCCTATGTTATTATCAGAGACTGGAAGTTTAGGCATTATGGATCATTAAAATACGCAAGCAAAAGGGCATCAAATAGCTCAAATAGGCAGACAAAAAGGCATTATAAATAGCTAAAAAATACGCAATAAAAGGCAATTACAAAAACCTTGCACTAGACCCATTTATTTACTAGATTACGCTATTCAATAACTCGATCGTCATATTTTAAAGAACTTTAAAGTTTTAAACAAAAGTTTTAAACTTGACACAAAAATGAAAAATTTTTTTTTTAAAAAGCCTATGTACTGCAATGCCTTATTCGTTGCACACGACAACCAAATGCTTTTTTAAGTTGTCTGGGGTCATGTTGAGTCTCCTGTCAGATAACACATATTTCAGACGAGAAAATAACTTCTCAAATTCGACAGAGGTTATTGGAGCAAATCTAAAACATAACATCATTGTAGGATCCATTTCAACTGCAATAGAACTGTCACCTTGTAGAATTTTTGAAATGTTTCTTAGTTTATCAAGCTCACAATTTTTCGAAAACACATTTTTACACTTTTCCCTAACTAATGAACCTCATTTCCCTGGTTCACTGTCCATTAATTGCACTGTATCATCCACAATTTTCACTGACTTCGTCAAAGGCTGCCCTTTGTCTTGAAGCTGGCAGATCACTTGTGGCAGGAAACGAAACTCGGCCGCAATGAAAGTTAACCCCTTACCGCATGGACAGTCTTGCACGCACCGGTTTAATATTCAAATAACTTAAATAGTTCTTTCTTTCTCAACTGATGTCACATATGGTCAAATCTAATTCTTGACAGTTTGCCATATCTATCCAAGTATGCAGTTTGAAATATTATATGCTTATATTATAAATTATATGAATATAAAACCGGTATGTGCCATACCTGTACCTGAATGCGGCAAGGGGTTAAATAATTTTTTTGGCTGCTACAATTGAAGATGCTTCATCCTCCAGAGAGTTCACCACCTCAGTTACAGTCAGGAAATTTGAAGCGAAATAAAGTGTCGCTGAGACCCATGTCCCCCATCTCGTTATGATAGGTTTGGGGGGGGGGAGATATATTTGGTGCAATGGATTTAAATGTCAGAATTCTTGATGTAGCTTTCAGAAAGATCTTCTTAATACTGGAAATCAAATTATCGATATCCGGAAACAAGCATCGTATCTCTTCTGACACTTTGTGAAAGCCGTGTGCTAAGCATGTTTGGAAATAGCACTTTTAAAATTATTCCAGTCTTTTTCATGTATGGTGCAGCGTCCTGATGAAAAGTAACACGTTCTCATATTGAATTTCTTCAGGCCACAGTAACTGTAATGAATTGGTGAATAACTGCGCGATAGTTGAATTGTTAACTTTCTCCAGACACTCTATTGTAAGCAGGAATGGTTTCATTGATTCATCTTCTGAAGGTTCTAGTGGCCAACAATTACATTGGCAATGAAGCGACCCGTAGGATCAGGTAACTCGTCGACAGAAATCCAGGTCATCTTATTTTTGATTTTATCTTTAATGATTTTCATTGTATCATCGTAACATTCGCTTAAGTAACATTTTCGTAAACTTGACTCGCTAGGCACAGATTCGTTCATAGGCTATACTTCTCCAAAAACTGTCTCAATTTGCATTCGACTTATATAAAGTTTTTCTTGCTGCCGAAATCCCTTTGTGGAAATTATAGAATCCTACATTAGCCTTGGAAAGTGCATTTTTGTGTTTGGTTGTACTGATATGCTGCGATATGAAATATTTCTTTTTGTAATTCACTGACTGTTCACATAATATTTTGCACTTAAGTACTTTACCGTCAGTACAAAATACGTCGGATCCAAAAGTATTAACGTAACTTTGAAATTTACTGCGTAAAGGAACACTCGATTTCGGCATCTTGGTGCTATAGTCGCGACGCAGTTATTCCCGGCGTTGACTCCTCCTCTTTGCTTACGTCTTAGGAATTGAAGGCTCTATAAAGTCTAGGTAGCTAGTATCGTTCGCCATTTTTGTTCTTTCGTTGCCGAGCTACCATACGAGAGATCTACGAGTATTTGCCACACCGTTAAACATTATCACGTCGTAGCTCCTATGATAATAAATCAAACGCACTGTAATTCAGCAAATAATTGAGCGGCAAATAACGTCTTCGTGTGCTTTCTGTGAACGCCAACGAAAGAGCCAAAATGGCGGGCGATTATATTAAGTATTTATCGAGCCTTAAGAAATGAATAACGTCTTCCTCAGCGAATCACAAGACGCACACGTTTAAATGTAGCCGACCTGCAACGCGATTGGCTGCCGGAAATTAGAGCGACGGGACTATAGCTACAACAACGTCGCAATGAAAACTGAAAGAAAAATAACCGTTAAAAATAATGTTAGACCCTCACTCATTGTTGCCGTGTCAAATAAACACAAGCGATAATTAAAACGCTTACCTACTGTTACACATTTTCGCACGGCAGCATTCATTGTTGCAAAGAGAATATAAACTGACTGAAAGACAATAATATACATTCGGTGAAGTTACTTTCATTGTAGCAGTTGCAGAAATAAATTAAAATATATCTGTAGGCAATTTCTAATAATAATTAAATAAATAATAGATAAATAATCAAATAAAGGCATAAAAAGGCATTTACTTTGTAAATCAGGCATTTATATTAACAAAGGCAGAAACGGGCAACATAAAACTGCGACGTTTCAATCACAAAGGTAGGGCTATAATTATTACAGACTTACTTTCAAAATGAAGATAGATTTAACACATTTAAAAAGACATTCTGCCAAATTTCCGGTCTCTGGTTATTATTATAGAGTTTAGCAATGAGCGTATTCCGAATCTCACCGGTAAGCAATCCGATGGCATCACGGTGTTCCGAATTCCACCGATGACGTCATTGATGCTCCACCGGTGTCGCACCGGTGCCATCAACTTGCAGAAGTGGTGGCAGTCTCCATCAGCCGCCATCAGTGAATCTGATTGGTTCTTGTATAGGGCGGGAATTAGCAGACCAATAACATCGTGCACTCTTGTGTCATGGCGGTGTGTTCTGCTTTAGTTCTGCTGTATTGTTTGTAGTGAGCACAACGTAAAAACAATATGTTAATGGCTTATGAGCGAACATGTCAACGGACCCGTTATTACTACCGGTTCAAGAAATAAATTGTTTATGCTATCTTTTCTTTGAACGAGATGGGAGTACGAAAATTTTGCAAAATTTTGCTAGCGTAGCACAGACAACAACTTGTACAGTCGCCACGACAGCCATCGATCCTTCTAGCAGTTTTGTTCCTTATTTCGCTGGAACGTGACGTCATTGATGCTACCGGACCGGTGAGATTCGGAATACGCTGAATATAATAATCATCTGTGACATTAACACCGAGAGGTATATGGAAATTATTTTTCTTTATTTTTAGCTAGTTAATGTGGAGCATAATGTTTTTGCCTTTTTCCAACAGTATTTTTCGACAACACATACAGCCGACTACTGTATGGACTAACTTCATTTCAGGATGGAATTATCAGTAGGAAAGTCTACCTCAATCGATCCCCCAGCTCAGACCCTAGTCACTTCTATCTTTGAAAAATGTAAAAGTTAAAGTATACAAAAATAATTTTACATGCCTGAAAGAACTAACAAATACAATTCGGAATAATATCGTCTTCATTTCTCAATGGCAACTTTAATGAGCAGTGCTGAGATTCCTTTAACCTGCGCGGTGTTGTAAACGACGCAGCGACTAGTTTGTAGAGCAAAGAAAGAGACAGAGAATACTTTTACGATCCCATTCGGAAGCAGTGCTCGCGTGTATACAGGTACAATTGGATGAAACATGTAGCAGTCAATGAAATAACGTTTCCATGTGTACTAAATTTTTTATAATTGAGCAACATTTGCATTGGAATTTAACACAGTAAACTTCATATAATTTCAAAAGTAATTAAATAAAATACATAGGCTAAATACAATACACTTCTATGAATAACAAAAACTAGTAATTACAGTTTGACATACATAAATAAGATATACTTCTATGCAAAACAAATACCAGTATATGGTTCACTGATTTTTATGACAATAAATTACAATATACATTCTGATTGTATCAACAGAAAAAGAGGTGCAGTCGGGTGAAAAATCTTGTTGGGTACTTGTACTCCGTGAGGTGGACGAGAGTTCTTCTTCTTGTGTTTTAACATGAAGTATTCACTGCCAAATTCGTTTACCAATATTTATTGCATGTTGTATTTTCTTATTTTCAGCATATTTCTTAACAACGTAAGACTACGTTCTGACTAGCGCTTGTGCTCGTAAGAAATTAAATGTTCAGATACACGAGTAAGGAAAACAAATCTTCACGAGACGACATCCTTTGATATCGTATTCTCGTTGCGAGTGTACGCTCGTAACTCCATACGTCAGACTGAAGCTGTAGTCTAGACATCACTAACCTATTTTCAATGTTTTGGTTAAAGGAATCGCAGCTCTGGTAATGAGTAATGCAGGCGTGGAATACATTTGAACCAATATGACGGATAATTTAAGCATCTCCTTTCTTAATTTGGGTGAGTAAATGACATTTGAACTCCTTGTAATTTAGTAATAATTTACATAATAATTCGTGTTGGTATGTATATCACCAATAATGTACTCTCTGTGTAGTCGGAGCCTACGAATGATTCGCCTGAGATTCAGGATGCCGCATTGCGGTTTCGCTATAAATCTATTCACCCAGTATTTTATTGGTACAAGCAAAATTACTTGTAACTAGTATAAATAATGCAAATTGTATTCCACAAAATCTTCTGATAGATTAAAATTTTACAATTCCAAATTTATTTGTTATTTGTGTTGTTCTGTTTCACAAAATTATTAGTAATAATAATTTGTGTATTATACCGATTTTTATACTAGTATATAGAATATTATTAGTGTTTTTAAGAGTACATTTATATAATATGATTTAAAAGTGTAGCTTACTAACTGCAGTGAAAGTGATGGTGATGTTAATTAGATTTTTTCAGAATTTAGAGAAAGAATAAACAGTTCTATTTTTTATAGACAAGGTGACATCGAAACCTTTGCATGACGTGGGATATAGATCAGAGTACTCTACATACAGAAGCCAAACAGCCTGCTCTACATAACAATGGCTAATTACGCTAACTACAATGAATTCTTTTTGTTTCGAACGCACCACACCCTGAAGGATGACTGTGCTTAACTACACTGTTTACCTTGACCTCATGGAGAATAGAGAACGCGAACAAAAGACTGCATTGTTCCTCTTGAAGGCGAGACAGATTAGAACTTCAGCTGTTGAAGTTTGTGATGCGAACTGACGAAGGGATAATGGTATCTACTCAATTATACAATTTTATGTTTGTTTTAGGTTAGGATATATTATATAATGTGTTTTGTTTGCGCCATTTTGATTTTAATCTGTGTGTTCTTTTGCAGAGTGGTTGGATCTAATCATAGGTGAGAGGGGTGAAACCTACAAAGTAGGACTTGTTTTACACAGTACGTACGGTCAGAAGACCCGTGCATAGGATATAAGAGAAAATTGTGATAATATAGTACATCTATATATATAATATTGCTCAATAAATCCATCTGCATGTTACTTATATTAATATATTACGAAGAGCTACAAAACATTTACTTTCAATTTTTTGCAAGTTAAATAACCTATATAATATAACATACAGTCCTAACTATTATCTAAGAAGATAAAAAAATAACGTATTTGTTAACAGAAATAAACGTATTATTATTTTGTAAAACTTATAAATATAATTTCATTCTATTCTACGTGTAACTTGGCAGTCGGGTAGCTTAGTTGGTGGAGCCTACAAACTGGAATGTCCCGTCTTCAATCCAATCCCGAAATTTGGAGGGATTTTCTCGTTGACAAAATTACAGAACGGCCCTGGGGTCCACTAAACCTCTTGTTACACTAAGTATAGTATATTTCCCCGTGGTACATAGGCAGAGCGTGATGCTGACCACCCACCTGATTCTAGTGCCCATGTCATGGAAACATTAAGCTCTAACTCTATTTAGTTAATTTAGAGGTTGAACTGAGGTACGGCGAATCGTTGCTAGATAACATCTCCTAGTAACCACACAATACGTTTCTACCGCACTTCAACGACCGTACCAATCTGAAAATAGCATATAGGCCTATTGGTGTTATGTATACAACTAGTCATGTATAATTCTACATATGAATGAATGAATGAATGAATGAATGAATGAATGAATGAATGAATGAATGAATGAATGAATGAATGAATGAATGAATGAATTAATGAATGAATGCTAGCCATGATGTCCCATATTGGGCACAGGCCTCCTGTGATGGGATTAGAAACCCCTCGACAGGGATGGCTCAGGTGTACTCGTTTGGTGAGCCAATCCAGGTGAGCTTGTCGTGTATAGCCTACTGTCGTGACATGGTTACTAACCCTGCTAAAGTTTACTTAGTCTCATCACTTTGTTCTTTGTTCATTTTATGCACTCTCCACATAATACAACACCAGCAGTTTGACACTGATTGTAATTTACACTATTTAACTAACACTTCCTCAACACTGACTTTACTATTTACAAAATTTATCTGACACTTTTACAAATACTGACTTTTTGTGAGCCAATCCAGGCGATCTTGTCGTGTATAGCCTACTGTCGTGACATAGTTTGTTAAACTTTAGTCTCAGCACTTCGTTATTTGTTCATTTTATGCACTGTCCACATAATACTAACACCAGCACTTTGACAAACACTGATTGCTATTTACACTATTTAACTAACACTCTCTCAACAATGACTACAATTTACAAACATTATCTCACACTTTCACAAAAACTGATTTTATTATTTACACTAAATTTGTTACCATGACCTTTCGTTCTTTACACAAAACGCTGTTCCTTGCTGTCCTCGACCACTGTTTCCCCGGCTCTTTGGTAAACATATCAGACTATCTGCGCCGTGGTCTTCCATGTCCTCTCTTTCCGACGTAGGGGTGCCACATCGTGACTGCATGGGTCCACCTTGCCTGGTGTAATCTCGCCACATGTCCCCCCCCCCCAGGTCTACTTCGTTGCCGTGGCTCGTTCTAGCTACCACGTATTATTTTCAATATCTAATTATTTTAAATTTCAATTAATATTTACTTACTGGCTTTTAAGGAACCCGGAGGTTCATTGCCGCCCTCACATAAGCCCGCCATTGGTCTCTATCCTCAGCAAGATTAATCCAGTCTCTATCATCATATCCCACCTCCCTCAAATCCATTTTAATATTATCCTCTCATCTACGTCTCCTCCTCCCCAAAGGTCTTTTTCCCTACGGCCTTCCAACTAACACTCTATACGCATTTCTGGATTCGCCCATACGTGCTACATGCTCAGCCCATCTCAAACGTCTGGATTTAATGTTCCTAATTATGTCAGGTGAAGAATACAATGCGTGCAGTTCAGTGTTGTGTAACGTTCCCCATTCTCCTGTAACTTCATCCCTCTTAGCCCCAAATATTTTCTTAAGCACATTATTCTCAAACACCCTTAACCTATGTTCCTCTCTCAAAGTGAGAGTCCAAGTTTCACAACCATAAAGAACAATGTTCATGTTCACACCTTTACGAATTCTAGATTTTTATGCTCAGCTAATCATGTTCTTTGTAATTTATTTTGTTTAATTTATTAGATGTTAAGATGACTCTATAACACAGCTTCAATTATTACGTTCATAGGAGTTAATTTTATATGCCACTTAATGCCTGAAAGACGGAAGTACTCGTAGCCATTATTTGATATTACATATTGTTCACGTATTAAGATTTAACAATAAAATGTGACAGTCAAATGAAGGTTTTTTATATAATTTTTATTGTCTATTTGGTTAGTTATCTTTCGGTACATTGAAGAGCTGGTTTCGATGTATCTGTGTTTTATTTTATTCAATTTCACTTGCAAATAATGCTTATTTTGATTAAATTCTATCTATTATCACTGCAATGTCCTTCTCTATTTTGTTTACTTTGTAATTCCTTAGTCTAATTGTTAGAGTTTCGCGCCATAGCATTGTGGTCAAAGAAGGTGTCATGCTTAGGACTTGCGTAAAGGAATGAACGATAGTTCGAGTCCTCACGGGGAAGGAATTTCCTCATGAAATTTCGACTAGTGAATGTGACCGGTGCCCACCCTGCATTATGATGAATTTGGGGAGCTATGATAGGCAGCGAAATCCGGTTTCGAAAACCATCTATAATAGCTGGGTGGGGGGCATCATCGTGTTTACTACACGATACCTTCGATTCGGTTGGATGATCATTTACTTCTACTGAGGCATGTGAACGTGAGGCCAGCAGTCAGCTTTGGTCCTTCATGGGCTATCCGCCACGAATTACTTACTGGTTACATTGTTCAGCTTGCGATGTATTATCTATTTATTGTCTCAAAAATTCCCGCTTCCTTTCCTCAGTATTCTAACGGCCAAGTGAATTCTGTCTCTTAAGAATTTCAAATAATTAATGGCATAACATCATCATCATCATCATCATCATCATCATCATCATCATCATCATCACGATATAGGTACAATAACCTCATTCGGTCCTGTAGTCTACCGTTCCATAGGCTTACCTGGGTCTCCTCGTCATTTTGGTCTATATTGCCATTCTCTGTAAAGACTCAAACCATTCCAGTCTGTATGTTCTTATTTGTGAGTTCAGGGATTTTATTACTTATTATCCTGTTTCATCATTTTTAAATGTAATCTAGGTAGTGCTGCGCATGATTAGATTTGAGCGCTTTCAATCGGAGATCTCAGATTACCTCCGATTGAAACCACAACAACTTTTCTAAGGTCAAGACAGCAATTGTATATGTGCTGTGGTACAGATGTATACTTTCCGCTGAGCATTCCTTTAATCTGATCATGGAGTGGTTCGAATCCGAGTATTTTTAATAAGTGTGTAATTTTTTTGTTTATTCTCTCATTTATTTGGCTCTGTTTTTTTTTTTTTTTGCTTGAAGTACTAATTTAGACGACAGATTTTTTCTACATATTTTGAAGTTCATAGAGTTTGTGGAACATGATGTTAATTTTATGTTACTGAACAAATTAATGTTACTAAATTCAATTATTGCGAAATCTACAGGAAAAGTAAAGTTTTTCACTAGCTAATGTAAATAATAATAGTTCTCCTAGAAACATTAGTTTTTCATAAATAGTCACTGTCAATTAGTCTAATCGATTTAGTTCAACGTAAAATATATTAAATGAAATTTCAAAATGTAACCGAATAAACGTGTGGTATGAATGTGTTAGGGTTTACTGTTTAAAAATAATTTACTCAGGCTATTCCTTACCTTTAGGTTAACTCCGGAAAACACTTTTACATAATATCCATGAATATATTCTAATAGAACATAATATAATATTAATAAATATAACGTGCCATAATAATAATAATAATAATAATAATAATAATAATAATAATATTTGTTTGTATCCCCGTAACATGCCATGAAGGCATTTGGGGGGAATGGAGGTAGAGCCCCATGCTTTCCATGACCTTGGCACTAGAATGAGGTGGTGTGGTCGGCACCACGCTCTGACCGCCTTTTATCCCCGGGAAAGACCCGGTACTCAATTTTATGGGAGGCTGAGTGAACCTCGGGGCCGTTCTGAAAGTTTGGCAACGAGAAAAAATCCTGTCACCACCTGGGATCGAACACCGGACCTTCCAGCCCGTAGCCAGCTGCTCCACCAACTGAGCTACCCGGCCGCCCAATAATAATAATAATAATAATAATAATAATAATAATAATAATAATAATAATAATGGTAATAATAATAATAATAATAATAATAATAATAATAATAATAATAATAATAATAATAGCAGTAGTACAGAAAATTTAAAATGCCGATAATGTAAATTGTAAACAATATTATTAATAACCCCCTTGAAAAATTCTGCTACTTCCAACTGAATGAAAGAATTTCCATGTGTCGGATACCCGCTTCAGTGTCATTTTATCCCACTGACAAATGCCGCCGGTCCCGCCGGTCGGTCGTCTTTGAGAACTCCGTCCTTCGATTATCGCTTCCCTCCGAATCTCCGCATCCCTTCGTATACCCCCTATACCGGAGGAGAGTTTTATTCGTGATCTCCGATTCCTCCGTTAGCTGTATTCGTTCCGCTGAGCAGCAGGAGTACTATGCATCATTGCACAGCTCTTAAAAATATCTTCTCGGCAGACTGCATCATCCCTTCGTCGTATTGTTTAATCACCCAACACTCACCTACATCACTAGCGGAATCGCTATTCTTTTTATAAAACTTTAGCTGTACAGTGGAACTCCACACATAAACACGAGGTACGAACTCTGTCTTTCTACGGAGTACTGCGGACATTGGTAAAAATAAGGGCTATACAATGTTTTTATGGTGTGCGGACCGAAAAATAAATTAAGGTATAATTTTAAATAATATATTGTAGTATATGCAAAATATATAAGAAAACAACTTCGTGATTAAGCATAATATATACGTGATACATTTGAAACATAAAACAAACTTCTGGAGAAAAAACTCTCTAAATGTATCTACATAATGTAAATATGTACACACAATTTGAAAGCTTAATTTTCATTCATTGTTCCATATCCCGGATCAGTGTTGTCCATTTGTAGCCAAGAATTCACTTCACTTTCTTTGGTATTCTTTAAGAATACGTCCATGAGGAGAATACCACTTGTGGTGAACTATTTGCACTGAAATGCTCACGAACGCGGGGTGAAAAGAAGAATGGAACCACCGTGCATTTTTTTTTTTGGTGATTGTAACTTACTGGCAGATTTTCTCTATTTATATTTCTTAAAGCTCTTGGACTCTTGCTTTTCCCAATAACTACTCGTGGCAACTTGTGACATACCAGGAGTGTCAGTCTCTCTTTCCGACGTTTGTAACTGGGAGCTGAAGTCTCATTACCATGAACCAATGTGTTGTCAGGAAGAGTTCTTCAGTTCAGTCCTGTCTCATCACAGTTATACAATCGTTCACGTACAGTAGTAGTCCATACGACTTCATTTCACTTCTAAGCTCTTCTAAATTCGGGAACCATAGTGTCGTTGGCACTTAACTTTTCACCCTGAACACTGATCTGACGAATACCATCCCGGTTTTTGAAGTTTCTTAACCAGCCATTGCTAGCTTTGAAATTCGGATCACCTCCCATTTATTTATCTCTATCCCCTTCTCGCATAGTAATGACCCCTTTAAAGATATTCCCTGGATTCATTGTTGCGAAAACCATTCGTACACGGCACTGCCAAACTTTTCATCTTTATGGATTGTTCTTACAGCTCGACCAAGTTAACTCTGCGAGCCGAGAGGGGAAGTTGGAGGCAGTTCTGTAGTGAAAGGAGGCGGTAACGAGAGGAGACCAGTACAGTCTCACATGACAGCAAAGTTTTCCTATAGCGCTTCAGTTCATAGAGCGGTAACAATTTAAGACACTTTGAAATAGACTGTACTTCTACTTCTGCTTGACAGTGATGTTTGGCATTCTGATTGGCAAGCGTGGAGAAAGCTGCATGAGGGGGGAGGCTAGGAGACAGCGTAACTGTTGCCTTTACCTGAAGACAAGGACAAAAAATGCGTGCGCTCCGTAATGTATTTTAAACGATGTGCACACGTTGAAATCTGAGCGTCAAGTGACCTATGTGGCAACTGTGTTTTGCCTCTACATTCAATCCCGGTATCCCCACTCGTAGACTTGACTTGGGCAAGCTGTACCATTTTTCTCTTTTGAATTTTTCCACTCAGCTTATTATAATCACTACAGAATGTCTCGTATTTACATAAATTTTGTTTTATTCATTGAAATGTTCTGATCGAATGTCAAATTCTTGAGCGATGGCTCTGATTGATTCACCTTTTTTTTAACCGTTCCAATATTTGTAACTTCTGCTTTAACATAAGTACTCATTTTTTGTTCCTGCCTTGCTGTCAACGTGTACGAGTATCTGCACACTACTGCACTGGTTCAACTGGTTAGCACTGTGCAGCGTGCGTGGAGGGTGCGTTGACTTACCTTGTATCGTGAAGCATACGAGAGTGAACGTATACTGGGTGTTCAGTTCAAAGTGTGTCATGGTTCGCTGTATGCCGTCATGTGGCTAGCCGATGAGCCTAAACAATCCAATCTTCCTACACGTCCGCAGAGGCGTATTACCTATGTGCGAGAGAAGTTGCCTAGCAAGTTCGGCGTTCATTCTGAAGAGTACTTACCGATACGTACGGTAATGCCGGTAGTGGCAGGAATGTGAACTGTTTCGAAACTTGTACTGAGGTGAGTTTTATTTTACTGTCGAGATATGGGGAGGGGGTTAGGACGATTACTTACGTATTTATTGACATTAACTTCGACGGTCAACATGGACACGGAGCATTTGATTTGTGTTGTGGAATGTTGCCGTACGCAACGGATGATAACAAATACCCTGTGTACGACTTGGCTTCGCAAAACACAGTTCGAAAGAGGTCATGGTAGCACACAGACCGTACAGACCGCCATCTGTTGCTACGACGTTCAAGTTATACCGTACATGCTCTCAAGTTCAGATTGAACGCCTTGATTAATAGACAACTTCTCTGACATAAAAGCTGAAACTCGCTTCAAATCGCTGACTCATCAACAGTGACGTCATGACACACTTTTAAATGAACACCCAGTATTTGTGGAGTGCCTATTTGTGGAGTCCGCTGTATGTCTTTTCTTGTGTTTCGCCTATGAATTTATATTTAGTGCTGTACATTTACTGGAGCTTTTACAATTTGTTTCCTATAAGCCTGTCTTCTTCTTTTCTCTATGATACATAATTTCCCAGGTAATTAACTTACGAGGTCTGTTTTACAATTAGATTATCTATTACAATCTTTACCGTACTACTTATTTTCCTTTGAACACCATCGATTCCGTTTTCTGTTGACGTTCTACAATTACATAAGTTATAGTTGCTATTTCGTTCAACTTATAAGAGGCTATTATGTCATTATTTTTCTTCTTTGGTTATTATTACTTGACAATCCGCGTATATGACTGTACTTATTAATTTCAATTCCTAAAGGGGCTATATGTTTCCACTTTTTCAGCATCATATCATCCAGGTAAAGAGTGAAAAGTGTAATAGATAAACTACATCCTTGTCAGACTCGAGGTCTGTTATTGTTTTGTGTCCTATTTGTTTCCTATTGTGAATGCAGATGTTGCCTGACAGACACTTCTAATAACATTTATCAGTTGAACGGGTATTTCTTTTGTTCCTAATGTTTCCCAGAGTAGTTTCCTATTACGCGCTCGAAAGCCTTTACATAATCGATAAACTATAAGCGTATCTAAGTTACATTCTCTTCTTTTTCCATTTATTATTTTGAGTGTAAAGACACCGTTCGTGCGTATCGACCTTCTATGTATCCCGTTTGTCGTCATCCTATAATACCATATGTTATTGGAGTTAGCCTCTATGTTATTTTAACGTAATTCTTGCAGCATGTTATAAGTTTATAGATCTGTAGTGGAACATATACTTCGATCTTTTTTGGTTCCACTACTGCGGTTTTCCATTCTCTGGATATCTGTCGTTGTGTCCAACATAATATACCCATGAGGTGTAATATTCGTGAATTTTAAGATTGATAAGAAATAATATACAAGATTGATAAGAAATAATATACAATCTGTATTCCTTGAACAATGGAAACTACCGAACCCAAAACCTTTTTTATGTCTCTTGCTTTAATTACAGAATTCTTAAAACAGTGCAATATTTTCTAATAAGCTTATAGTGAGTAAGAACGATAAAGTAGAATTAATCGGATAAAAGCTAAACCACAATTACTGAGAATTAAATTTAACACATTTACTGTAAATTAATTTGGTTGACTTATCAAAGGGTGCGCAGACCTTAACATCTGTCCAGTATCAGTTTTGAAAGTGCGACAACATTAAACTTTATATCTGAATGATAATAAAGAAGCCCTTGAAAGAAAAAAAAAACATTCAAAAGATTGATGACAAATAACTGTACAAATGTTTCTTGGAGCCTAAGTATTATGAATCCATAAATGCTATAAATTACGACCATTCATTACTGTAGAGTTTGCTCACAAATATGCGATATGTTGCGACAGAACGATTAAGATCTTAGTCAACGTTGTCTAAAAAACTCTGCAAGCACCTCCCCGTGTTCTAATTTGTCACGCACAGTCTGGCAGAAAACGTCATGTTGCTCGGGAAGTTGAGTCACTTGAAAAGTTGTCTACTTCGAGTACGTTGACGCGTAAGTATTGATTTTGTTATAATTATGGATTTTCTTTTACGATTATACGGTAAAGATGCCTAACTCCGTGATACCTCTAATCCCGTCATAAAATTTCAATTGACTGCCGTGGAGTCGTGGTCTCTTACTTTTAAGTTTTTGAAATACCTAACAGATGCCAGTAGATGTTTTCTTTTCAATTCTTTTGGCTACCCGCCTTTTGAATAGAAGCAGTCGACTGCACAAACTTTTTTTCAGTGAAAGGTGGTTGATCAGTAAGTTTTTCTTTCTCTTGTGACAGCTCCTGAAGAAACATTTTATATCTGAGGTAAGAATTAATATAGCATTATAAAAATTATATATTACTGTAGATTATAGTCAGCTGAATCAATGTGTATGATTATTTAAACATTGTGAGACAATAACAATACTACAGGAGCGTCCCCATTTTCGGATTTATTTTCATATTCCTCGTTCCTGGCTCACTCGACTAGTGATGCCAGCGCTAAATTATAAAAATTAATGTCTATGAAAGAAAATAGTTAGTGGAAATAATAGTAGAAATAAGTTATAGAAAACATCAATTATGATTATAATAAAATAATTGGGCATATACTTAATTACTGCTGTTTTTAGAAATACAAATAATGAGAAATAATTGTGTTATAATTCAATTTATTCAAATTTAATTTTGTATTAAATTTAACTTTCAGTTTATTTTGTTTATAATATATTAATATGTAATATGTATTCCTATAGTTACACAAGTATTTTCTATGAAATTTGTCACTTAGGCCCTTTTTCTATGTTGTAATTTCTTGGTCGATCCATATTAAAACAATATACCATGAATTTAAAGTGTTTTTCCCAATATAGGTTTGTTTTCTGAGCAATTAATGAGGATTATTTTAGTATCACAGAATTAGGAAACCACTATCACGGAATTTGGATCTCTGTCACGGATTTAGGAGCCACTGTATAACAATGAAGAATCATGTATTATATACCAAACTAGTGAATCTGCTGACACTGAATGTTGTAAAAACTGTAGCTACAGGTCCAAACAAAGTCATTTATTTGTTATTTGAAAATGTTTAGTACAATTTTGGCATAAATATAGACTTTATTATATATGTCAAAGGAATTAGGCAACCTTACCCTATAAGCTATAAATTCCTATTAATATACATATTTGCTTGGATTACTAACCAATTTAAACAAAAATATTCTGTTCTGTTTAAAGAAACTTAAGGCCAATTCATATCAGAGTTTAAAGTTTGCTATATGAGAAATATAATTTTTAGCAGCGTTCTATCATTGTCGTGATAGACAAGAAGTTATCAGAAGAGCCCTCAGGTCTTCTTTGTCCTGACATATTTTTAAAAGAGTACTTTGTGCCGGAGCTCATACAGAGATTATTTTCATGCCAGATAGTTCTAAATTACAATTCTTCGGATGATTACATTGCTAAGTTAGTCTTAGAGGTATAATCAGCAACTTTTCTAAAAAATTTTCTCAGGTTTATATTTTTCACTTCTCATATTATAAAGGTCCAATGTTATGAGGGAGAGTAAATTTCCACGAACTTCTAAAACTTAAGCTGTGTGTTCTTTATTGTCTTATTTCAGATTGTACTTTGAATAAAATTGCGTCACATACTCACAGCATGTAAGATTTGGTGTTTAAATTAAAGACACGAATTCAAAATTGATTTAATTAAGCATTTGTGTTCAAAAGTCCAATAATTAATGGCAGCGACAACAGTGTGAGAAAAATTAAAACATGGATTTGAGCACATAAGCCCAACAAACATGCAGACCGAGAATATTGGTAATTATAATCTGCGGATCATATTGTTTTGCTGGAGAGAATAGTGTGTGAAATCCTTAAAAGGATGACATTAATTTTTATTTTATTTTTTTTTAAATTTGATTTCAAGTTTTATATCTATATCAAAGTTCCTAACAAGTGAACAAATGAAAAAATGGTTTCGTTGTCATAGAAACATACCTAATATTCCTTCGAAAAAAATGTTAGTTTCAAATTGCGTGTATAAAACACATCATAAAAGCATCTTTTGTTGTTGGTACTCTACGTTAACTCAGGATATGAATGGGAAAAATCTTACATCAGAAACGAAAGTTCGTGTGCATTTGCACCGGATGACGTCAGTGCTTTCAGTAGTGTATTTGTTGTGAATATTGTCTAACCTCTAGGCGCTCTTGAATTTCTTGTCTTGCGAAAGTCAGTGATAGACAATTGTTGTTTAGTCAACTGTCCGAAGACAGGTCTGACCCATCTGATCTGGTCCAACCAAGCATAACAAAGTTTTTACTGTGAATGATGATAAATCCATGAATAATGAACCCGCTTTCCTTTGTCCTGTATGATCTTGAGATTTAAAACTTAAGATTAAAACCGCAACGAAAAGTGCGAATAATTCTTAACAATTAATTTCTCTTACCCATTACTGTGTTTCAGTCAACGTTTGCAAACTGCGGCAAACCTTTCTACAGTGTTATTAATCGACGAAGAAAAAATATTTTGCTCCAACTGAAGCAAACATTTTACACGTACTTATTTCAACATTGGGTTTCTTTATTTATTTATATACAAAATAAAACAAGGAAAATTTAAGAAAGTTATTATTACATATTTCGACATTACAACAACAATAGCTGGTACCGGTAAAAATGAACTGGCGGTCCTCTAGGTTAAATACATTTGTAACTTTCTTCATATCCGTGTTAGAGACTTACTTTTTCAGACAAGTTTAATAAGAAAAAATTTACTTGTATAAAAGTCGTTAAATATAAGCGCTAACATAATTTATTGTAATTTCTGAAGCCTTACAAAAACCTCAGAGTGACCAATACTGCCATTTTAGTGTTAGAACTGTTTTATGAAAAAATGTGTAACAGTTAACCACATTATGTCTTGCAGTAAAATATATACTGTTGAAAATTTAATTTTATACATGCTTCATAGAAACTCCGCTGCAAACACTGCTTAATGTAAAATTAAAACATTATCTGGTGAAGTAATTTAACGAATTCCTTGACAATTTGGGTTCTAATAGAAAATAATATACGCTTGCAAACTTATGTTAAAAATAATTTAGCATTACTCATGGATACTGAGATACATAATTTTCTCATTTTTTTCAATATCTAAAATTATAAATTTAGCAAGTTTTGAACGGTAGACCGCGAAATTTTACTGGTCCATTTCCTGAAACGAATAAGGAAATTAATATAAAATCTAGTTGCCAAGTTATCAACATAATTCACGCATTTTCACTTCCTAGTAAACAAAATAATTATTAACGAATAATTTAGTATTATTTGGGAATGTATCTGACGTTCTGACGTAGAATACGTCTTTGTTCGCACTGTTCACAGGGAGCCGAATTCACTCAAGAGTGTGTCACGAAAACTTTGACGTCACTAGAAACTCTTATGCGAGTACTAACATAGATATCTAAATAAACCAAATTGGAGTTAGAGTATAGCAAGGAGCGTCAAGTGACTACACTCTTGGGCGTACGTACAAACCCTCAAGTCCTGACGTACGGCTGCGGGCAAAGGTAGATGCTTCCACAGTGGCGGAGCTAAGAACTTGTACTGTATGTGAAGCAAATTTGTGATAAGAATATAAATTAATTTCAGCTTTTAATTGAAGTACACTTTCACTGTTAATTGCACTATACTCAAAACACTACTCTACATAATTTGGTACGGTTAACTATATACGAAATAAATTTTTGCATGTTTGCACAATAATGAAACAAAACAAAATATACATTTTATACAGATCAACATACTACGAAATAAAACTGTTCACTGTTTGTCTTCGTCTCATTGCTATACAATTCAATTAACAAAATAAAACAACAGTACAAACGTTATTATTCAAGTACAATTCTGTAATAATAGTACTTTTTCTTATATATCAGAGATCCGCGGCGATTTTTGCAGTTTTTTGTTAGTAAGCAGCTTTTCAATTCGCGGAGCTTTTGTTTTAGTACCAGCCAATCGCAAACATGCTTTCAGTGTTCATCACTTAGTTGGCTTCTGTGACGTGACTTTGTAAACTTCATTAAAGGAAATAGTGTTTCGCATACGTAGGTTGTCCCGAACATGCACAACGTTCTTGCAGCAAGATTTTGCAGTTTAGGAAACCTTTCTCGTCGAAAACAAGTATTGAAATGGTTAATACTTTTTCTGTTTTGATACTTATCCTTTAGCTCAATATCGCTTTGTAAATCAAGTATTTCTAATTGTGGTTCAGCAGGAATATCCAGGACACTCACTGAAAAAGGTGTTGCAAATATCTTAAATTGTTGTTCAAGTTCTCTCATATCCTGAAATCTACGTTCGAAGTCTTCGCATAATTGTTGCATTATTCTTATATATTCTTTCAAGGCTTCTAACAAGTTTCCCATGTACATCCATAAATAACGCAATTTCATTCCTAAGTGGGAGAAAACGTTTCAGAACTTTTCCTCGACTTAACCACCTTACCTCGGTGTGGAAGAGTAAATCCCCATACTCACTGTTAATATCATCAAGTAGTGCCCTGAACTCCATGTGATTAAGTCCTTTAGACCTTATGAAATTAATTGTTCGCACAACATCCAGTACATTGCTAAGGTTCAAGTTTTTAGCATATAAATATTCCTGGTGCAAAATGCAGTGCCCCCAAGCGACCTCGATAGGTTCCACCACTGATAGACTGCAGTGTACAACTGTACTGCCCGCAGTGGAAGCCGTAAGCAGACGTGTATGCCCTCTCGCGATCTTGACTCGACCTGGCGGAGCCTGGAATATAGGGACAAACGTTTCTGACATCCGCAGTCTAGCAACGAACCACGATATAGCAGTGCGGGAGTCGAATAATATAGATGGAGAAAACTTTGTCACGGCAGTGAAGTAGTAAACGACCACATCTGAGAAACGGCACATCGCACAGCGTTCATTTTGACGCCATTCGATTGAAAATTACAATTTCTGCTGGAATAATACCAATTTACAAAAATTTGAACGAAAATAATTTTGAAACAGTTGTGCTCAAAAGTTAAGTTTCAGTGAAATGTCCAAGCACATGATCATATTGTAACTTTTATACAACAATGTGATGTGACTTTTATTTCTAACTTTAACCACACACCCGTCAACAATGGGTATTCCACTGAATACAACACAGTAGTCGTTATTGCACTCTACCGAACGACGATGACAATTTACGTGTATTATTGAGAAGATTAACAATGTACTCGTAATTTCACCTAATGTCCACAAACCATTATGTACAAAACAAAACTGTCAGTTCTAGTTTACAGTTCGTTCGCCTTGCCTAGTTCTTCTAGCTCACCCAAGTTCGCTGTACGTCGAACCCAAGCCTTCCAGATACAGTTCACTACACTTCGAACCCAAGCCTCCGGATACGTTGCACTTGCATGATACTGCCACAGTTACAGACTCATTCAAGTTCACTGCACGTCGAACTCAGATCCTCGCCTGGACGCTGCCACAGTTACAGACCCACTCACGTTCACTGCACGTCGAACTCTGATCCTCTCCTGGTCGCTGCCACAGTTGCGGTCCTCCTCACGTCGAATCCCCGTCTCGAAGGTTGGCTTCCTTGCTCGCTCGAAGACTCCGTGTAGACCGGCTTCCGAAGACTAACTCCAACTCAGGTCCACCTCGCTCGCTGCCCAAGGCTGGCTCTCTCTCTCGCTACTGACTGACTGGCTGCACTCGCAGTGTTTTTTATTTTCCACGATCGTCTAGAATGTTCTGCGTGCGAAGCATGTGGACCTGAACAATCCACTTCCAGGCGCTTCCTTACCTCCCTCCGTTCCGCAGCGCTGTCCCGTAGCCTTGTTTCCCCTCTCTCCGAGCCGCGTCCCAACGCCCACCGAGGCTCGAGCCTCGTCTCCCGCGCCACGCGCTCGTACACTCCCGAGGGAACCAGCCACGACTAGAATGTTCCAGACGGTTGCCACAATATCATAGACCTGTCTTAGTTACAATAAGGCCTATCAATGATAGCTACATAAAATGTTGTAAAATACGAACATAGCATTCTCATTCTATACCAGCGAATCCCTCAGACGTATTCTACTCGGAAACATTGCGACTTTGTCAACATAACCCCCCCCTATTATTATTGTGTTCTATTAAGCAGCAAACCTACTCCATGCTGACTACATATCCAGAGAGTCCCACTACATGTGAATGTCTAATGTCGGTTAAAAATTTTATGGGGCGATAACACTGATAAACGAAACGGGCCAAAGGCCCAATCAGTACACACTGACTTTAGAACAAAGTTATGGCTCTCCTTAAAGCGATAAGATTATGGACAGGAAGAAACCGCGTTTCATCTCTTGTAAAGGCAAGGTTTTTAATTCAGTATAATTTTCAAAACTATTCTGGAGTTCTCTCTGCCTTGTAAGGAAGTTTATTACCGGATTTCTAGCGTGTGTGAAATATAGCTGAATTGTGGCGTTTCCTCCTTGTGTACGCATAAAAAAACATGGGAATTGAACTTCTCCTCATGGGAACGTCAGTGTTCTTACAGAAAACTTTTTTTATCCCTCTCAGTTTCCTTTCACATTACTCCCTCTAGTTCCTTTCATTATTTCAATCGTTATACATGTGTTTCAGTCAGAAAATACCAGTGGCAATAATTCCTGTCTGGAAATCGGCCGGATAACGGATGTGGGACGGATTATGTATGAACTACTAAATAACACAAGATAACTAATTTTATGAAGGATGGGTTGAGAGAAGAAAAATTCTCTCCGGCACCAGGACTCGAACCCGAGTTTTCAGCTCTACGTGCTGACGCTTCATCCATTAAGTCACACTGGATTCCAGTTCCAATGCCGGATTAAATCCTCTCAATTTAAGTTCCACCTCTGCACATAGTGTGTTGGACATTGTGCCACAGTCACACATCTGTGACACAGTGCATGAGGGTTGACCACTAAAGGGAAACTAAGTGGAACTTAAATTGGGAGAATTCAATCCGGCATCGGAACTGGAACCCGGTGTGTCTTAGTGGATAAAGCGTCAACACGTATAGCTGAAAACACGGGTTCGGGTCCCGGTGCAGGAGAGAATTGTTCTCCGCTTCATCCATCCTTCATCATATGGTAATGTAGAATTCCTGCACAGAAATATCATATGTACTTCGGTACATTACGATAATAAATAATTTTTATTTTGCCTCTGCCGGAATACGACATTGATACGGAACAGTTGCATATAAATAGATCTTAAGTCTACAACAGAGTTAACATGAATCCCACCACGTTTTTCCTTCACATAGAGCACAGTCACTTTTCGCAATTCGTCAGATCGGCATTTCGAGGAGGCCAGTTGAGCGATCCATCTCGTCAGTTCAACACTGGAAACTACTGCTAAGAAATTTTTAAAGTAGTCCAATAATGCTTTGAAGCCCTATCCTGTTGAAAGACGATAGTATTAATACGACCAACTCTCTTGAGTTCCGGGATCAGAAAGCGCGGCAACATTTGGTCGTACGATAAAGTAAACACAAACGTATAAAAAATGATTCCATTATTTCAGTAGTAAATTAACTCAAGTCTATATAATAATGAGACAAACTATTATTACAGAAGCCATTTGAAGAGTTCTGATGATTTTAATCAGGTTTTAATTTGAAAAACATCTTACTATAGCATAAATACTATTCAATAGTGACTTGGTCGAGCCTACATCTGTTGAAATGCATGGAAGACCAACTGAAAACAATAACAGAAGTGGATTTTCATTGACTATTACACTCTTACTACGTCATACTACTTTTGACCAATAAAACGGTACGAAAGGACGTATTTCAACCAATTATGGCTGCTTATCGCACAATTTTATCGCGTCCCTAGCATTTGTTTAATTTTATCGCGTCCCTAGCATTTGTTTCTTTGTTTGCCAACATTTGAAACTGCGCTGGTCTGGACGTCAAAAATATATATAAAATTACAAACCGCTCCAGTCGATGCACAGCAGTTTCAAATATGACTCGCATTGGCATTCAAGAACAAGAATTAATAAAAATCACTGATCATACCTATGCATCTTCAGAAATCCGATTTACAAATAAATGAAGAGCGCCATTCGGAAATCCTGAATAAGTTGAATACACCATGTAGGCCTAAATCAACGAGTTCCACTTCTATTATGCACACGTCCCATATAACATCAATTGAACCACCAACCACATTCAAATTTGAAAATTGTACATTCAATAATTATTCCTTTTAAAATTATTCATTCGGAAATCCTGAATAAGTTGAATACACCATGTAGGCCTAAATCAACGCGTTCCACTTCTATGACGCACACGTCCAATATAACATCAATTGAACCACCAACCACATTCAGATTTGAAAATTGTACATTCAATAATTATTCCTTTTAAAATTATTCATGTTTATTTTTTATGTCATCGTCGTTAATTAAAACTTTTCTAACATTTGTGTATATTAGTTAGGTTATGTTATAGCTTCTGCTCTGAGAGGATAAAAAGAACTTCTGCTATATGATATTATGGGTAGTCACGTATCAGAGATTGTTTAATATTAAGATTTATTGAATAGTAATCATTACAGTGTCTGTATAAAGACACTACTGCCATCTATCATGCATCTAGCGTAATATTTGTAATGTTGAGATGGTACAATAATACATTTGAAGACAGTTGTATTTTCGTAAGTCAATTAATATTTTATTGTATTGGAGTACTTCGTTACTTCTAATCTTTATATACTTTCTTCTAATCGTGTAATAGTCAATTAAATCCCACTCGAGTTTTGATTTTCTCTAGATAAATCAAAACGTCTAGTGAGATTACTGTTGATAATTGCTAAATAGGTGATCTAGTAGAAACAGACGTTGCAACATCAGTTATTTACCGTTAATTATATCATTTTTCCAGGCAAATCACCTTACTGTGTTTAATTTTATGCAGAGTTCCGAATGAACACGTTCTCTGGAATCCGCGGGGAATATAAGGATGACATATTTACCAGGTTGGGAGGTTAAAAATCAGACCTATTCTAAAAGTTCGATAAAACTTATGTGTTAAATACTAGAGTAGAGTGAGGTAAATGAGTGACACAAAGTTTCGTCACATTATGACAATGTATATTCTTGAAAGGTATTGGGATGTATTGTGATGCCTTATGCTTCCTATTCATCTGTCCTTGTCATCTCGAATTAAGATATAGTCTATTCTACAACAATGAAAAATTACAAACCCACTATGCGGACAGGTATTTATATTTATATGTAAAATAGTTGTAAGTGTATGTATTCAAGGGTGCCTGCAGGATACAATCTCAGTGGTAGCAAGGTGGTTAGAAAATTAGAGGAAACGGATGGACGAAGAGAGAGAAATTGAACATGAAAAATAGCCAATTCTGAAATTTAAATTACCATGCGCACTCATTCATAGTCAAAAGCACTTTGTTGAATTGTTTACCGAAGGTTTGAGAAAACATGTGTCGAATACGCAGAGAAAAATAAAAAAACCGCGTAAAAAATAAAAATCTCAGTGGGAGAAATTGCTACCACTGTCTACTCCCTGTGGGCGCCCTTCACTGCATCTGTGTGATTTCCAAAAACAATCGAAAAATTTCCAAGAAGTTGACAATAGTTATACATTTTATACAGAATGTTCAGATCAATTTGTACAATATTTTGGGTAGTGATAAGTGGTGTCGAAAGGAACAAGTTTTACTATGAATCCATACAAAGCGACGCTTCAATATGATACTACATGTCATTGCATCTGTTTCAATGTTATCTTGAAAATTGATCAAAATGTTCCTACAGCTAGGCCATCTTGATTTCTAGAATTCGACTTGTTTCTAGGACATAGTGAAAAGTATAATATATAAAAGACCAGTGGAGAAACACTTACTTATACTCATACTTGCTTGTGATAACATCAGAAGGACTCAAACATCTTTGAAAAGTTAACGATGCGTCATTGCAGTATGTCCTACAAACTGAATGAACGCTATTATCACAACTTCCCCCAAATTATAAAATCAGTAATATTAAAATTAATACCTGTATAGAAACATGTAATATGCCTAGACATAAATGAAAAACTTCACTCTAAGCATCCCACTATGCAAAAAATGGAGTTGCCAAACGACAAGGCACGAAACTACGTTTCTGAGGATATGTCGTGTCATGCCGGAGTACCACCTGCTATCTGTTCACTGGTAAAATTTCTTCCTTTTTCTACTAGCTATTACTTTCTAACTTTGTAACTGTACCCCTTTTCATGCGACTTAGTACATTAAGGTTGTGGTTTTACAGCCGGACAGAACAGTACGAGCCATTCGCGCTTAAGCAACGTTGCCTCGTTGTATTGTCATCACTTAGTCTCTATTAGTTATGGTAAGTTAAATATTACACGCGCCCAGACAAAATATTGTGGCCACGAAGAAAATGAGACGTATGAACCAAGTCGACTGAAGAGTATTATAGCTCATCCGACCGAAATGTAAAAATATGTCGTATAAGCACAGTCTAGTATATACAGTCACGAAGCTCTATAAGTAGCGAATATGCATCCATATGCTAACCACTAGGATCGCTACAACAGACAATGTGAAATAGTACTAGCACAGTCTATTGTTCCTAGTACCCTCAACAACTCAAGGTTCATGACTGTATATACTAGACCAGGAGTCAGCACAGAGCACGCTGGGGCTAGCCTCTCTTCCCGTTGAAAACGCAGTGCACTATAGTGCTCTCGTAGCTGCTAGCGGGTATGCTCTCTATCTCTCCCTGTTCCACTACCGTGCACACGAGACTGCACCGCGTACCCATTGCACATTTCAGCGAGTGGTGACGACCACTGTACTAGACTGTGGTATAAGTAAGGATGAAGGGACATTCAAGTTTCTTGAAGTGGCAATATATTATTTGAGAGACCGGAATTTTGGCAGAATGCCTTTTTAAATGTGTTAAATCTATCTTCATTTTGAAAGTAAATCTGTACGAATAATACCTTTCTGATTGAAACGCCACAGTTTTATGTTGCCCTTTTCTGCCTTTTTAAATATAAATGCCTAATTTACAATATAAATGCTTTTTTGACTTTATTTGATTATTTATATGAGCCGTTCAGAGCAGAAGTGGTGTAAGTCAAATATGGGTAATGAGGATTAACGTAAACATTCTGTAAAATACAGCGCAAAGTAGCAATTAATATTCAATTTATTTAAACTATTAGTAGTCAGTGGATAGCACGAAGGACATATTAATTGCTACTTTGCGCTGTATTTTACAGAATTTTTACTTTAAACTTCATTACCCAATTTTGACTTACACCACTTCTGCTCTGAACGGCTCATATATTATTTATTAGTTTATTATTAAAAATTGCCTACAGGTATATTTTAATTTATTTCTATAACAGTTACAATAAAAGTGACTTCACCGAATGTATATTATTATCTTTCAGTCAGTTCATATTCTCTTTGCAACAATGAGTGCTGCCGTGCAAAAATGTATAACAGTAAGCGTTTTAATTATCGCTTGTGTTTATGTGACAAGGCAACAATGAGTGCGGGTCCAACGTTATTTTTAACGGTTATTTTTCTTTCAGTTTTCATTGGGACGTTGTTGTAGCTAGCAGAAAGATGCCGAAATTCAGTCTTCCTTTACGCAGTAATTTGCAAAGTTACGTTAATACTTTTGGATCCGACGTATTTTGTACTGACGGTAAAGTACTTACATGCAAAATATTATGAGAGCAGTCAGTGAACTACGAAAAGAAATATTTCATATCGCAACATATCAGTGCCACCAAACACTAAAATGCACTTTCCAAGGCTACTGGGAAGAAGATTTCTTTGCTTCCAACAGTAACTGCAACATCGAGTCGAAAATCTCAATTTGCATTCGACTTATGTAAAGCTTTTCTTGCCGCCGAAATCCCTTTGTGGAAAGTGAAAGGTTGTGGGCCTAGTGCAAGGTTTTGTAATTGCCATTTGTTATGTATTTTAGCTATTTATAATGCCTTTTTGCCTGCCTATTTTACCTATTTATGATGCCTTTTTGCCGGCCTATTTTAATGATTCATAATGCCTAAACTTCCGGTATCTGAATATAATATATAAATTCAAATTGTAAAAAATCCTCTTTCTTACTAATATTCATAATTTGTATTTGTCAACAGATACAACTCCATCATGTTTAGAGTGAATAATAAGGTCCTAAGTTCTGAAAAAATGGAGAATATGGAACGTACTTACAATGCTGGAGCTGGAAATGAACAAATGACATTTGCAGTGAGGCGGAAACCTACATACGACTTGTCGAAACCAGTATACAAACAAAATTACATGAAGACCAATACTTATTTCGACGAAATGAAGCCAATTCTCTTCATATTAAAAATTATTGGTACCTTGCCATACAGCGTTATTTCTGAAGGTAAATGAAATAGGATATTACATATTCTATTTAATATTATTTTGAATTATGCATCTGAAGTTATTGTACTCGTAATTGTGTATACTCCTGCTGAAATACACTTTTGTTGTATTACAGGAGAACTGATCTTCAGAAAACTGTCTGCACTTACGCTGTATTCCACTGTTATACAAATAGGAATGACGGCTTGTGGTCTGATAGTGTTAAAGGAGAGAATGGCCGTTATGTGTGCAAACGACAACGAACAATTTGAAAGGAAAATAGCTCGGTTTTCTGTGACAATGATGTATGTATCCATATCCGCGTTTCCACTTGTTAATATAATAGAATACAGCAAGAAGATTCGGTTCATCAACGACTGGAAGAGCTTTCAGGTAGTATGTTCAAACGTGGCAATACAATTTTCATTCTGGCAATAATAGCCGACTAATAACAGCTGACTAACAACAGTACACTAATAATAGCAGCAGTTTAATAACAGCTGACTAATAACAGCAGTCTAATAACAGCAGTGTAATAACAGCTGACTAATAATAGCAGACCATTAACAGGAGACTAACGACAGCAGACTAATGACAGCAAACTAATAACAGCAAGCTAATAACAGCTGACTAATAACAGGAGACTAATAACAGCTGACTAATAACAGCAGGCTAATAATAGCTGATTAATAACAGTAGACTAATAACAGCAGACTAATAACAGCAAGCTAATAACAGCTGACTAATAACAGCAGGCTAATAACAGAAGACTAACAACACCAGACTAATAACAGCAAGCTAATAACAGCTGACTAATAACAAATGACTAATAACAACTGACTAATAACAGTAGACTAATAACAGGAGACTAACAACAGGAGAATAACGACAGCAGACTAATGACAGGAGACTAATAACAGCAAGCTAATAAGAGCAGGCTAATACCACGCTAATAACAGTAGACTAATAACAGCAAACTAAACACAGATGAATAATAACAGCAGAATAGTAACAGCTGATTAATAACAGGTGAATAATAACAGCATACTAGTAACAGAAGAATAATAACAGGTGAATAATAACAGACTAGTAACAGCAGACTAATAATAGCTGACTAATAACAGGTGAATAATAACAACACATAATAACAGCTGACTAATAACAGGTGAATAACAACAGACTAATAACAGCAGATTAATAACAGCAGACTAATAACAGATGAATAATAACAGCAGATTAGTAACAGCAGACTAATAACAGCTGACTAATAAAAGCAGACTAATGATAGCTGACTAATAACAACAGACTAATAACAGTTGATTTCTCTTTTCAATTGATATGCTTAACAGCAGACTAATAACAGCTCAATTATCTTTTCAATACTATGCTTAACCGAACAATATACAATATGTAGAAATTTCTTGGGGAGTGGATAGAGAACCTAAAACGAAGCAAGAAAGTTAATGTAAATGTATTGCCAATTTCGCTTTGTTTTATAAATACAAGTAACTTTTTATTGCAGGTGGTTTAGTTCTTACATTATTTGTAAAGAAAGAAAACTTTACAGCCATTCCAGTTGTCACGGATGTTATATTTTTACTATTTTCAAACTCTATATAGCCTACACACATCACAAAAGTTTTGCATCACCTCGGTTCCAAGAGTTCTTGAACCTTGACGTTCAATGTTTATATTGTATAATAGTATAGTCCCTTAGACCAGGGGTCGTCAGCGCAGAGCACCCTGGGGCTAGCGTCTCTTACCCGCAGAGAACACAGTGCACCATGGTGCACTCGTAGCTGCTAGAGGGTATGCTCTCTGCCTCTTCCTGCTGCACGACGGTGCAAACGGGATGGCACCGTTTACCCATTGCACATTTCAGCGAGTGCTGACGACCACTGCCTTAGACTATTCATAGATGTCACTAAATCTGCACAAAGATGTGAACAACCACGCACGAGCCGTACCTATCAAACAGAGCAGGTAAGACAGCCGATCAGTTCCAGTCATAACATCAGGAAGATAATACACTACTTGCGTTGTTAGCAGTTCTGCTATGGCTAGAAGGTCAATGCGACATTTGATCGTGTCCGCCTTGTCACACTGTGTCAGGAAAGGCTATCATCAAGGGACGTTTCCAGATGTCTCAGAGTAAATCAAAGCAATGTTCTTCAGACATAGAAGAGGTACAGAGTCTCGTGCAGGCCGTCCAAGGGCTGCAACTGCAGTCGATGACCGCTACTTATGGATTTCAGCTCGGAAGAACCCGGAACGCAATGCCACTATGCTCAATAATGATTTTCGTGCAGCCACAGGTCATCACGTTTCAACTAATACTGTAACAAATAGACTGCAACTTCATTCTTGCCGTCCATGACGAGGTCCAGCTCTGAAACCTAGACACCATGGGTCGCGGTACAGATGGGCCCAACATTATGCTGAATGGACTCGCCACGTAAGTGGCATAAAGTTCTTTTCACAGATGAGTGTCGCATACGCCTTCAACCAGACTATCGTGAGAGACGTGTTTGGAGGCAGTCTGGTTAGGCTGCACGTCTTAGACACACTGTTCAGCGAGTGCTGCTAGGTGGTGGTTCCCTGATGTTTTGGGATGGCATTATGTGGGACCACCGTTCGCCACTCGTAGTCATGGAAAGCAAGAAACGGCTATACCTTACAGTCTGATCCATAGTGCAACCGTATTGCTAGAATTTTGAAGAGGAATTCGTCTTAATGGATGATAATTCTCGCGCTCATCGTGCACGTCTCGTTAATGACATCCTTCGTGATGGCGAAATCGTTGACTAGAGTGGCCGGCATGTTCAACAGACAAGAATCCTATCCAACATGATTGGGATACATTGAAAAGGGCTGTTGATGGACGAGATGACCCACCAACCAAGCTGAGATATCTACGCCGAATCGCCATTGAGGAGTGGGACAATCTGGACCATCAGTGCCTTAATGAACTAGTGAACAGTATGCCACGACGAATACAGGCATGCATCACTGCAAGTAGACGTGCTATCAGGTATTAAAGGTACTGGTGTAGGTTGTAGTAGCAAGTCAAGCTGTATTGTTGTAGAGCTTGTGATGTTTGGTTCTGATAAGCAATAAAGAGAGCTGATATTTTACTTTTGTATATCTCTCTTCCGTTTTTATAAAAAAGTTCAGGAACTCTTGGGACCGAGGTGATGCAAAACGTTTTTTGATGTATGTATTTAAAATTAAATGATTTTTGTGAACTTTTATTATTAGAATCAACTTTTGAAGATAAGTATCATTTTTACAGACAAAAAAGTTGTTGAATAAAAGGTAATATTATTGCAGAAAATAAAGAAAAGCTTCCGTCACGGATGTTACAAGATTTGTGAACTCAATTCACACTTTATTAACAAGAAGTGTAGAAGTCAGGTTTCTGCCTCAAGCAAAAAGGGATCCATCCTCACAATGGCCATGTGAAAGCTATGCAAATCTCATGGCATCCAATTACTTCAAAAAAAAAAAACAATCGGTAAATATTTTATAGCTGTTTCTTCCATGTCACGGATGTTACACACATTTTATCACGGATGTTACAGATTAACTGAAGTCCTTCACTTTTCCAGTTTCAAAACAACTGTGAGATTTCTAAGTCAAAATATTCACTTGAACTGTAAGATTAAGTGTTATTAACCCAAAGTACTGAAAATAAATGGCAGAAAGAATGTAGTGCAGAGTACAAAGTTCCTTGATCCTGGAGTTCTGGAAGTAACATTGCAGTCTCTCAAAATATTTATACAACAATAGCTCCTTGAAAAACATACATTAACAGCTGATCTCTCTATGAGTAAGTGCTGCAAACTTTAGGGATATAAAACAGTACCACTTACCCAGCCAAGACCACTTAGATTCAATGCCCATAAAACTTGAAACTATTTTCCTTTTGAAAATATAACATTAGAGTATTTAATTTTAGGTTCTGATCTAGGTTTTGCACTAATAATAAAAAATATTTCTGAAAAGATTTTTTCAATGGAATTCTCAGTTTACCCGGAATGACTGTTTTACTCATTATTGCCGCCTGGCAGTGGAAAACAAGTGATAGTGGAAGCTTCGAGATTTGTTATTTGCTGTTCATATTACTCATGTGTCATATGGGCTGACGAAAATCCATTTGCAGTTTTAGAAACAAGACACCAATAAACAGTTCAGTATGAATGTATGGGCTAGAATTTAGGTGACAGATTAATTGAACCAGTGAGTGGAAAAAGGGAATAACTACATTTTTTTGCTAAATTGAACTGAGATAGCCATTTTGTTCCTCAATGATAGACTCATTGGATGAGCTGAAAAAGGGAATATTACTAACATTCTTACCCACGTAAAATCTCATGTCTGTTCTGTGTGGAGTGGAAGAAGGAAATAACTTCTGTAGTAGTTCCCTTTTCCACTCAATACTGTTCTATTACTGCTAATATTGGGAAATTTTTATAATAAACTAATAATAAGCTGCAGGAAGTAACTGATACATGTAAACAAAGAGGAAATGTTGTTGGGTTATTATTCGACTACATGCAGAACTTGTCACTTTCCTTTATTCGTGTACAGGAGATGTTTTATCTTCACAAGCTTTGGATATACGTACATACAGTATTCTGTATTCATAATATTTCTAACAACAATGCATTGAAACTGCAACAGATTAACCGAACAGTAAAGCAGGAAAAGTTGATTACCATAATTGCATAAAAACACCTTTTCCAAAGCTTCCTTAGTACCGTACCATGTTACAAAATATCTGTAGATGCAGTAACTAAAGTTTGTGTCATTATTACAGTTATCTTTAAATAACTTGAAAACGATTAGACATATCTCAAAACGAATTGCACCACTGTTTTTCTCACAAAATTTCAGATGATTTTGAGTACCTATATGACCCCCTTTCCACTTAAAATTTCAAAGTTGCATTCAAAATGGCGGCTTTTGAGATTGCTGAGAGCTAGAGTCGAATGTGTCACTGGTAGAGCATTTGGTTTTACAAATACTGGTGCTGGCCGAGAATGGAAGGAAGCAAACTGCTACGTGCGGAGTGAAAGGGGGGACGGACCCTCCCGAATCGTCCAGAAGTCCGTCGAAGTGGAAATCCAGATTATTCGAGAGTGGAATCTTTGGAGAACTCTCCAGAAACTATAGTTTGGTTATAAAAGAGAAGACGCAAGTGAACATCAGTCAGTCAGTCAGTCAGTCAGTCAGTCAGTCAGTCAGTCAGTCAGTCAGTCAGTCTTGTGTAGCAGTGAAGCCAGCTTCGAGACCAGAGCGCGACTTGAGTTGTGTCCGTAACTGTGGAGCCTGAAGCCCGGAGTTCGAGTGCAGTGGACCGCAGTTGGGGGACCAGAGTTCGAAGTTCAGCGGATCGTCTCTGAAGGTCTGGGGTTCGAGATTCTGTGAACGCGAGTGACTGAGCTAGAAGAACTAGCCAAGACAAACGAGCTGTGAACTGAGAACTGACAGTTCTGTGTTGTAAATAGTGCTTTGTGAATATTAATTAAGATTTACGGTTCATTGTTGCTCGCAAGAATCCAAGTAAGTTGTCATTGTCGTCTGTGGAGTGCAATAACGAATACTGTGTTGCTGTTTGGAGAGCAAATCCTATTGTTGAGATAATAAAATTACATTGTTGTTGAGTTGGAATATGGCTAGCACTCATTATAAATAATCACTTATAAACTCTAGATCACCTATATTGTTTGGTCAGGACAAGTCTGTCATATTAGGATGAATACTATACTACTAAATAAATGTAAAGAAATTACGAAATAATAGATTGTTAGTAGTGTACGCGCGACATTTTTCATCGGGTTAATTCTAGAAAAAAGTTGCTTGCAGACACATGCCTAATTATGTGGATGCAAAGATTGCCAGCATCTTAGCTACGAAATTACGCAAGTTTGGAGACCTTGTCATTAAATAATAATTCATACAAATTGCTTACCGGTTTTACCTGACATTTTAAAACGGGTATTGTTCTCTACGACTCCCCTATGTGTTTATAATGCGATAAATTGATCGGACTGCATTTTAAATTAGTAGCAGCAACTGCTGCATTCACAACGGTCTGGGCTCCCGTGTAAGCCCACTGGTTCCGATGTCTTTACCACAACGGTCGCAACTCCACTCAAGACACACAGAAAAATCCGAGAGTGGAAAACATAAAAAGCTGTTAATATACAAACGGATCAATCACGCTGATTAATCTCCAACGAAAGAGAACTAAAGAATGCATTTAATCTCAACCTCACAGTGCATATATGTATACAAGGAGAACCTAGCAGAAAAATAACGAAACAGAGAACGCGTCAGATCCATCCAGCAAAAAGACGAAAAGGTAGCCAACACACAGGAAGGATTGATGAAATAAATATAACTAAACAGGAAAAAGGACCTAAAAAAAGGAAAGGAATAGTGGCGTAACATATCGCCAGATTATATGTACAATAAGAGGATTATTACCACAAAGATTTTCATTCTCATGTTTATTATTTCTTAGCTTATAGGGGTTACTGGTGATTGCGAAATGCCGCACTTCACACCAGTTACTTTGGTCTCATACCTGTCCACTCCAAAATGTTTCGTGACAATTCTCGTCGGGAGGTCCAAAGTCTTCTCTTTTTTGTTTCCTGTACATTGCTCTCTGTCTCACTTACGTACTGATGATAAGCAGTGTCGGTACCATGTTGTTCTACAAACTCTCTACGAGCAGGAACAGAAGGTTTCGTACAGAATGGGAAGAAGAATTTATTCGCTGTTCTGTCGGAGAAAATGTAATATGTTGCTTTGCTCAACGGTTCAATTAGCAGTAGTATATAAAAGCGACATTACAGGGCATTACGCTGAATACACAGGCATAACAGATACTATTATTATTATTATTATTATTATTATTATTATTATTATTATTATTATTATTATTATTAATCAGCAAGTGTTACCATAATTATATACGTGCCTCAATATACAGGCCTACATCTTCCCTTGAATGATAAAATAATTACTTCGCTATATCTCCATTTTAATTTTTTTTTATCTTTTTATGACTATTATCACTTATTTACTAGTTATTGATTTAATAATAATAATAATAATAATAATAATAATAATAATAATAATAATAACAGCACTAATAACAATAATGATAGCTCTATCAGTACCAGCAATAATAATAATAATAATAATAATAATAATAATAATAGTAATAATAATAATAATAATAACTGATTGAATATTACGTGCTAGCGTAGTAATGAAGTGAGCTATTAAACTCCAAGAACTGAAATCATCCTTCAATCATCGTCCTGAAGAGAAAGATGACATAAATAAATGTAAGGAAGCCAGCTATCTAGTGGCGAACGACATAGCTCGTTCTCTTAAGTCTTACAACGAAGGAGAGTTTTATAAAAGCGTAGGCCTAATGATCAAGGTGGCTGAAATAATTTGTTCAATGAAAGTTGTTAATTAATTTTGAACACTGCAACTTGTACAGTCGATCAGTCCTAGTGAAATGGAGTACACGAGAGCGGAATAAGCAGACCTGATTTTCGAATACGGATGAGCCAATGGGAACAGTAGACAAGTTCACAGATTGTTTCGGGTCAAGTAGCCACGTAGGAGACGTCCGGCCCATACCATTTTTCCACGACTGTTCCAAAAGTTAAGGGAAGGAGGGCACGTGGTGCCAAATTACAATTACATTTCCACACAACTATTTTTGCTTATAACTTTCGACTCTGTCATTTCCGGACCATGGATCCTTATCTCAAATTGATACATGTGCCCTTCGCCATCATCCCTGTAAGTTTGTAACACTACCTCGGAAACACCCTGTGTAATTAATAATTATAAGAATTCATATTGTTTAGGTAGAAAACAAAAGGAAACCACTGCCTGATATCGTAACTACCACGAGAGTAAACCATGGTATTCTTGCGGTGTTAATTTCACCCCACAGGACAAATAAAGATATACTTATGCTCCTATTGAAATGTGACATGTATGATACAGTGATGATAACAACAGCATTTGTGAATTCACAGACACGACCTCCAACATATTTCATATGATATCTCTATGTTTTAGGCTGAATTCAGTCATGTAACTGGAAAGAATTTCGTCCTCAGTCTCAGAACTAAAGTTTATGCAGTAATGGTGGTATATCCTGTGACTGTAGCGGTGATTCTCTTTCTGGCAAAAGACGATATGACGACGTGGTGGCACCTTTGCATCGCAGGAATAGGGCCCACGATGTCGTGGCTCTATATCTGGTTCTTTCTTCTCACATGCCAAGCCTTCGTATCTTCAGCAAGGAACGTAGGAGAAGAGTTTGCACAAGTAAGTACAATTAGATTTCCAAATTTGAGTAAGTACTGTCAAAATACTTTCCACTCCAAATATTATGATTTAATTCCTAGAACAAAATATCTCCATCATCCTGGATCTAGTGATTACCTTGGCATTAAATGCACCAGAATTCCGCAGATTTAAATTCGATGGAGAGATCTGCATTTATAACTCTCTGCAAAATCTTAAGTAAATTCTAAGTCCTAGATTCGTCATAGAATAACTTCTATCATGCCAAATTTTCTGGTTTATGGACACAGGTGTCATGACATAGACCTATAGCTATACAGAATTATTTCTACACACAAAAGTATGGATATATAAGATCCACCGCTGTGGAGTAACGGTTAGCACGTCTGACCGTGAAACGAGCGGGCCCAGGTTCAAAATCCTAGTTGGCACAAGTTACCTGGTTGAGGTTTTTCTCCCGAGTTTTTTCTTCAACCAATTGAAGCAGAATTGCTGAGGTAATTTTTGGCATTGGACCTCGGACTCATATCTCCACCATTATTACACTTCTCCTCTTTCAACATTATCACTTTCATTTCTTTCCTAAGATTCGGGCTTGCTCCGAGTTTACACCCAGTGAATATGTGGTCATTCGTTGTTGGTGGTAGTGAAATGTGAGCTTTAAGGGAGTCCGGTGGTGGCGCACAAAGGATTTGTAGCGCTGGTCCAAGTCCGTGCCCTTTCCTGAAGGGGGACTAATAGAATGTAATAGAGTAGAATTCGTATATAGAAACTATAAATAATAACTAATAAGAAATAGTTTCTTAACACCTTGATGTGTAGTCGGACATTTTGATTATTAGTCTAGTGGTGAGAGAGGTATGTTACTGAGATGAGGAATTTAGAATGATCAGAATAATCATGGACGAAAAAAAACACAGTTACGGCTCTCTTCCATTCAGTAAGGGGATTTCTTTATGTTTCCCAAACCTTCGAAACGATTATTTGCTTCCGTTTCTTTCCATAGCAATAGATTTTATCTTCTTTGGCTGGATTCGAACTTTTTTAAAAATGGTTTTAGTTGGTTATTTAACGACGCAGTATCAACTATGAAGTTATTTAGCATCCTTGAGATTGGTGATAGCGAGATGGTATTTGGCGAGATGAGGCCGAGGATTCGCCATAGATTACCTGGTATTCACCTTACGGTTGCAGTTCTCACTGAGCGACGAGTGGAGCTGGATGTGAATGACCGCGCGCCGTATAAAGTAGCGAAGAGTAAATAGTACAAACAAATCGTTCTAAAGTTTAAAGAATTGTGACGTGAGTGTTTCGAGTAAAATGGATCCGGAAAGTCTTAGGGAAAGCATCGTTAAAATCAATAAGAAGATAGAAGAATTGCAAGAGGAGAACATGATGTTGAAGAGGAAAGTGAAAGACTTAGAAGAAGAGAAGAGGAAGAATAATTTAGTATTTTTCGGGATCGAAGAACAGGAAAGAGAGCAATCTTGGGAAACATATGAAGTGATACTGACTGTGTGCTGGGAGAGGATGGGATTAGATATTAGTAACGGTCAAGTGAACGAGGTCTACAGAGTGGGGCATGGGGCTAACCGGCCTATACTAGTCAAATTGGCGAACTCTATGGTAAAGGATATGATAATGAGCAAAAAGAGTGAGTTATAAGACTCTAATATTAGCATCGATAGTGACTTTGATTATGAAGTGAGGTGCAGGAGGAAAGTGTTAGTGCCTTTTTTGAAAGCGGCAAGGGAAAACGGTCACCACGCGAGGCTATTGAAGGACAAGTTAAACATTAATGGCGTGACTTTCGACGTAGAGTTATGTTTGGACAGCGTAAATAAATCTGGAATAGGTGAAAATATAAGCGAAGAAAAAAGAAAAATGCTTAAGGATAAAGTAATGGGGATAGTGAAAGAAAATTCATTTAGTACGAGGAACGAAGGCGTGAAGAGCAAGAAACCTGACATGCTAGAGAGTGCGGAAGTCGGAGTTTTGTCGAGGACAGCAAATTCCGATCGAGAAGCATGCGGCAGAACGACCCCGGCCCGGTGGATTACGAAAGGTGAAGATAGAGGAATGACCGTGAGGAGTTGCACGAACGTATGGAAGAAATCTGTAGTGACGTCACCACAAGGTCACAACAAGAGTGTAATGTGTCAAACGAATAGGAGCGGTAATGTAGACGTGTGTGGTGTCAGCGAAAGAAATGAAGGCAACGTGAGACAACAGCTGGGAAAGGGGAATGTGCAAAAGAAAGTCGATAGGAATAAGGCGGAGAGCAGCAAGGATAAACCAGCATACAATCTAAGGAAATGGTGTGTCAGTGGAATGAAGGATTAATTAAGGGTGCAGTGAATATGGGTGAATAGTGTTTTAGTATGAGAAGGGTCATGATGAGTTATTTAATTAGTAGGAATGAGAGGACGTATTGTAAATATAGGAAGAGTAGAGGAGCTAAAAGTAGGACTAGACTAGATAGGTATCAGTAGGACAAAAAAAGTAATATAGATAGATGTAAAGCAAATAATAGAGGGTAGGCTTAGTTATAGTACAGTAAATGATTGTAGTGATATGTTAAATAAGTTGGTCTGTGAAAATGATGAATAGAAAAAGTAATTGTTACGTTGTTATTAGGAATAGGAAATAGTAGAAGGTAGGAGTAGAGGGAAAAAAGGAATATTTAGTAAACGCAGAAATATAGGAAGTGTGGTGAAAGACTTAGTGGGTGAACCTTAAATGATGAAGAGATGTCGGTCATTAACATCAAGTATTGTACAAGTTGTAAATAGTATATGGAAGGGACTGCTGGCCCGAATACTATTAAGTGAAGGGCCAGCAGGACCAAAAGTTTGAGTGAGAATAAACCATACCATACCATACCATACCTTACGGTTGGGGAAAACCTCGGAAAAAACCCAACCAGATAATCAGCCCAAGCGGGAATCGAACCCGCGCCCGAGCACAACTTCAGACAGGCAGACAAGCGTCTTAACCGACTGAGCCACGCCGGTGGCTGACTCGAACTTAGAACTCCGATAAAATTAGAACTATTTGATCAGCAAGGACGAAGTTAGAAAATGCTGACGCGAACATATCTTTAGATGGAGCCGAAATGGACCAAGAGGTCAAATTTTGGCGATGATTATAATAATTATGGTAATGTGTTTCTTTTTGTTGCAGTATATCTCCGCTTATGGTTTCGGACATCCCGAAAAAATCAGCCAATACAAATATCTGTGGCTCCAGCTAGCAAACTTAACACAGAGCCTGGGAAGTTCTAATGGAATTACCTATGGAGTATACATTTTAGTCTGTTTCGTTTATCAAGTTCTAGCATGTTATGGTTGCTTGACCACAATACGCGAAGAGATTAATTTAGTTAATGTAACGCTGATGCTGACGACAATATCCTTTGATCTTGTATTATTATTGTTCGGTACAATTGCGGAAATGGCAACAAAAGAGGTAAATTTCACTTACATTGATATTTTAAATTTCCTTACAACAGATACATATTTTTAACTGCTTTCCAATGTAGTTATGTGATTTAAAGTGTAATTAATTAGAATATTACTACTTTCTTTCGTACAAAACATATAATTCAATTAGTGATCTGGGATAAATCTTGTAAGTTGAACTTAAATAATGTTTTTATAAAAAAAAAAACTGAGAAAACCCGCATAAAGGGGAGACTGAAAGACTTAATTTTTATAGTGCCGTGAGGTAAGAATGTTTTAGTTAATCATATTTTAACACTTAACAGTTTGTTAAGTGTTTTACCAAAATTCCTTTCATCAATCACTCTTAAATTTAACAGTATGTTAATCCTTTGCAGCATAGTAAGCCAAAAAATTAAAAAGAAATGCAGTTTTTAATGTTTTTCATATCATGGATTATAACAAAGCTTCGATCATTTTGTTTCAAAAATTTTAATTCTGCACACAATTAAAAAAAATGACGGTCACTCTGAGCGACCACTGTGCCACTGTAGGAATGTTGATATAATATACCAATATAGCATAATGTGACATTAACAATGGTTTTACAAATGTATAATTTATTAATTTTCCTTATTTTATAGTTCAGGTACACCATTCACTCATTACTTTTGATGATGCAATTTGAAAGTTCTTTTTGTCATTCAGGCACAGTGCCACTTTGCACGTTGAACACAGATGGCAGCTCTATGTATCCTCAAGAAGTGATTGCATGGTGGAACATCTGTGCTGTAACTGAAAGAAATAAAATTGTGATTCTTCTGAACAACCATTATGCTGCAAAGGGTTAAGCCAAATGTTAAGTTAATACTGTATCTCTTGTCGTTTATGTCAAAACTTTTAACAGATTGTTAATTGCTCAAGAATAATGGTTTATATACATAAATACTTTATTTATGTCTTCTGAATACTGAGAAAGAAGGATGAAAAATGATTTTCAAAACTATCGAAACCTTTAACGTGGTTCATAACGTCCAAGAAGGTTGTCAGCAAGATTGTGGAGGACATTTGAGAGAGATTAGAACAGATAACAGATAAAAATCTTTCTCTTCATTCCTGCAGAAAATTTTAGCATTGAGATTTTATGCAATAGAGTCTTTTCATTTAATGATTGTCTACAATGTCGGAATATCTAAAGTTACTATTCCTAGAATTATCCGTAAAGTTTCTGCATCTATAACTTCGCAGCAGTGAGACCAATGTATGTATTGTTCTGAACTGCTATAGAATGTGTGGTTTCGTTTTCCACGAGCTGTATACTGTTGTATTTTGAACAACTTTCATATCAAAATATATAAATTTATTCTCGATTTCATTATGTAATGTGTGAACCAAAGATGAATTTTACTTGTATGATAATTCTAAGTAATCAGTGTCATAAAGATGAAAATGTGTCAGGAAGGATAAAAGAGATTAATAAAGGATATTAAGTGTGAAATTTAGATTGAATCGCTTAAGTGAAATACTCTTAATAATACATTTACCAGCAAACATCTACTTGCCTTATTTGATATGTGATTACGACCCTAGTCTTACTTTGTGTATATTGATGTGCTGTACCATGTCTTATTATTCTGGATCGACATTTTTCGTACTACTGTGTGATAAAACATGTCCACATACGAAACATTAAAAAAAAAAAAAAAAACATTAATTTTTATACGATCGTGTTTTCTCTTATATTTACAGCTTTTGTTGTTAGGCCTTGAAAATTAGAATTCCCACAAAGTCACTTGTTGCTAGGGGAACCATTCTTCAGAACATGAAACTGTACCGCACTGAAATAGACTCATTACAGTGCACTTATTGTTATTTAGTTGTAGTTTACGAAGGCTTTGGAATAATATTGCTCTAAATTTTCAATGCAAAATACATTGTATTTGCATTTTTTAAAATATGATCGTGCAAAAAATGTTGTACAATACTTTTTGAAGTGCATTACAAAATCTCGGAAATTCAAAACTTCGCTCTGCTCGTTTTTCAAACTTTTCCTTGATTTTGTGAAAAACATTTTCCAACCTTGTATCGTAATATACTACTACAAATAGATTATTAAGAGTTATTTCACACGTTCAACAATGGTTTTCGCGTTTGCATTGGATGAAAGGAAAACAATTACAGGAAATTCATAATTATATAAATTATTGAACGGAAAGTAAGAACAAACTAAGATGAGACGCAATTTCATGAGAATGCAGAATGAAATTAATATTCAGAAGGTAACTAAATAGAATCCACGTACAAAATGCAAGCATATTAGAAGCGTGAGAAAACAATCATAGAAAGTATGACGAACATGAATGTAAAGAATGGGAGACGAATGTACCCACATAGATGAGTGAAAAGAGTAAAGTTTTGTATTGAGGAACATATTAACACGTGGAGATATTTATTCCTCTTATATTTTAAAAAATGTTTCATTCGTGACTGTTCACATTAATTTCAAGATTAATATGAATTTTACTAAGTATTTTTTCATCTCAAGATTGGTCACTTTTCATTATACCATACTATTTAATTTTGATATTGAAAATAAATAAGTAAATTCTGTATTAAGATTCAGATTTTGTATCATTCGCTTAAAGTCGAAGAAAGCTCTATTACGACACAGAATTAGTAATTCACTGTCCTGTATTTTACTTTAAGGTGGGTGCGAAATTTGAAGGACGTCTACAATCGATTGCAAAACAGTATATGTCCACAAATACTGCATCCTACAATGAGGTAACGGTTTAAATTTATTTATATCTGCTTCTTTGCCTTTATGTTCCTATTTTAACTCAATTATATAAAAAAATTATAGATATAAATAGTTGCCCCAAAATGCAATTATCTATCATTAGGTATATCATTGTATAATGAAGTATTCCTTAATAAAAAAAACATCAACATCATCATTGTGACAGCAACGGACAGCTCAATATTTTTATGACATGTTACTGACCGATTTATGTAAAAAAGAGCTCCTGTACTGAGAAGCGAGCGGAGAAAGAAACTAATCTTTTTTTAAATGAAAATTATCTTAATATATAAAATTGAATGTGGGTATGTATGTATGTATGTATGTATGTATGTGTGTGTATGTTCTCTATACAAATCTACACGCTTTGACCGAAATGTGCCAAAGTTTGCACATTTAACCTTCATAACCAGGAGAAGAACATAGGCTACATTAAAATTGTGCAAATGGAAGTTAAATTAATTAAATATATAAAAAATAAAAATAAATAGATCAAATATTCATGTATTATATTAAAATGCAAAATCTTCTACAGTCAATTGTTCTTTATTATTGTCTGTTGTATTCAACATAGACTTTGACGAGGCCTTGGAAATTTTAACACGAAATTAAATTACATTTGTTACACATCATGAAGGCTAAAACTAGATAATTCACGCAATAAGTATCTTTACGCAGTCCAGGACCGTATTATGAATTCCTCGATGCAGTTTTGTAGATAGTGAGCAGACTGTTTTATCCAATTGAATTCTAGAATTCTTTCAAACTACAAGGATTGCTACCACATAATTTACTTAATATTGAATAGCCATAGTAGACCTACTATTGCGAAATATTGACTCATCAAAATTATGCACTAACAAGAATTTGTGTCAAAAACTCATGCGAAACGTAATATGAGTTGCAATATCTATATATATAATTTGAACTGGTAATGGAAATTACGGGAAAACGGTTGAACGGATTTTAATAAATGACCCCTCATTTTGAAGATTGGAACCCAAAGTTTTTCGGAAAAGTAGTAGTTTTCAGTGAAATGTCAATTTTCCTACATAATTTTCCTATTTTCCAAAATTCATCTATTGTCAGTTTTGGGAACTAATTTTATCGAATCACGGCCGACTTGATTGAATTTCAGAACAAAACACACACTACAATAAACAATAAGTTATTACACGAAGGCCATGACCTGCAGGATTGCCGACATATTTAGAGCTCAATTCAATTTGTTATTAAAAACTGATTCTGCAGTGTATAATAATTTTCTGAGTATAGCTCTGTATTGGATATTCAAATCTACGAAACTTGAGGTGGTTTGATGGCATTATTATCATTAGAAATAAACATTATTATAGTTAATATCATGATGCATCTATTTTTCATTAATTGTACATAATATTGATGCTATATTGATGACATGAAAGTAAAACGTTTTGAGGTTATGTAAGTAAATGTAGAGAATATCTTAATTTAGATCTTCATTTCTATAATTTACTGAGTGATTGCTATATATAACTACAAAACTTAAGTAAGATAATAATATTGTTATTAAAAATCAAATATTTTTATACTTATTAGCCCAGTGGGGTTGGGTCTTTTTCATAGACTTAATGGCGGTGTAGTGTAGATATTGATATGTGTCACTGTCTTCAGTATTGACTCGAGAGAGCGCAAAAATTACAGTTCCTAAGGAAAGATCAAAAGGTATTACTTACTGATAAAATAAGAGGCATAGAAAATTTTGTAGTCTCCAGATCATTTCAGCAAGATCTCTTAGTAGGATAAAATGATTTTACGCTCTATATTTCAAGTTCTACAAGCAGCAGCTAAAGCTTAGCAAACCTGACATTTTTTTAACTTTCGCCTACAATCCACAATGACCTGAAATAGCTACTGCTATCATCCTGACATTGATACTTGCGTTTTCGCGTTGAAACTCAAAAACTGAAGTTGGATAGGTTCAAGAGAAAGTATTTGGCCTAAAAAAAATCTGTTCAGAGGGAGTATGTTTCATTATTATGGAAGCAAATAACTATTAAACAGACAAGTATTCTTCATTGAAAATAAATCTGAAAAATTTTTATTTGAACGTCTAACGAACTTTGTTTGCAGCAGCATTTGCTACACAAGCCACTAGTTAACTGGAAAAACGAAAGAAGATGATGTTTTTATCCCACGTATTGCTATTATAGCCAAACGATTTTAAGCAATTATTATAAGTTATAGTAATATTTGTGATGATATTACAATATTATAATATTGCAATAATAATATAGAGCCTATTTTACTGCTACTGTTAACCCGTCTCTTATTAATAAGTTATGGTCACTAATGACTTGGCCGTTTATAGAAAAATATGATTTTCTGTTGTGGTAGTGTTCTACATTGCCTTCTCCAGGAGAGTGAATTCTGATGAGTATAGTCTCCGTTACTGCAAAACACCCTGAAATCCATGTATTTGATAGAATCCATCCGTTACAGATTGTAGATTGGCCTTGAAGGAAATGAAATATATTGTGGGCAGAAAGGCTTAATAATGCATAATGCCGTGGTACGATAAATATTATCATCAATCACAGTGTTAAATATCTTAAATATCCCTGTAGCATAAGGTCTTAATGTTGTTAAAACTCTATTCATAGGTGAGATGGAATTATTTCGATTAGTCAGTTTCTTTGGATATTAGTGGCACTTTCTTTAATATTCGTCACTAGGGAGGAGAAAACATAAGTAAATATGGTTCGTTGTGGTTTTATATAGTTCCCTTGCCGAGGTCTCCGATAAGTCTAACAAACAGTTTATTTAGAAATAGACCAAAATTTAAAACCCGGGCAACGCCGGGTAATTTAAGCCAGTCTTAATATATAAAATTTAATGTGGGTATGTATGTATGTATGTATGTATGTGGGTGTGTATGTTCTCTATACAAATCTACACGCTTTGACCAATATGTGCCAAAGTTTGCACATTTCACCTTCATAACCAGGAGAAGAACATAGGCTACATTAAAATTGTGCAAATGGAAGTTAAATTCATTAAAATTATAAAAAATAAAAATAAATAGATCAAATCTTCATGTATGATATTAAAATACAAAATCTTCTACAGCCAATTGTTCTTTTATTATTATCTGTTGTATTCAACATCGACTTTCACGAGGCCTTGGAAATTTTAACATGAAATTAAACTACATTGTTGTTACAGATCGCGAAGGCTAAAACTAGATAATTCATGCAATAAGTATCTTTACGCAATCCAGGATTGTATTATGAATTCCTCGATGCAGTTTTGTAGTGAGCAGACTGTTTGATACAACTGAATTCTAGAATTCTTTGAAACTACAAGGATTGCTACCACATAATTTACTTAATATTGAATAACAAATAGTACTATTGCGAAATATTGACCCGCCAAAATTATGCACGAATAAGAATTGGTGTGAAAAACTCATACGAAATGTAATAGAATTGGCAATATTAACTGCAAAAATAACAGATGTTTTTATTCCACGTATTGCTAGGATACTCATTCAATTTTAAGCAACTGCAATTTCAATGACACTAGCATTTGTAATGACCATATTAAAATGAACCTGAAGGACAGTCGCTCAAAGTTGCAACATTAACTTAAAAACTGCCTGTTTTTCATATCTTCAACTATATTTTATACAAAGAGGTGAAAAAAAAAAGATTTTACACATATCAATAAGCAATTCAATGATACTTTTGTCATGTATGTGAATGTATATAAGCCCACTGAAAATAGCACTGTATTAATTCTCAAAATATTGTTGTTCACGTCCGAAAACGTGTTGCTGAGAAATTATATCTGTATAATCACGTTGCAAATGTAGTATGTTAAGCGTTGTGGAAATAAAAATCTCTTAATTTCTAAAATACCGGTAGGCCTATAAGTTTCTCAGAATATTAGTCTTTATGTTAAAAAACGACATTGCGAGTTTATATTGTATCTGTATTCTGTCTATAAAATTAGAATTAATATAATATGTCCTGAAAAAATCTTCCAATATAAATTAAATTATATATGTATATATCGGTTCGATGCTGAAACTGATCAGAAAGAGAAGAAGGAATTATATTTTCGTTGGGTTTTACTTTGTTTATAGTTTGATTTTTCTGTTACTTTATTTGTATTTCTGGTGGTGTGGAAGAGAAGGCCTAATGGCCTTAACTACACCAGAATAAAAAAATAAATAAATAAACACAAATGAATAAAACAAATAAATAAATAAGTAACAACAAATAAATACATACAAATAAATAAATATATACATTTAAAACAACAGTTTAACGTCAGGCATATGATGAAATGTTTTCTTTTCGGTGCATGATTTACAACCCTGAGTTAATCCTGGAAGACATTTGGCTAAGGACTTCATTAATTCATGTAAGTGACGTTAAGTAAAGATTCATCTTTATGGGCGAGGTTAGCTTAGTAAAGAAATTCGTTTTGGTTGTCTGTAGTTGGGTTTCCGAGATTTCCGAAAATGTAATAACCAGTTTAATTAAAAATAGAAGCAGAAAGGAAAACCCGGGCAATGCCGGGTACTTTCAGCTAGTTTATAATATAAAATAGTTGCATAATTTTCAGTCAGCAACTTATCTAATTGTAAGTACAGAATGAATTCTGTTACATCACATTGAATTATATATTTCACAGATCACATTATATTATGTTTCACGAATATTTTCGACCTGTACAAAAGTCATCTTCAGGTGACACAATAAAGCATACAAAACAAAACTGAACACAGGTGAAAGCAGTACAATGAGTGAACACACATAGCCTACGTATTACAAACCATGCATGCTTATTTTAAAGCTCAAGTGTGGCTGTAAGTCAGAGCATCATACATTGTAATTAGTTAAAATAATCAGGTAAAAATAACAATAAAGTAAAAAGGCTACACTTAAATTAATTTCATGGTGTGTGACACATAACAATTTGTTTGCCAATGTTTAAAAATTAAAAATTAAGTTTAAAAAATATAAAACCTAGGAGGTTAAAATGACGGAATATATCCATTTGTAATGCAGTGTTCAAGACGGTAAATTCTTTGAGATGTGGGTATGTGTGTTCTCAGTCGCTCGCAGCAATGGGTAGCAATAATATAACGCGCGCCCCCGCTAAGGAGCAAGATGTCCTTAGAGCAGCTATTACGAATAATGGTAACGGACATTTTTCTCGAATAGGAGAACTGAAATTATTGACAGTCTCCGGAGAGGGCTTGGACAGTAGAGTGGCACTTCTAGAGAGAGTTCGAGCAAAAGTTAACAAGGAGGTGACTGGTAGATAGGTCGAAGGAGCGCGACAGAAGCGTACAGATAATGCTGCTACATATTAACAGAAAAGAAACAGTCACACATTGGCACACCGAGAATTAGTCCCTTCTATTTGTGCTCTTGGATGAATTTTAATAAAAGCGTAGTTTTCTTCACCTCTGGACATAACTGCGCCAGAGCTTTAACTCTAGCGGTCTTACTAATAAAAACTCTATATACAGACGTTTAACTGTCTTATACTTATACAATGAGTAGCTCTTTATACGCCGTATGTAAATTCCTTACTAATAATCACTACATACGTCATGTATAACAGTATAACTGTTACGCAGCTACGTCATAGTTTCGTCATTACTTCGTTACGAAAGGTAATAGAATATCTGAGGTTCTCTATTGCATACGGTAGAGCGCTCTAGTGTGACGTGTTAAATATCGATAGTATAACTGGCTCTAATCGATTACCACACTACATTTTGGTCAAAGAGTACAAGCCAAAGCAATATTATTCTAATAATTCTATGATCTTTGGTTTGTTCTTCTGTGGTTACAAGGTAATCATCATCATAAAATGACAGTCGATACGAACAGCTGTTAGAGGGGCGGCCATTTTTTCGCTATATACAACGCTTAAACAAGGGGTTTCGTGTATATAACTACTGCAAAGCAATTCCCATTATATAGTTACAGCTTGTTTATACGTCCATAGTTTATACGGTTTATTAGTAACATTTTCTGTCTCAACTCTGCATAAGTCTGGTATAAAAACTATACACGGTTTATTAGTAAGACTGTAGGACTTTGAACAGATTGTATACCAAGATAACGTCATAGATTTAAAAAAGGTAATATTGAAATAAAATTTCTAGCGTAAGTTAAGAAATGTGACGTAAATTTCTGTAATTTTAAAAAAGGTTCGTGCGTACATTCGAGTAAGAGATAATTTTTAATATCCTACGTAGAATATGATTCACTCGCAAATATTTAGGTATGTAGTGTAAATTAATTTCTAACGAACATTAGATTAAAACAGCGTTAGCGTGTTATTTGAGCCACTTCTGAAAGACATAGTGTCAGTATAGTGCTCATACACACATACACACATAGGCACGCGCACGGTAACGCACAATCACTCTCACGTATTATAATATCATGTTTACTTTGTTTTCAGAAACATGCCTTTTTAATTTGAACTTCAATTGAAATTTAACACCTATAATTATGTTGCAGGTTCAGAATTTTCTGGTGACTATTTCATTGAATCCACCAGTAATAAATTTAAGTGGCTTTGTAAGCGTAAATAGGGGACTCAATACAGCTGTAAGTAAAGACCTAACTTAATTAAGATTAAATTTAGTTGAGAAATGATTAAAAACTATTACTATTAAGATTAGTGTCAATGCCTCTAGTCTGACTTACACATTTTACTGGCTTCACATAATTAATTAATTATTTTTACTCGTATACTACTCATATTTTCTCCAAAACTTCGTAAGTTTTTCCGGAACAATGTCTTAGGTTTGCTGCAGATATTTCGTGTAGAAATTGCTGCACCTCATATATTTGAGCAGCGAATAATCCGAGGATTCACATCAGTTCAATAGTTAACAATAAACAATGCAACGAAACAGGAAAGATTCCGAAATTTCTTTAAAAATGCGAAGACTTTACCAGGAGCGGATATTAACTCAAATCATGTCCTGCTGATAGGCGAAGTAGATATTAGTCTGAGGAAGCTGACAGGAAGACAGGTAATGAAAAATTGAAGATGGAAAAATTGAAGAATGAAAAGGAAAGAAGAAAATTTGAAGCAAATTTTCAAGAGAAAGCCGCTACATTAGAAGCCACACCTGAGAATAGTAACGAATACTGGACTCATCTAGAAAGCTGTGTAGCAGAAGAAACAATAGGATACAGACAAGGTGTGAGAATTAAGAAACCTTCGTTCAAAGGGAAAATGTTGGAGAAGATGGAGGAAAGGAGAAAACGGAAAAAAACATCAACACAGAAGAAGGCAGAAGAAACTACAGGAAACTTAACAACGAACTAAGAAGAGAAACTGATTAGGTGAAGGAAGACTGGATGAAAGAGATACCGTATGTAAAGAAATACTGGAACTAGAGAGAAAAGGAAGTTATGATTATGTACTGCGAAGTAAAAAATGCTTGGACTTCACAAGTAAGAACGCAACTCCATGTGGCAGATAGAGGACGAAATCAGAAATGAAATAACAGACAAACAAGGAATAGGCTACTGAAAAGATGGACGAAATATGTAGAAGAGTTATATGAGACAGGGAATTGTCAAGATGATTTAGCTTTAGAAGACGAAGCAGCTATATCAGAAGATAAAAAAGAATTTTCTATTTTAAGGGAAATGAATAATTGGAAAGCAACAGAAGTTGATGGAATTCCCTTCAATTACTGAAATTCTTGGGTGAAGACAAGAAGGAAATTCTGTCATTATGCAACGAAATATATGAGAAATGCGAATGGTATGAAGATTATATGGAGACAGTGTTGCTTCCAATACCGAAGAAAAATAATCCTAAGAAATGTAACGAGTTCAGGACCACAAGCCTGATATCACACTCGGCGAATTCTCTTGCGAATATTGATTACACGTTTAGTGTATATTATAAAATGAAAGAACAGTTGGAAGAGGATCACTTTGACTTCAGGAAGGAAGAAAGGTAGGAGAGTTGCAATGTGAATACTATGAACAATCGGCGAAAAATATTTAGAGAAGAATAAAGAGGTGTATATATTTGTGGACCTAGAAAAGGCTTTTGACAGAATGGATTGGAATAAACTGATGGGGATCTCAAAGAAAATTGATGTGGATTGGAAAGAGAGGAGGCTGTTCAATAACTTTTATATGAAACAACAAATCAAAGTTAGCATAGGAGAAGAAATGCCAGACGGAGCGAAATAAGGAGAGGAGTACATCAAGGATGCCCTTTATCACCACCCTGTTCGACATCTAATTGGAGGATTTAGTGAAAAACTGTTTTCAGAATATGGAAGAAATGATAGTAGGAGGAGGAAGAATAAAGTGCATAAGATTTGCTGATGATATGGCATTGTTAGCAGAAAAGGAGATAATACTAAGGGATATGCTACTGAAGCTAAATGACAGCTGTGAGCAATATGGGATGAAAATAAAATGCAAACAAGACCAAAACCATCGTCTTCGGAAAAAAGTAAACAAGGTAAACTTTCGGATTCTAAATGAGGCAGTAAAACAAGCGGACAGCTTCAAATACTTGGGGTGTACTATAAGCAGTGACATGGGCTGCTGTCACGAAGTCAAAAGGAGGATAGTAATGAAAAAGTAATCGTTTAATATAAAAAGGAGCATCTACTACGTACCTCTGAGAAAATAAGTAAAAAAGAGCCTAGTGAAGTGCTTAGTGTGGAGAGTAGGATCGTATGGTGCAGCAGCATGGACATTACGATGAAGTGAAGCGAACAAAAGCATTTGAAATGTGGATATGGAGTAGAATGGAGAGTGTGAAATGGACAGACAGAATAAAAAAACGAAGCTGTGCTGGAAAGAGTGGGTGAAGAAAGAATAATGCTGAAACTGATGAGAAAGAAAAAAAAGGAATTGGCTGAGAAGAAACTGCAGGATACACTGGAAGGAATGGTGAACGGGAAAAGAGTTGGAGCAGAAGAAGATATCAAATAATAGACAACAGTAAGAAATATGAATCATATGCGGGGGAGAAAACAGGAAAGACTGGAAAATGCTTCGTTTGCAGTGAAAGACCTGCCGTTGGGCAGAATAGAATGAATGAATGAATGAATGAATGAATGAATGAATGAATGAATGAATGAATGAATGAATGAATGAATGAATGAATGAATGAATACAACAAATTCCAGTTATCACAGAACATCTGAGAATTTTTTTAGTAATGTGCGTTAAGTGTACTGTTGTAATGGAAAGAAAAATCTACTTTATTGAATAGCTGCTAGAATTAATTCCTAACCGTGATCTCTGTTACTCAATAAACAGCACTGTTGATTATCACACCACTATTTCATCAATATTATCCTTGTATAAATTAAAGGAAACATGTTTAGCTCTACTTCTTGTTGAACACGATACTTCGTAAAGGCCCGTTTTCGCCAAAATTTGTATACTCGTATAGCCTAATAGAAGACGCATAACTGATAGTGTACCTTCTTCTCTAACATCTCATTCCCACCACAATCAGTGGTAACTTTCCTTGCATTTCAAGCACTAAACTAAATAATTATGTAGCAGTTTACGACAATCGTATACTTACTTACTGATGGCTTTTAAGAAACCCGAGGTTCATTGCCGCCCTCAAATAAGCCCGCCATCGGTCCCTATCCTGAACAAGATTAATTCCAGTCTCTACCATCATATCCCACCTCCCTCAAATCCATTTTAATATTATCCTCCTATCTAGGTCTCGTCATACCCAAATACTATATACGACAATCGTAAACTTACACCGAGTCAAAGTTACGCGGAAACTTTATGACCACATATGTTTATATATATTGAAAAGGTGGATTCTTTAATAAATATATTTTATTTAGGATCCAAATAATCTAATGGTATCTTTCCTTTTTCAATTTAAGAAACAATGATAAAATATTAATTTGTTTTCTTAGGGAAGTAAGGAAGTGTAATTCCAAACAAAAATAAAAATAATAAAATCATATATATATATATATATATATATATATATATAGCTTACGGTGTACATAATATACAGCCTACAGTGTATATAATGTTGCAGAAATAGTGTTAGTGTTAAGTTACAATGATTTTGCACAATTTTCGACTTAAACTAAGGGAAAATTAACGATTACTGGAACAGATCATGCGAGGGCCACCTTTCATAAATCTGGACAACACGAGAGATGGTGAGTGGTTTCTATAATTAAGAGGTGCGCAGATCTCGCATCTCGCAACTATAGAAATCACTCACTACCTCTTGTGTAAGTAGTCCGGATTTGTGCGAGGCGGGCCTCGCATCTCGCACGTCGCATGCGTCGGTTCAGAAAAACCAAGGCTTTACTGCCTTAACAAAAATTGCGCAAACATCCACGATGGAGCCATGAAGTCTCTTCGATGAACTGGTGACCTTAGCTAGGGTTATTTAAATTTGGAATCTTACTTCCTGACTTCCCCTTGAATGCTATAATGTTTAATTGCTCTTAACATTCTCTTTTCAGCTGATGTCTCAAACGGTGACATACTTGATTGTCCTGATTCAGTTCAATATGAGTTCGGACAAGTAATCAGTGTTACAGAGACAAAGAAGGTGGTCCCTTTAAACAATATAAAAATAATGTGTATGGTAGTGTTCACAATCGATTAGTTTATCTATTGACTTTTACACGAGAGTTCCCGTTAAATCTGTACTGAAATGTCTACAATTACTTACAAGAATACCTACTAAGTAACATCCCATTCTTTGTTCAAAATTGAGCAATGGTGGAACGAGAATTATAAGCTAAACCTAAGCTATCGGAAGAAACCAACAAAAATCTGCTCACCATAAATCTCAAAGGATAACGAAAATAAAACTCCGATCTTTTTTTAAGATACCATGAGATGGCTTATGTAAAACTGAAGCTAAAGGAACTGACTGAGGAAATGAAAATATAATTCTTACAATAAAATTTGAGATTTTTATTGGATTTTATTCTATCATGCCTTACACAGTTGTATGTCCAATTACAAAACTGTAATGGACATGTGTTCTATTCCTTACACACAAGCAGAGAGTTATGATAATTTCGTAAGAATTGGATGTCCTATAGTTAAAACTTATTTTAAATAGTACATTTGCGCTATGCAAACCACATATTATACAGTTCCACTACTAATGAAAGTTTACTATTGGTTCAAAATCTGAAGAAATGTGTTCATCAACGAAAAGACTCAATGGCTTAATAATACCGGCGAATTGTCATAAATCCATGTGTAAGAGGAAAGTACAGTATAGTAATATATTCCGTTAGCCTAAATGTGAAGTGATTAGTATTGAAAAACAGTATTTAATTAATGTTTATGAAATCCCACAGATATTTTATTTCTTGTTTCTAAAAATGTAGATCGTATTGTAATACTGAGATTAAGTGAAATAAAGCTACTTTACACAATAATATTAATAATAATGTTATAATAACAATAATATTAAACTTATTGAATATTTTATATAGGCCTAAATATTTCATTACTGTCGCAATCAAGAAAGTAGCCTATATAGATGTGTAGAAATTATTCATGCAATCTTTAACAGGGTGGGCCAGAAGTCACTTTACAGTTTGAAATGAATATAACTGTTTTGTTTTTTTTTTTTAATGTAGGCCTTATATATTTCTTAATAAGATATTCTACATGTTAAGGATACTCTTCTGACCCAGGTTTAAAAAATTATCTCTTAGATGACCATCATGTTCCTGTTAAAAAATAAGTGCTCTTGCAATTACATTGTCCTTAACAGCTTGAAATATCTCTGGCTGTATCCCCTGAATTTCTTCAAGAATATTCTTCTTGAGCTCGCAATGGTTCGACGTTCCGCTCCTTTAAATAACCCCAGAGAAAAAAATCTGGCGCCGTGAAATAAGGGACCGTGGAGGCCAAGGGAAATCAGAGCACTTGGAAATGATTTTTTCTCCAAAAATTGTCCTTACCATTTGCATGAATGCTCTGGCTGAATGTGATGTGGCCCCGTCTTGCTGCCACAACATTCCTGGTGTATTCTCTACAGCTATGAGCACAAAATTTCTCAACATGTCTCGGTATCTGTCACCCGTAACAGTTACTGATCTGTTGTCTTCCTGAAAGAAGTACCTATGTGCCTATTATTCTTTGAGAACTAACCCCGCAACAAATCGTGACTTTAAGAGAGTAGCTCCCGTTGATGGACGATTGTCGGATTTTCCCTGCCCCAAAATTGCGTGTTTTGTCGGTTTACGAAGCTGTTTAAGTGAACATGTGCTCCATCCCCCATGATGTTTGTGAATAAAGTTCACGTCTTCTTCAGCCGTCTCTTGAATACGGGCACAATAACGCAGCCGTTCCTGATGATCCCTCGGTTTCAGTTGCTGTACGAGTTGGATTTTGTATGGAAAGCCTTTTAACTGTTTTAATATGCGACTCAAAGTAGTGCGACTGATCCCAAATTCTTGTGAATGGCGCCTTGTGGATGTTCCTGGTTCTGGAAAACGTTGACAGACCCTTGTGCCTCGAAACGTTGAACCAAGGCTAATATCCTCGAAGGAGGAATTCTTACAAGAAAATTACGCATATAGGTTATGTCCTTTGCGTGAGAACAACAACGGATCGTTTCATAGTAACATTGGATAATTTTTACACGTTTTTCGGTTGTGAATTTCTTCATTATTAATTTCCAAAGCCTCGTTCTTCAGAATCCGAAAAGGAAAATTAAAAACATTTAATTTCAGAAACGTTATACGCGTGTTACATTGTAAAATGACTTCTGACCCACCTTTGTACAGTGGACAATAATGCAAGAATGAAGGTAAGTTAAATGAAAGTGGTAGGGAGCCTCAACTACTCAGAAAAAAAAAACTGCTCTACATTATCTCCCATTACAAATCTCACAGAATTCGCTGAGTATGAAACCAAGCTTCCTGTGTGAGAAGACCTCAATCACCTAAAATTCCCTGTACAACCAAATAACTTTTTGCAATCTGAAGAGAGAAAAATTATAAGCAAACAACAGTGTACATTTGATTAAGAATAAATCATTGAAGTGTGCGCTGTAGTTTGAAATTTTTAGTTCGTCTTTGCAAACAGTCCATATGGTTTTCACAGTGCACTCTTAATATTCATCGCCAATTGATATTTCGCGACAATTTGAAAGCTAAAAGGAAATAAATACAGAATATAGCCTACCAGAGAAAAGAAATGTAAGTTCTGTAGCAGTAAAATGAAATTAATATCAGTTAATGACTGACCTGTCTGATAACACTCTTGAGGGTTTGTCTATGAAAGTTTTCCTTAATGCATCGCTAGCCTAGGCTGAAACTTTATGTACTCGTAACAATGTGTCGATCAAGTAGATGGCTACTTTATCCGAACGTTGAATGATTTTAGTTTTTAGTTTCCAAAATAATAATTTTCATCATTCCCTTATTATCCAGTATGCTGTTAGATCATGAGTCATTATAGTTTTAATTGCATACTCGCATAAAATGATGGAAGTAAATTATTTTATAAAAACCCAGTTTTCCAGTCTCATTTGGGAAATATTCCTAATAAATGTCATCCGAGGAGATTCTTTTGACATTACGTAGCTCGAGAGTTTATCAATAATCTCAGAGCTTCTCGTTGTATTACCTATGAAAATTTCTTATCAAATATTTTTACAGATAAGTTCCTTATCGTTTCATATTGCTTATGTTATATCACAAAATGAACAGAATATAATTCTTACAATCCGAATTTGGACGTGGATATTTTGTTTTCCATTCAAATGTATGTTCAGTCAACAGTCCGAAATCTGGTTGGAACTTCAATATGTGATACCAATAAGGCATCACTCATGAGGCACGTATAAAAACAATTGAATACCCGGGTTTGAAAATACTCGTATACTAAGTCCAAGAAACCAAATTTTACAGGAGAGACAAAAAACCTTGTCACTACATTACTTCTCAAGACAAATTAATGACTGTGGATGCGTTTTATAGAGTTTTCGCTCCTACACATGCATCAGAAACTCTATTGCTGATACGTGCAATTGCAAGGTATTTATGTGCCTTTAATTAACCTGGACTTCCATCTTTTCCATACGTCGACGTTGTTTTGTATGAACCAGCGTCGTGCAATACAAGCACTATTTCGGTTCAAGTTTGTCGAGTATAGCGAAGTTCGATATGCGCTGATGTTCGCTCTGCAGGAGGAGGGCTGTCGTGTTTGTTCCATCTTGTTATAAAAATGATGGGTTCGGGAGTAAAACATGGTAAGTGAGTTTTAGTGTTTTGAAGTTATAGGTAGGTAATTTTTATACAACCATCAATAGTTTGTATAATAATTTTGAGAGAAAAATTGTTCCGGGGCCGGGTATCGAACCCGAGACCTTTGGTTAAACGTACCAACGCTCTACGAACTGAGCTACCCGGGAACTCTACCCGACATCGATCCAACTTTTCCCTCTATATCCACAGACCTCAAAGTGGGCTGACAACCGTCAAGCAACCAACATTGAGTGCACACTAACTCTGTGTGACTTAAATTGTGGTTTTCTGTTAACGAACAGTGACGTGTATTATGCAAATCAAGCTTTCAGGTATAACTCCCTGTAAAGTTGATTTGAATAATTTTGAGAGAAAAATTGTTCCGGGGCCGGGTATCGAACCCGGGACCTTTGGTTAAACGTACCAACGCTCTACCAACTGAGCTACCCGGGAACTCTACCCGACACCGATCCAACTTTTCCCTCTATATCCATAGACCTCAAAGTGGGCTGAATAGTTTTTATAGTTATCAGGAAAGTAAAATCTGTGTACTTCTGCCATCTGTTGACATGTTGAAATACTAGCTACTCCATTAGATCCAGAATGTAAGATACCATATTATACGGTACATACCTATTTCTTGACCAAAATGTCAATTACGCCCGAGCCCCTAAAATATTCGCTGTCTTCCACTCCCATCCCTTCGTGTTTTAACCGCTTAAGAATTTTAACATAGACCTTGAGATTAGTTTTTCATATTAAATAAGACGATTTTTGTAATATCTTGCTTGCCTCTATCATGTCCGAACATTGCAGGACACTAATAGGAACTATGGGATCAGGAAAATTTGATATGTTATATACGTCTGATGAGTAAAGAAGTATTTTATTATTGAAAACTGAATGTTCGAAAACATATTAGCTCACTACAGCAGTAGGTTAAGGATACTACCGTCGCTGGACTGAACTTCGTCTTTGTGTGACGGCACAGATTTGTACAAGTTCTGATCATCTTTGATTACATGTTTAAACAATTTGTTTGGTAGCGTGGTCACACCTGCTTTAGGTTTTAAAATTTGGAAGCACCCACATGGTTCACCATACATTAATTCTGATGTTTTGACCTGAAACTTGTGTGCACTACAATACTTCAATACCCTTATTTAAAACACAGAGAACTTCCTGACCTTGTTGAGTCTTTTTTTAAAATAGTTATTTATGTTCTCTCAAATTTTCTCCATCCACGACTACAATAACATATTTTCGACTGGACATGTCATACCATCCTTTGGTATCTCTATTTTCTCAACCTTCTTCTTCAGCCCTTCAATGGTAGAGCAAGATCGGTCACATGGTAGATAACTGTGGCCTTCGTATTGGTCAATAATGTTGTACATCATTTTTGCAGTTAAGTATGTAGTGCTACAAACATGTCTATTTAACTGACACATCGTTTTGCGCCATATTCGGTTCACTGAAAATGCAGATATTATAATAAACCCAAATCTATCCAAGACTCACTTTTTAAATTGCATTTTCAGCAATTCAGAAATGTTACATGCATCAACTTTTGGGCTTCATATGAGTACCCAAAATTCTTATTAAAGTGTTTTTGTTAATAATCATACTTCATTGGGCATTTTGCTCCCATAAGTGTAATAAAAACGTATTATTTTTTTCCTATAAAAAGACTATCCTGATTGTTACTTGAAACTTCAAGCGACACTGATAATGTTACAGGGGACGTTTGCATCTTTTCAAGCACTGGTCATTGCCATTTGCATAATCTGATTGAGCCGCTTTGAAGAATCAGCTGTGATGCAAAAATCTGATTGTTGCAGGTTGCAAGCTATTGGCAGGTGGCAATCTAGGAGAACCTCGCTTTTCATAATATTTAATATCAGATACGCGGAAGAGAATGCCTCAGGACCTTAACTCTGCCACAAAAAATAAAGCATTATTATTATTTTAAAAAATCCAGTAAGTCCAGGAAAACCACGCTTTTCATTCCAGGGGTTACTATTTCTGTGCTTACAAACATGAGATGGAGATGGACTGATTTCGTTTCCATTCTTACCACGATGCGCGTCACCAAGAAGACTTCGTAACAGTGTAAAAACGCTTTTGCGATTTCGATGGACTTAATTGGCTTTCAAACCTGGCGATTCAATTATTCTTCCGCTGACACACATAGTGAAGTGAGATATAGTGCCTGATAATAGATATATCAGCCAAAACCTCAATCAGAGATTATTCATTCAAATAATAAATCTAAATCTTGCTTATTAAAAATAATTTATTTCATGTGTACTATTTCCAATACGAAGACATAAGAAGACAAACACATCTCAAAGACGCAGCAGAAACGGCCGATAAGGTGAAGAAGAAATGGGCAGGATACGTGATGCGACTCAACGAGAACCGGTGGACACACATCCTTAATACATGGGACTCAAGGATTGGCAAACGCAACTCTGGAAGACAGAAGACAAGGTAGGCAGACGAACTTAGATCAATATTCGGCTATCTATGGTCAATAACAGCGAAAGACCGACAACAATGGAAACTAATCACAAAGTGACTTGCAATCCAAACAGTGACTAGTGAACAGTGGACCCTTCAGTGTGAACCCAGACAGTATCCCAAACTATTACACTACAAAAGTGACCATCATTCCTGGAGTGGCTAACCGGGAACTGCTTGACAAGCCACACTGCATAGTCAGGAGGCCCTTGTCCTTCATGGGATATCGTGACTAATTCTTAATTCTTAATTTCCCAATGATTACACAGGCACATTTTATCCCAGAAATCGTCTTTCGATCACGATGAATGCAAAATGAAGTACTTTTTATATAAATCTTATCATATTATGTTTTTATCAAACTCCAATATTCCTATTTACCATACAGGTTGGACATGAAAATATGTACAGAACCTTGAAGAGCTATCCCAGATCTTTTCCTTCGCCCACATAAAATAATACTGCCTATAACATTAATCCCTTGTTTTCAATAGCGCTATTGTTTGGTAGTGTCCAATTTATTAAATGGTTACCTGCGATGATCTGATAACAATGCTTATGCTTGTTCATACGGATATATATCGGATCAATTGTTCTAGTATTTCAGATGAAAGGTCTATAGATAAAAGTAGTCTGCATCTTGTAGAATGTAGAGCACATACTGACAGAGGTGAGTACTTCTTTCTCTTACTACTGACATGCTATTTATCATAGAGTACGGCAAAGAATCTATAAAATTATCATAATATTATAGTTTCGCAAATTACTAGCAACAAATTAATATGTTTAAGTTATTCAATATATTACACAATGTTACTACCGGTGTCATACATACTTGCAATTGAAAACTATGTTCTACTCAGATATCAGTACTCCTGTCTCTTGAATTTTTGCTTTTTAACTATGCCTGACTGAATATTGCAGGTAGGTGTATGTACTTAAATTAAACTCGTGGCGCTACCGCCACACAAGATACCAGGGCCGAACCGAGCACCTGATAATTACATAGGCTATACTTCGTTCCATAATGACTGACAGGAGACGTAAACATTGCCGTCAGAGGAGGAGAGAAGTATAATTGCTATTCAACCAATGGCAGAGGTCTCATTCCACACTTGTCTTGAAGTTGGGCGGGAGTAGAACGCTTCAGACTGCTCAACTGCGTAAATACCACACGGAGAAGGGGTGCTATATGGTCATTGTTGTGATACCCAATACCTGTCTTATTATGCTTTCATTAACTGCATTTTGCCATCCATAGTAGGTCCCAAATTTTTCTGATCACGAAGCTGAGTGAATCCCTTTCCAAAACTTAATAATAATAATCCCTGGCGCTACAGCCCGTGAAGGGCCTAGACCGACCACCTGGCCTCACGCCTACATGCCGAAGCAGAGGTGGACGATCATCCAACCAGAATGGAGGTATCGTGTGGTTAGCACGATGATCCTCCCAGCCGTTATAGCTGGTATTCACAACCGGATTTCGCTACCTATCGTAGCTCCCCAAGTGCATCACGATGCTGGGTGGGCACCGGTCCCATACACCGGCCGAAATTTCATGAGAAAATTTCTTCCCTTATGAGGACTCGAACCAGCGCGCATTCCGTAACGCGAGTCCTAGGCGGGATGCCTTAGACCGCGGCGCCACGGCGCGGGACTTTCCAAAACTTACTCCCTTGAAAAATATCTTAACTATATCCGGGTATCGAACTCGGAACCTCCTTGTTTGTAGTTAGGCAATAAAATCACTACATTAAGGAGGCAGTTAAATGTGTTTAAATACGTGAAAATTTCAATAAGAGAGTATAAATATCACGATAATGTGAAAATTGATCAAAGCAGACGATGTTAATAGTAATAGTAATAATAATAATAATAATAATAATAATAATAATAATAATAATAATAATAATAATGAGATAAAAGTAGAAGAATGGTCTTCTCGCAAACTGCTCTACATCAAATAAATTTAAAAGTCATATTGAGTTCAGATAAGTTTGTGAAATAATATCATATAAATTAGTTTTTATTTTCAGTCAATCACTTATCATGTTAAGATGGCAGAAATGGATTCTGTTACATCAGAATACAATATTAATATACGTCACGAATATTTTCGACTTACTTTCAAGTCATCTTCAGGTGATAGTTTACTAACAAACAAACATTTGAACACGGTGAAAAAATATTTAAACACATCTATAAAACACAAATAAATAGTGTAACCATGCGTACTTTCTTAAAGTGGTTGAATGGCGTACATGGTATTAAATTAACATTCAGATAGAAAACCTTCCAGTGGATATAATTATAATTTATACAATATAATATTGTATCCTGATGTAACAGAATCCATTTCTGCCATCTTAACATGATAAGTGATTGACTGAAAATAAAAACTAATTTATTTTATATTATATGCTCTACATCAGTTAACAGTTACGCCACGCTGACTTGAAAATGAGCTACAATTGAGGGTCATCATGAGAACTGACAACACTTTTTAAGCAGTCAGTCTTGGTTTATCACCTAAGGGTGTTTGATCATATTCCTAAATTCGTTCTGGATTCCATTACAATAATGCTTCTTCACATCACAAGTCTCACTTGAGTAAGATTTTACTTTCCATTTCTCCGTAATTATACTAGATCTGAGTTCGTGGGGATATAATATCACGGTCTAGTACATGCAGTCACGAAGCTCAATATATAGGAAATATGCATCCACAGATAGTTGCTAACCATAGGATCGCTACTATCGCCTCATCACAGACGATGCGAAATAGTACCGGCACAGTCTATCTATAGTTCCTAGTACCCTCAACAACTCAAGCTTCGTGAATGTATATACTAGATTGTGATAATATTTCACTTTTATACATTGTGTGCAGGATTCAGTGGAGGATTTGCACTTGTCACCCATAGGCAGCTAAAAAAATGCAGTCGTCTTTTTATTCCCAAATTCTTATTTCTACAATTTCATCATTGACAAAATCAGAAAACTAGCAGAACATACTATAATTACTGAGATTTTATGATAGCAGTTTTGTAGATTTAACATTTAATTTCAGATCGGAAATAAAGACCTCCATTCTTGATGAAAATGCAATATATATGTTCGTGGTGAACACACACAACCAGGGCAAGGGATTTGGAGTACTGTAAAGTATTGGTGAAATATTCTATAAACAGCCAAAGTTGTTTTAAACTTGAACCGAGCTACTTCACTTATCAAGCAGTAGTACAGTTCAGTCAATGAAAATTACACGGAACTTGTTGCGAAATTACTTCAGAACCTGCATAGCATTTGCTCCGCCAGAGTATAAACAACTAAACAGTGCAGTTGTATTCAAGTGTGTCAGTCAGCAGTTCGTGCACATTTCTTGCACAGATATGCTGAAAAATAGAACAAGTACAGTTCTCGTCAAGCTTAGACGACCTCCCTCACACCACTCTGCTGACTCGTGCCTTACCCAAAACATAACAAAATCATACGGTGCATGCCTGTAAGTTATGCAGCGTTGTCACATTATGACACTGAATTAACCCAGCCGCTGGGCTGAGGCAAATATGATGTTTTCTAAGAGAGAAGTTAGGCCTAGTAGTTGTCTCTTGCGGTAAGATAAGCTGACCTCTCTACTCGGGCTGAGGCCTTCTATGTTTGGCAACGCTGTTATAAAGCAATTTTGTTACCGGACGCGGCCAACTGCATAACATAAACATCGAGAGCATGTTGACTTGAGTTCTTTGACTCGTTTTCTCTGAGCTGGGATCGTCTAAGTTAGGCGAGTACAATACAGTGTATACAAAATTAAGAGCATGTATTTCAGAAAATGATGGTGTACTTATTATTTAAAGCAATAAACTATTCTGGAAGTATTTAGTGATGGCAATCTCATAAATAAATTGCTTTTAATGCTCAGAAGTTCTTGCGGTAACCTCCTCATGGCAAATGAATTCATTAGTAATCCGGTCCTACACGTCATCTTTGGCTTTGATTATCATACAGTCCGTTTTATTGCATTGCACAATATTTTCATACTTGGTTATTAATTCCGTAACAGTGACTTTTCTATCTAAAACTGGTTTAACAATGTGCCCAATATTCTAGTCTTTTTTACATCATTTTGAACATTCTCTCCATTCTCCTCTGTTAAGCCACTGTTCTTGCTCCAATCTTCTTTCCTTCATTGTTGTTTTAATTCCATGAATCCCTGTAATATTAGGTCTCCCTCTCTTCAACCTCTCGGGCGGCAACCATTCCAGCACTTTTTTTGGTAATCGCTCTTCACTCATCCTTTTTACATGGCTGTACCATTGCAACTGCTTATATTGTACAGTAGTGGCAAAAAAACCGGATCGACGGAATAATCAAAGTCCCCGAATGAGCCACTGCGCATGCCACGCCCGCATTCACAAGATAGCGAGTAATATATTGAAATTGTTGTAGTTTCGACTGCTGACGTAGTTCATTTCGAAAGTCATTAGAAAATAAGTTGGTAAAATTCATGTTCTGGAAATGATAAGTTAATTAAGTAGTAAAATATCGCTGCAATCGAAAAGTACTGGGAATAAATTTGAATAAGGGTCCAAGGAACAAATTTCAATAAGTGTCCAAGGAATATGCACCGATGCTCTGGAGTGAACAAGGCTCTGAAATCAGCTACAAGGGTCAGTCTGTTTTTCTTTGCCACTACTGTACATAATTCGGCATTGCATTTTTTACTCCTATTTTAGATTTTATTATGTTGTTTCTAATTCTGTATCTTTTCGATATTAAAACCGACTTCTCCAAAAGTCCACTTCCATAGCTAATAATTTACAAATTGTTTGATGTTCCTGCTGCCAAGTTTCTGTTCCATATGCTGCTATGCTTCTTACTATTGCCCTAAAAATTTGCGATTTATTTTCTTTGGTAATACTTCTGTTCTAGAGAATGCTATTTAAGGTTGATATATATATTTTTTTCACACTGTTAACTTTGTGATTCATTTTCAATATGTCAATGTGTGTTTAGTCAGCAGTCCCAAGACTAGTTGCAACCTCATAAGTGACACCAATAAGGCATTACTCATGAGCCAACTAAGTCAGAAGGTAATGGAGTAGGCAGACTAGTTTCTTTCCCTCCACTGCATACATCGATGGCTAGTAACATAGTTCATTAATCAGACTTGAGATGTTCATTTCTAATAAAAAATAATAATTGCCATCGAGATAGTAATATTTCGCTAGTTTTCTCTTTATGAAGCAAGTGAAACACTTTCTGAAAAAGTTTTCTTCTGACAACGCCTTCCTGATTCACACCATTCCCAATTTTCGCTTAGAGTTTCAACTACGTGGCGAGAGTGAACAAAAATGTTAGCCAACATTCATCTATAAATCGTAGGTACAATCCAAATGTACGACAGAATATTAATGTAGATGTTAGAACTATAGCCTGTGTTAATGCATTTTTAACATTTCTTGGTGAATCTATCCCTAAATAGCTTTATTTTATGCAAAGCTACGATCACACAAACATATCTGCGTAAACTTAAATTCGAATGCCTGTCTCGAAATCAATGCACCTAATCATATTCGGGCACCGATTTCATTTATTAAGTTGTTTTTCAGCTTATTTCTGTCAGAGAATTTAAATATCAATTCTCTTACAGCAATGTTAATCCATATAGCCTAAAGAATCAAGGCGAAGAATATGCCGAACTAATCTGTTCTATTGCGTTTGTATCCAGGGCTGCATATTTTCCCTATCTGTCCGATATCAATGAAAATTAAAATATAAAGTTTAATTAAAATTGGTCTAATGGAAGATGAGCTTCATACATGCAGGCAGACACACACAGATAAAAACAGATAGACGAACAAAGTGGCACTAAAAGCTCTATGAAGGTATTGCGAACTCTCATAAGACCATACACACTAAACCAGGCCTGCACAAACGGCACTCATTGAGCGCGGCCGTTCCTTCGGAGCAGGAGAGTCGTCTAACAGCTCGCCGGAAAGGTTACATCGGAATGACGTAGGCCTGCTATAGGTAGAGGGTAGTCCACGCAGCTATCTGGTGTATTATCAGTAGATATTTCACTTTGCCTATCTACGGCTACATAATGGAGAAATCTAAAAGACGGAAAAGTGATCATCAGGCAAATTCTTTCAATATTGCATGAGAAAATGCTTATTTTTTCACAGCAGCTAGAGCCTATACTTATTTGCCAAAAAGTTTGAAAGAAAGAGGAAAACAATATAATGCGTCATTACTGGTCCACACATACAGATACGATGGTTTTGTTGGTGAAGATCGCAGTAGAAAGTTTCAAGGGTTGAAAGTTGCATTATTACATGAGGTAGGGTACGTTAAAATTTATTAATCTCCAATTTAAATATCTCTCTTCAGGGAAAAGGCCAGCTCATTGTTGATGTTGAATAAATTACAGGATTTCAGTCGTAAACTTACACTTTTCGTAAGTCAGTTTCGGGAAGGTAATATGTCTCATTTTGCAACGATAGAAACTGCTCGTGATGAAGCCATGCTAAACGATTATGTGCAAATATTAATTGAAATTCAAAATGAATTTAATTCTAGGTCCCAAGATCTTGTCTTAATTGGAAATAAGTTTAAAGTTATCATAATAAATTCCTTCAACACCAGTTGAAACAGTGTCATACGATTTACAGCTTGAACTTATTATCTTCAATGTGATCTAAGGGCTAAAAACCGTTTGAATAATACAACTAGCCTAGTTGAGTATTACAAGACTAAACATTAGCAATAATATCCACGACTACACAGGCTAGCTGTGAAAATGTTTGCTATGCTTGGCTCAACATTTATATTTGTGAGCAACTGTTTTCTATAATCAACTTTAATAAACATTGAACATGTGTAACTGATGTTTCATTACGATAAGTACTGTTCCTTTCAGCTGTGAACAGCATAAAACCCGGTTTTGATATACTGATAAATAAAAATATAACAAAATGATATTGTATATTATAAATAGCTATAGAATTTCTATTATTTCTGTAAAATAAATATTTCTTTATTAATTAATAATAGTCCAAGATAGTTTTGAATACAACGAACGGGAATTCATTTCATGAACACTGGTACTAGTACTTCCTTTTGTGTACATTTTGTACGAGATCACCCCTTCTTCCAGTCCACCCTTATACAGAGCGCAGCCAATATATGCATTCCGCTCGCGAGCTGTGAGCCGAATCGGAGAGCGCAAACCTTGTGCAGGCCTGCGCTAAACGTTTATTAGAGACAGCACTCCAGGCCATCGATACATGTCGAGATCTTCCCAAAACATAGTGTCGAAATCTCCCCGAGTTACACTTTCATTCAAAAGATGGCAGCACACTCGAAATAAAGTTAATAAATTGTTTGAGGTACTCTGACGCCTTTATTAACCCGTAAAATGTATGTATATATATATATATATATATATATATATATATATATATATATATAATAATAATAATAATAATAATAATAATAATAATAATAATAATAATAATTTGTACATCTATTAATATCACGAACATTTAGTCAAACTACATTAAAATATATCATATTTAACCACTTAAAAGAAAAGTGTCACATTTATTTGGTTTATTGCCTTTCGTGAAACACAAGTTGAAGTCACGAGATTCGCTTGCAGCTTACACAGAGATTACAAACACAGGCGACATAGATCTCACGTAGTCCGATCTTTTTTCACTAGGAACAGTGCTCGTATTCACTACTTTTCTTAAAAGTGTCAGGATCTCTCAAATGTCGAGAACTCCCAAAACGATCCTATGTTGTTGTTGTTGTTGTTTAGTCAAAACCACCGACGTAGCTCAGTCGGCTAAGGCGCTTGCCTGCCGATCCGGATTTGAGTTCGGGCGCGGGTTCGATTCCCGCTTGGGCTGATTACCTGGTCTGGTTTTTCCGAGGTTTTCCCCAACCATAAGGCAAATGTCAGGTAATCTATGGCGAATCCTCGGTCTCATCTCGCCAAATATCATCTCGCTATCACCAATCCCATCGACGCTAAATAACGTCGTAGTTGATACAGCGTTGTTAAATAACCAACTAAAATAAGTGACACCAATAAGGCATCACTTATGACGCAACTAGTAATGAGGTAGGATGAACAGTTCATTTCCACCTCCATTGCATACATTGCCCACTAGCTACATAGGCCTACTACATCAGTCAGACTTCAGAAACTACCCTATATTAACAATAATTAATATTCTATTTTAAAGAATTGCTTGGTGACTATATATACATCAAGAATAAAAATGTATTTCGAGGGGCATGGATACAACTTGTGGCGATCTACGCAGCAGGAGAGAGCGCCAAGAACCTCATCGAAATCTCTGAATTATCCAACTTTGTCCCGTTCTCCAAGAAACGTGTTTTATGAGGAAATGTATCCAGTTCTCATCACGTTCAAGGTTTTTGGATGTTTTCCTTACAGCGTATCGAGTAATGGTAAGTATAATTGAAGATATATTGTAAACATTATCAAATATCTTAGGCCTAATTTTGTAGGACAGTAATGCTATAAATTCTAAAAAATTAACCTCTTCAATTCATACAAGAGAACTGAATTTGGGACTATACTCAAATGCTTCAAATCCATATTTCCATCCTTTCTTACCAGATAAATTGGTTTTGGAATATCGTTTGACTGTCGGTATTAAAACTTTTATATTCTTCCTGCATAGCTTTTTCATATTTAATCTCTAACCTAGTGTACGATTAGTTTTATACAGCAAATATGCAAATACAAATCACAAAATATTTCTCCAGCAATAACATCAGAATATTTTAAACTTTTATTCCAAAACTTTACAAAAAAGACAATTTAGACGGTTTCAAATTTTCTGTTGCTTAATAGCAGTGGCAAATGCAAAGGTATAACCCATACGTTCAAGAAATGTTTGATTCAGAGTAGTTCTAACTTGATTTATCGCAGTGTCTTCATGCTAATTAGTACCGGTACCAAATTATATCTGTCAAGTTAACTGCTGGTAAGAAAATGGACTGGATCTAATTTTAACTGTGATTTTCTCCAAATTCAGACTCATGATGGCTGAAGTATGTTATTATTGTTGTTTAGTAAACTGTCTGAAGACAGGTCTGAACCTCACAAGTTCCTTTCCCCCTCCATTGTATACATCGCCGACTAGTTACATATTACTATACTTCGAAATTGAGGCACATTATCTCTTATGTTATGTGAACAAAGGACGGAAGTGCAAATTTAGCTTTCAGCTAAAGCTCCCTGTGAAGCAGACTTGAATAATTTCAAGGGAAAAATTGTTCCGGGGCCGGGTATCAAACCCGGAATCTTCTGCTGAACGCATCAACGTTCTACCGACTGAGCTACCCAGGAACTTCACCCGACCCCGTATCAATGTTTCCCTTTTATGTCCACACAACTCGAGTGGGCTGACAAGACGCTAGAAACCCACATATCTACGTAGACAGGATTTCGGCCGTGGATGCCATAGCAAGGACTCTTTGTCTCTCCTATATAATCTTTGAATGTTTGTTCTGTTTCAAGCTGCGGCTTTGGTAATCGTGTTGACTGTATTATCAAGAAGTTGCACTGCTTGAGAATGTAGTGGAGCTAGTCGGAATTGACGGATGTACTAAGGATTGTACTTCTATTATCTCCATGGCACTTTCCATAACAGTTTTGCATTTCTGCAACTAATTAAATATACTACTCCCTTTCCTCTTTTCACCATGGCGACTCTGGTTCTAAGCTCGCCTGTGTCACGAAGAAATTTGTGAAAGTGTAAGTCGGCACGAAAGTTTTCTTCGAGTTCTCCCGTTTTTTCCTCACATTATAATCATCATTCCACCAATGCTCACATAATCACCCTTACTCTGCGAGATCCAGAGCAGGCTCCAGAACAAATAAACAAGACTCAAAGTTGCATACATTCACGTTTTAATAAAGACTATTACTTCTTCTCTTTCCTTGCTATCAGGGACCACCTTCCAGTTACGTCATTTGACCATGTGTTGCCATATCGGTGTAGTCCTAATGGTGAACTCTGGTTTCAAGTTTATGTCAACAATTCTGTCCAACTTTCTGTCTCGTGACAAATGGCATGAGCTCAGAAAAGTAAACTGCATGCAGTAAATGAAATTACCAATGGTAAACGAAACAATTTAAATGTTGGAGAAGAAATATTCTCCTTCCTCCATCTCAACATTTCTGGCTAGCTCAATTGCAGTAGTGGTTTAAAACCCTCACAAGAAATATGAAAGAGAGGAAAAATATTTGCTAGTAGGTTTTATTGGTACAATTTCACTGTTGTTTTTATTTATCTAAAATAATTTGTGTGAGGAGTTTATAATTTTGTAACTATCAGAAAGACAAGCTGAAATATTTTGCAACTATCGACATAGTGAATGGTGTCACAGAACAAAATAGATTACGTTCTTGATCAAGTATGTTTCAGACAATATGGTGTTTCACATAATCTCCAAGGAAACTCTTTACTAGTTTATAGTAACATGTGTCGTAATTATTGGATCTACAGCGACACTGTACCAGAGATACATTTATCTAAAATGATTTATGTGTGGAGTTTATAATTTTGTAACTATCAGAAAGACAAGCTGAAATATTTTGCAACTATGGACATATTGAATGGTGTCACAGAACAAAATAGATTACGTTCTTGATCAATTATGTTTCAGACTTGATCAATTATGTTTCAGACAATCTGGTGTTTCACATAATCTCCAAGGAAACTCTTTACTCCGTTATAGTAACATGTGTCGTAATTACTGGATCTATAGCGACACTGCACCAGAGATACCTGATGCTTATGATGTCAGAAATATCCTTCACTGAAATGATAGTCGAATGTACGAGTCAAACAGTTGCAATATTAATTACTTTATTAACACTAATACTTAATATTGAGGCGAGAAAATTAGCCCAATACATTAACAGCTGGAAATATTTTCAGGTAAAGTATCAATCTGTTTATAGTCTATAATTAATAAATGGTTTATGTTGTCAACATTATATCTAAGGTTTGAAGATTCAATCTCGACAGAACGCAACATTAAAGTACTGTCTTAAGTGGGTACGTAGTTGTCCATTTCGTTTTTAATCCACCAGCACTTGAAAACTAAACTATTACCCATTCTGGTCCGCCTCTTTGGTATTGAGGTAGCGTGCTGGACTCCTGATCAAGGTGGTCCGGGTTCGATTTCGGTCGTGAAGTCAGGAGGGATTTAATTCGGACCTCTTCACGGAGACTGGTTGTCTATTCATTGTCTCAGTATGTGTGGTGTCTCGCAGTGGCTCCCGGGTATCCTGACCCAGTAAACTGGGGAGTCCTGCAGTTTGTTTGTGTGTTCAATAGAGTTGTGGGTCTAAGCCTCAGACTGCGGTGCCGAAATTAGTAAACAATTACCCATTCTGAACTGATGCCAGTTTAATTAGGCCTACTACAGAGCGATAAGCTCTGCTTCCAGCCGGGAACACTCGCGTCAGACCTGTATGCGTTCATGGATTGATGATCCAAATACATCCCCCATCGCACTACGTTCAAGACCAGATTAGGCACGTGTTTTATTAGGTTGGTGCATAATTCCGTAGCGATTTTTCATAAATTTATTAAACATATTAGATGCACATAAGAGAGAAGTTAATCCTCAACAATATATTCTCCTTCACTATTTACAACAGTGTGCAAACGCTGGAGCAGTTTTTCGATTCCACACGCTTGTAGAAATGCCGTGGTTTTGAGCTAAATAAGTCGTCAAGCCATGTTCGGAGCGCATTTTCATCCGGAAAGGAAGTTCCTTGAAGGCTATTCGATAGAGAGCGGAAAAGGTGAAAATCTGAGGGCGCAACATCAGGTGAATAAGATGGGTGCGGAATGACTTCCCAACCCAACTCCTGGATAGTGTTTCGTTCCGCTTATACTCGCACCCTTATTCTTCGCACTACCTTCTTTCCTCGATTCCTGGTTTCCTCTTTTATCCCCACTCGCCTTTTTTCTAGCGCCCGTGTTCCTTGTTGCAGTATTGCCCGCATTTTTTCTGGTGTGCGTTGCCCTTACCACCATTGTATGTAGACTAGGATTCCGTTTACGACGCATGATCACGTTACTGTTTTCTTCTCCTTGTTGTGTCATCACCTTTACACTTCCTCGTATGTAGGTTCCTGACCTCACTACTATTCCCTTCTGTTACCGTGTGTTGATCTGCGACTATCACTTGAAGTTCTTTTCAGAATAAATACGATCACTTTTTGTATAAAGTTTTTATAAGTCGAGGACGAAACAGATGTTTTAACTAATACATGGGATTTTTGTAGTCCCTAGTTTGGTACATTTCAGGAATTTTAGAATAAAAATGTCTAAAAACATTTAGTTTTATATATATTTCGATTACAAAACTTTTAACACTATATCACTTCGGATTATGTATTATATGTTCTTTCTCGTGTTAAATTCTATCGTACCTGGTTAACATATTTCGACCTGTTATTGGACTGGTTGTTGCTGATCTTGGCGCCTTTTGTTTTGTTTCCTGTGGGAGTGTGTTTGATTAGTGTAATGTGGAGTCAAAGAGTGTGTGTGTTCTGAAATTGAGTTGTGTGTTGAGGATTTCATTTAGATGTGTTTTTTGTGTGTCTGTATATTTCATATTGTTCTAGTGTGTTTAGTTTCTGGCTTTTTGGCTGGATGTGTAGAATTTCCATGTCTGTGTTAATGTCTCTGTAGTACAACATTAGCAACTTTAGACATAACTAACCTATACGCAAACATTTTTAGTTGGTTATTTAACGACGCTGTATCAACAAGAGGTTTATACACAAATATACCCATAAAAGATACACTGCAGATACTAGAACAAATGCTCAAAAACAACAACATACCACAAGAACACATTAAAGAAATGATCCACACCACAGACATTATCACAAAACAAAACTACTTCACATACAATAACAAATATTGCACTCATACCGAAGGACTACCCATGGGATCACCCATTTCCAGCATACTAGCAGAAATATTCATACACCACATATAACAGGCATACATACTAAACAAAGACAACAACAAACACGCAAACAATATCATATATTGGCACAGATACCTCGATGACATACTAATACCATACAAAGGAAACAAAAAACAGATCCAAAACCTGCATCAACACATAAACAAAATACACCCAAAGCTACACTACGCATTAGAAATTGAAAACAACAAATCTATAAGTTTTCTAGACATCACAATAACAAAAGTCGACAACAAACACACATTCAAAGGCTACAGAAAACCCACAACAACATCATCAGCAACAACAACAACACACATACACAACACATCCAACCACCCCACACAACACAAACAAGCTGCATTCCGAATAATGGTACACAGACTACTCAACATACAAATGAACCAACATGATTACAAAGAAGAGCTAAATAGAATCAAATACATAGCACAAGAAAACGGACACAACTCCAACATAATAGATAACATAATACGAAAGACAAAACATAATCATAAAAAACATAAGAATACAACACAAATACAAGAATACAAAAAATACATCACATTAACATATGGAAACAAAAACACACACAAGATTGCAACCTCATTCAAGAAATTAAATTACAACATTGCATACAGAACAAATCACACTCTACAAAAACATCTCAACACATAAACAACACAAACAAACAAATACAATCACACAGGCGCATACAAACTCAAATGTAACACCTGCAACAACTTCTACATAGGACAGACAGGCAGATCATTTCAAACACGTTACAAAGAAGACATCACAGCCATAACAAAATTACAAAACACTTCCACATATGCAGAACACATCACAAATGCTAACGACACCTACAGAGACACCAACACAGACATGGAAATTCTACACATCCAACCAATAAGCCAGAAACTAAACACACTAGAACAATATGAAATATACAGACACACAAAAAACACATCCAAATGATATTCTCAACACACAACTCAATTTCAGAACACACACACTCTTTGACTCCACATTACACTACACAAACACACTCCCACAGGAAACAAAACAAAAGGCGCCAAGACCAGCAACAACCAGTTCTGAAGAAGGCCAATAACAGGTCGAAATATGTTAACCAGGTACGATAGAATTTAACACGAGAAAGAACATATAATATATATTCCGTTAGTTTTTTAATTTATAATTTAATAAATATATATAAAATTTCACATCATCTGCGTGCATCTTTTTTCACACCAGTCTTCTTGCTTGTAGGTTGAATTCAGACTCGCAACAGGCAAGGACTTGAACCTGGGTCAGAAGCGCAGAGTGTATTTCTTCTTCTACTTCTCTCTGGTTTGGGCTGTGTTTACCGCAGTCGGTTTAAAGTTAATAGATGGTCGTCTCTTATGGTGGCAATACTGTCTCGCTGGATTTGCCACTATATTTATCTGCATCATGCCCATTTTTTGGTGTTTCACTTGCTGTGGAATAGCTAAAGCTGCTCAAATTTTAGGAGAAGAAATAGAGCAGGTATGTGCAAATATCACAAAACTTGTAATTATGACATCGACCAAAACTGTAATCGTTAAGGTTACAGTATTTTGTACAGTAGAAAAGAGGATATCTTAATATTTTTTATTTCCAGCAATTTTTTAATAAATTAACAAAATATATTTCTACATCAATATGTTTGTTTATTAATGCTTTATTACAAATTTTTAATAGATTTTCTTTACAGGTTCTACTGTAAATTTAAGGCAGTGTCCAATCTCTCAATTTTTTTTTTTTTTTGTTTTCGCCAAAATTGGACATACAAATAATATTTGTCAGATGAACCTAATTTATTTTACGGCTTTGACATTTCTTTGACGTATGAATAAACCTCTTCACAGAACATATCTTAAAAACCGTAATGAAGAACTGGAATCATTAATTTTTTTAGGGCCAGTAGGTCTGCATTAGAGAAAATACCCCTTCAAAATTATCTTTTACATTGGAGTAGCAAAACAAAACTGGACGAGTTTCAACAATTCAGAATGATTAATATTAGGCTTACTGTTACCTGTACTGGAATAGCGAGCTGATTTTACAAAAGGTAATCTTCTACATATTTCAAGCTATATAAATAGAGTACATAGTGAGGAAGACCGTTAGTCATACAGACCTTTTGTTACCACTAGTTTATTCTCTGGAAATTTATCCACCACATTATGTATGAGGGCATGGAGTTAGAGCTCAAGCACTTTCTTTACCTCGGACAAGAAAGAAACCATATTAGCAGCATATTCCGGCCGTTTTTTTCCTCCAGAAAGAGGCGATACTCAATTTTATAGCAAATATGAAACGAGCGATTTGAAAATAATGTAGTTAATACTTTAATAACTAGGATCCTTCTATCCTTAAAGTTATTAGCCCTTGGATCCGAGTTCGTGTGTTAAAATTCAGCCGATAGCGATGGATATCAAAGGGCGATAATATTCTTAGCGTGACTTCCTCTGAAAGAAGAGTACCTAAATTAAAATCTCTATCTTTGATAGGGGACTCGAGACAAAATTTGCTAGTCATTTGTCACTCACGTTGAAATTTCGATACTCAATAATATCTCCAGTTAAAAGTGTTGTTAAAATGCTCTTCCTATGTACTAATATGCTCGAAGGATAATAATCATCACTACACCTCGGCCTAGACGTCACCGAGTCACCAGATTGAAGTTTGGAACGCATAGATTATAATTTATATAAATGATAAGGCCCGTGGGGTGGGGTGGCACAGCGAGAGTTCAGTTGGTTTCGTAACAAAGTGCATTACCGTCTTTCTTATTGTTGCTTGCTCTTAATTTTCGACATATTATTCCTCAGTACTGTGTATTACGAAACAGTGAAATAGGCGTATTAATAGTATATTAATAGTGGTATCTACATATAATTTCTTTTTTAATTTTACTGTTATTGGTCATTCCATCTCATGTTCGCTTCACTACACTTCTGTATCCCTGAGGGTTTTGTGTAGTCCGTTATTTTCTATTCTTAATATATGCTCTTTCTATTTAATTCTACAATTTTCAATATTTTCAGTAATACTACTTACACCTAGTTTGGTTTATATGAAGAGTCCCTGCAAGAATGATGGGTGTCATTTGGAATACATTTTGCAGGAGAAGCAATTTAAAGTTTGAAATGCTTAGCGCTCAAAGCTTAACTGTGATTTTGCGATCATTACTGGACAATGACTATCAGTGTTAATGCCATATAACTCTCTATGTACATTCTGTATGTCTTAAGCTATGCATTGACAGGCTTGGTTCATTTTCGACAAGAAAGTGACATCCATCATTCTTGCAGTGGACTCTTCATATATTATTATTATTACTATTACTATTATTATTATTATTATTATTATAATTATTATTATTATTATTACTTATTGTTACTTTTTATTACTTTTGTCAGTTATCACCAACTAGAAGCACATTTACAAAATTTTTTATTCTTTCTATTTGAATTTTACTGACTGTACATCTTTCAAATCCATGGAATGGAAACGGAATGGCCATGACTACAAAACGTAGAGTATAGTTTTCTTTCTTACCTTCGTTAAAAGTGTTTGTCTGAATGTACCAAAGATTGCTTAAATAGCTATATTGATTTTTATATTAATATCTTTATTCTGCATGTAAGACACCTGGCACTCCAAATAATTAAAACAATTAACTTGTTCAATAATATTATTGTCCATTGCTATTCTTAGCAATTACTGAATTTTTACAACTGAAAACCATCATTTTTGTTTCCTTTGTTAATAACTTTATAGTAAACTATTTAATCGTTTCGTTAAATCTCAAAACTGCTTTTTACAATCCACTTCCTGATCTAGAAGTTACTACCTGTCAAAATCAATCCCTTCCATTATAAAGTTGGTCTGTAATTGAAGGGTTCAGAATCATAGTGGGCCAAGCGCCATTTACTAAAACCTTAGACACAAGGGTTAAAATTAAGTTATTACCATAATTCAATGGAAACATATAGCAAGTAATATAAATAATACACAATAAAACTAAATGATATGTCAATCTTCATTAAACTATGGTATTCACTTAACTTTATCCCTTGCTTTCTTCGTTTTTAATAAATGGCGCTTGGCCCACTATGGCTCTGAACCTTTCAATTCATCCATCAATAGTTAAATAATTCTGTTGATGCATAAATTACATATAAGGTAGGTGTCCCTGATATGGCCATGCTAAGGTTTGAGAATTTTTCTAGCCACTATTTTGAAAAAATGTAAACAACTTTTTTCTTACTTGTTCTCAGTCTAATGGACTTTCTTAAAACAATTTCGTTTCCCCATAAAAATATCTTTAATTGCCCAAAAAGTCCCAATTTCCGAACGTCTACCTAGTGGCCATATCAGGAACACGTGCACATGATATGGCCACCCTTGTTCCATGTTCTACAAATCGTGATTGTTTTCAGTATGATAGCGCAGTTGTGCTAAAATTAAATAATTTTGGTGTAAAATGAATAAACATGACACTTAGGCTAATAATATTTTTTATTATTCAAAAGTGTACTCAAAACAGGTTTTACCATCAAAAATTAAGTTGTTTTTCTTAAAATACAAAATTTTTTGCGTAATCCCAACTATGAGGCATGCAAATTTGTTAGGTGAAAAAATAAAAGTGAAATGAACTTGATATGGACATGGTGCATTTAATATGGCCATATCAGGAGCAGGTAAGCTTTGACGAAAATCGTTTGATTATGAACAACTCGTAAAAGATACGCCATCAAAGACAACACCAATGAACAGAACATTAAAAACTGAATGGAGTACTATGGTTTCCACGAACAAGTCTTTGAAAAACATGCATGAAACAAAGGAGACTTACCAAAGAAAAATAAGAAGAGGTCACATGAAAACTGCAAAACAGGCAACTGACGCCATATTGCTCAACCTGACTGGATGGAAAACGATCAGGTGATATACCGGTACCAGGAAGCTCTTTCACTGGATGCTGCTGCAATTTAGCGGATTTTTTGGTTAACTAACTCACAATAGCGGGGTGGCCATATCAGAAACATGGCCATAACAGGAGCACCCACCTTAACTAGAGAAATATTATAGACTATATACATTCAGTAATTCTATTTGGAGAAAATCTGCAAGGTTATCTCGACGGGAAAAAATTACATATGAAATTATTAAATAAGTATAAAATAAATCTTAAAATTTAATTATTGACTTATTTAACAAAAGAAGTGAAATGGCTTGGGCACATAGATGAAATATTTGGGAAGATAATCATTGAATACTGTAGATACCACCTGGATAAATAAAAAGGAGAATATCACAGAAGGAGAGAGGAGAACGCTGAAGAAAATTCGTGGGTAGAAAAGAATGGCATGAAGGAGAAAAATAAAAACAAATAATCCGTAGCCGTCGGCTCCGGAGAAATGTGTACACATTATTAAATCAGAAATATAGGGTCATTTAAAAGCCACTTCAAAATTAAAAGCTATAATATTTGAGGTTAAAAAAATATATTACTGTCTTGGAGAGATAATGGGATTTAGTTTTACAAACCATTGGAAAATACTTCAATCGCTTACACAGTAAATTTTATTTACAGATCATGATGAAAAGGGTATCTGCACAGTCATATCAGCTCAAAACATTCAAGTTCCTATGGCTTCAACTGAATGAACTGATGCAAGGTCTGGGAGACGCTGTTGGATTATCATTCCTAGTGTTGTGCACGTTTGCGATAGTAACGGCCATATTAGGGAGCTTTGGATTTCTGTCAATGGTTTCGAAAGGATTAAGTCCTTTCGCACTCTCAATATTCTTTGGAAACTTGGGTTGTATGGCCTTTCAATTTATGATATGTGATGCCGCACAGAAAGCAAAAGAAGAGGTAAGCAACTAAAACCGATTAACTGTTAATGTCATAACATAAAAATATCAATCAGATAAATTAAGTAATAGGCCTACCTCCAGCGGCGAAAGATTATTTCATATTCCAACTAAAAAATAAGATGTGCTTATTGACATGGGCATGTACAGTAGTGGCAAAAAAAACCGGACCGACCCTTGTAGCTGATTTCAGAGCCTTGTTCACTCCAGAGCAAGATAGCCTGGTAACTAAGACTTTCGTGGTTAGAATCCTGCTTGGGAAGGAAACATTTTTTTGTTCCTTATTCAAATTTATTCCCAATACTTTTCGATAGTTGGTAAAATTCATGTTCTGGGAATAGTAAGTTGATTAAGTAGTAAAATATCGCTGCAATGAAATTACCTAATATTGAAATATTTTGTGCTAGAATAAGATAACTATTCACAAGAACGAGTCTCAATTACTGACCACGTGCCTAGTAATTTTTCGTTTGAATTCAATTTTATTTCGACAGTTTCTGATGCTAGCAGATAGCGAATTCCAGAGTCTTGGCAGGGTTATTGTGAAGTCAGGCTCCACATGAAAATTACTGTCACAACCACACGTGGCAAATCCTTTCACCGCCCACTTGGCAATCCCTCTCACCTCAACACATGGCGATTTCTGTCACTGTCACAATCACCGTCACCGCAAAGCGTTGCCATACCTGTCACCGCCACAGTTGGCAATCCTTGTCACCGCCAAACTTGGCAATCTCTATCACAGCTATCACGTAGCAATCCCTGTCACCGTCATAATTGACAATAATTACTATGTGTAGGAATTTCTATCATCACAGATAAAATTCAGACAATAGTAGGAAAGAACATTTCGCTCTATGGTAAAGTACCGGTATATGTTTCCTAAGATTCCTTTCAGGTAATCATTACAATATTACCTACATAAACAATAATAGTCTTGTACTTCAAAGGTTAACAAATTGACAGATTTTTTGTTTTTAATTTTTAAGGAAATAACTGATTATTAATTGATTCAAATTTTAAGCGGAAGTCACACACAAAAAGATTTTCATATATTGTAACACTTACTTACTTACAAATGGCTTTTAAGGAACCCGCAGGTTCATTGCCGTCACCACATAAGCCCGCCATCGGTCCCTATCCTGTGCAAGTTTAATCCATTCTCTACCATCATATTCCACCTCCCTCAATTCCATTTTAATATTATTCTCCCATCTACGTCTTCTCCGCCTCCCCAAAGGTCTTTTTCCCTCCGGTCTCCCAACTAACACTCTATATGCACTTCTGGATTCGCCCATACATGCTACATGTTCTGCCCATCTCAAACGTCTGAATTTAATGTTCCTAAATATGTCAGGTGAAGTATTCAATGCGTGCAGTTCTATGGCGTAACTTTCTCCATTCTCCTGTAACTTCATCCCTTTTAACCCCAAATATTTTCCTAAGAACCATATTCTCAAACACCCTTAAACTCTGTTCCTCTTTCAAAGTTATAGTCCAAGTTTCACAACCATACAGAGCAATCGGTAATATAACTGTTTTATAAATTCTAACTTTCAGATTTTTTGACAGCAGACTAGATGGCAGAAGCTTCTCAACCGAATAAAAACACGCATTTCCCATATTTATTCTGCGTTTAATTTCCTCCCGAGTGTCATTTATATTTGTTACTTTTGCTCCAAGATATTTGAATTTTTCCACCTCTTCGAAGGATGAATCTACAATTTGTATGTTTCCATTTCGTACAATATTCTGGTCACGAGACATAATCATATACTTTGTCTTTTCGGGATTTACTTTCAAACCTATCGCTTTACTTGCTTCAAGTAAAATTCCCGTGTTTTCCCCAATCGTTTGTGGATTTTCTCCTAACATATTCACGTCATCCGCATAGACAAGAAGCTGATGTAACCCGTTCAATTCCAAACCCTGTCTGTTATCCTGAACTTCCCTAATGGCATATTCTAAAGCGACGTTAAAAAGTAGAGGTGATAGTGCATCTCCTTGCTTTAGCCCGCAGTGAATTGGAAATGCAACAGAAAGAAACTGGCCTATACGGACTCTGCTGTAAGTTTCACTGAGACACATTTTAATTAATCGAACTAGTTTCTTGGGAATACCAAATTCAATAAGAATATTATATAAAACTTCTCTCTTTGCCGAGTCATACGCCTTTTTGAAATCCATGAGTAACTGATGTACGGTACCCTTATACTCCCATTTTTTCTCCAATATCTGTCGAATACAAAGAATCTGATCAATAGTCGATCTATTAGGCCTAAAACCGCACTGATGATCCCCAATAATTTCATCTACGTACGGAGTTAATCTTCTCAAAAGAATATTGGACAACATTTTGTACGATATCAGAAAAGTGATATTCCTCTGAAGTTACCACAGTTAGTCTTTTTCATATACTATACGATACAATATTTTTGTTTCAGATTGATCGAAAATTTGAAGTTCATATCCATAAAATTATGGAATCTAGTCAACATATCAGCCCTGAAGTGAAGGACGAGGTGCGACATTCAAGATTGACATTTATTATAATTTGCATTGCAATAAAATGAAATTCCTTCCTAAATGCGTGAGAAGTCTCATATAATAACACTTAGTTCTGATTACCGAAGTCAAGTTTGATCAGTATAACGAGATCTTAAAAAACTATAAAATTACTTCGTTGTAATGAAATTTTGTTAGACCCCTATATCGAAATACGTTATTTTTCAAAAGAAAAAAGCATTCTTGTACAGGGACATCATTTTATTTTTACTTCAATTTTTATTTTACCTGAGTTTTTGAATGTACTTCACTCCCACCCCTTCTACTAATGAGGTTCAACCGTCCTCAACACTAATCCAAGACCGCATATACAGTCATAGTAAACAGTACGTTCCAAAAATATGTTTGCGTTTTCCAGTGACGAAAGAGCTTTCAATATTGAATCTTTTTCGCACAGGTACTGTCGTCCATTTGCCTAAATCGCATCTCGGTTTCCCCCACCTGCTTCTATTCGCCTCTCTGTAAAGGCTAGTGGCTGGACTGTCTTAGCTCTTTTCTGAGAACATTAATTTCTCTTAGGAATTGGACGTCTACCTAATATTATACCCATATAATTGTTTAAAATAACTTAAATAAAAGGGCCTCGTTAAGTAATCAACTGTCACGTGATTTCTTCCCTTTCTACGACCCTGCGACATAACCACTTGGACGGACAGTAGATAGCATGTGTGGGTAATTTTATCTTTTCGGATCGGGCAGAAGTGAAGATTGAATTTACAGTACGTAAGGTACTCTTTTACAGAGTAGGTACAGAATTATTTCAACATAAGTGACTGATACGAAGTACGAACCTGGTAATTGAAATTACGTACAATAATCTATAGTGAGATAATATGCACATTAGAACTGAAGCCTGTATCGGAATGAACGGCCACCATTTTGAAAAATGTGTTTAAATATCCATATTATGATTATTTTTCAATTTAACTTCATTCTCAATAGCAGGGGTCGTCAGCACAGAGCGCCCTGAGGCTAGCGTCTCTTACCCGCGGAAAACGCAGTGCACCATGGTGCACTCGTAGCTGCTAGCGAGTATGCTCTCTATCTCTTCCTCTATTGTCTTATTTCAAAAGTTCAATATAATTCTGCACTTAAAAAAAAAGTCACAGACATGAGAAAAAATGCTGAAAAAACCTGCAGGTTACAGTTAGGACACAATACTTCGAGTCTCTGCATAATACATCTTATATCATAATCATGTGTGGAGTACAGTGTAGTAGGCCTATACAATAATCTCAGGACTCAGGAGGTTATATTATACTGTCTACATTACATCAGCGTACACTATAGAGCAGTGGTCATCAGCACTCGCTGAAATGTGCAAAGGGTAAGCGTGCCGTCATTGTTAATAGCCAGGTTAATATTAGAAATGTTAGTAAAAATAAAATGATGTCACCGTACATTAACCTCCACTTTCGTCATAAATTCTGCACAATTTGCATGTAAGTTCGTAAAATATCCTAAATTAAAGTAAAAGCAGAACTTTCATTGCATTTGAAAATAAAAAAATTTAAAGAAAGGTATAGTAAAAGCATAAAATTCAAGTTTTATGAACCACTTTATAGGGCAAGAGGTATCATGTTCGGGAAGTCATAATGTAAGATTAGTGAACTATGACTTGAGGCGTTATTTTCCGAGATTAGTGAGCTTTGATTGGTAGAAGAAACTAAATTTAATGGAGATACCAAGGGAACAAGAACATGTACAAATATTTTTCAAAATTTAGAAATCTCATCTTACTTTGTGAAATATTCTTCCCTGATGACATATTATTATATTAAAAATTAAGATACTTTTAGTACTCGCAGAATACAGTATTATGGTACAGTGGAACAGTAATTATATTTAAATGTATCATTCTCCAATAATGACAGTAATCAGATTATAAAATAATGAAAGCAAGAAACAATTCCACCAAATGGAAAGTAATATTTCCACACACCTTCAGGAAAATAACATTTGTGCGAGATCGTGCGTATTTGCTTGCTTTCCGCACACAACCAATATGCGGTAAGTGTGAAATACCACATTCAGTATTCCCAACGTAACACACATAACAATTTCCCTCTTCTTACCGCTTAAGCGTCATATTCGTTTTACTGCTTTAGGCTTTTAACATATTATTTTTAGAGACGGTCAATATAGTAATAATTATAAATTGGAAACTTACCACTGCAATTTCACCTAAATTGCACTGTTAATTATTGTTTTTAAATATTTGAAAAATTAAGTAAACTCTACAAGACCACTAAAGTTACTGCATTTGTAATGCAAGTAACATTAAAGAAACCGTGAAAAAATCAACAAGATTCCAGACTCATCATAGACTGGGAAAAAAAAAGACAGACGTATATCACGGCCTGCTGGAGTATAGTAAACACAGAAAACATTTTACAGGAACAATGTTGAAGATAGATATATTTGTTTTCCAAAGTTGCCGTCATTGAACAGAAACCAAGATGGAGATTTCATTGCAACTAATTAGAAATTCCTCTTTCAGATATATAATAAACGATCTTCGCACAAAATAATGTACGATACACGAGCGGTATGTTTGTTTTCATGTTCTCGGAAATTAAAAAAGCTCAACTACGTTTCGCTTTTTCAATCTTTTCCTCGAACATGAAAACGTCAACATACCGCTCTTGAAACGCATATTACTATTGAGTAAATACTGCAATATTGGCGCACGAAATATACAGTTATGAGGTAGCTTTGAATGTACCAATAATATTTAATTTTAATTCATATATTCACAACTGATTACTGGCTCCGATATAGAGGCTAACAGTTTGCAAACTCTGAGGACTTGTTTATCTAATATGTCCAGATGACCATAAAGAATGGATAAACTCAATTCACAATACATTTTGAATCATGGGGTTCCAAATATATTGCTCTCCTCTGGTATATTCACTCGTATTTGAATTATAACATGAAAATACTCGTTTATTGGACATTAAATGTTGGTAATGTAGTGAAACATTTAAATGTGATATTTTCGCTGAATTGGTTAATTTAATTTGTCTTTCGATTTCAAGATCCCGCGACATGAAATAGTCACTTCATCACTGTGCTCATTATTGTGTGGTGTTTTAGGTACTATTTAGGATTTTTTATACGAGCAGTAAGCATTCTGTTTAACACATAATACTGAGCTAAAAATGTGGTGGAAGTGAATTTTGAATAAATTAACATTTAAAATTTAGTATTCAACCATTTCAAATTTATCCTCCGAGTTAGCTCTGTGGTAGCGCGTCCGAATCCAGACTGGCCGGCCCGGGCTCGATTCCAAGCGGGGTCAGAGATTTTCGTTTAAAATTACTATTTCGTGACTACGATAGGTGGTGGTGCACAATATCTAATCACTGGATTGTGCACCAATAGGCTATGCCTGGATTAAATCCCAAATCTCTCCGCACTACATATGAAGGCATATTATGTCACTGTTGATAGTGATTCGTCCGCCGGACGGGGACGTTGAGCCTGGCGGTCCCCTTGGTGATATTAGACAGGACTAGGCTACGTGCCAGCACCGGGTTTCCATCATCATCATCATCATCATCATCATCATCACCACCACCCATTCCATAGATTATAGGCCTACTTACACGAGCACTTACACATACACTCACTCCAATACGTGACATAACTCTCCACAGATACACATCATGCACAGCATGGCCCGCCGAATTTGTGTGCAATTTGAAAATGGGTCACAATTTTCCCATCTATCAGCAATATGCGGAACCAGAATCACATAAGTGAAGTGGGTAGGCATTGGATACGCGAGCGCGCGCGCACACACAACACAAGACCAACACAAACATACACACCATTTAGAAATTAATCACACTTAATGTATGAAACATACAGTAGGTGATCAAATTATTAGGGGACACTTGGTAAAAGTAGGAATTTCATCTTTAAATTCACATAAAACACAAGTAATTTGGATTTTCTCATCTGGAAAAGCTTTATTATTCTAAATAGTGTTTTATAAACAATATTATTACATATTTAATTGTGTAATAATGAATATGGAATGAAATAGACAAGAAAACTAATATTTTGTCACACATCCCTTTGCAGAAATTACAGCATTAACTCTATTTGGCATACTAGATATGCATTGGATACAATTGTTTTTAACTTCTCGGCCGTGATGCCACATATTGATCAGTGTTTCTATTAAAGGTTGTTTATTTGTAATAATTTCTGAATGAATTTGCCCCTTCATTAGCTCCCAAATATTTTCAATCGGATTAAAGTTCGGAGAGTTACCAGGCCAATCCAGAACCTTAATTTTGTTATCAGACAGGAATTTGTCACCTTATTTGCCTTGTGACAGGTCGCAGAGTCGTGCATGAACACAAAATCACCATCTGGAAACCATTCACGGACTTGTGAAAGAAGCCGTTCCTTCAGAACCTTTATGTAATGATGTTGTCTCATCATTCCTTGAACAAAATACAGGTGACCATAACCACTAATCACAGACCACACCATGAGGCTTAGAGGATGTTTAACAGTCTTCATAATACAGTCATTATTGTACTTTTCACCTTTACGCCTTCTAACGAACACAGATTTGTCAGCAAGTATCTGTATGGTAGATTCATCTGGAAACACACCTGAAAAAAGAAATAAACAGTAGGCCTACATAAAACACATTTGCATAAATTAAAATTGTGACTAACAAAGAAATCATGTGAATGACATACAACTCACTTTTTTCCAATCATCCACAGTCCAAGATTGATGCTGCTTTGCCCAAGAGAGACGCTTCTTCACCATGTATGGTTTCAGGAATGGTTTCTTGGTTTGAGTGCGACATGAAAACCCTAACTCTTTGATCCTCCGACGGGTTGTCATAGGAGATATGTTGATTCCACCATCTCTCATTGGCGCTTTTCTATGTAGAAGACTGTTAAACATCGCCTAAGCATCATGGTGTGGTCTGTGATTAGTGATCATGGAGCTGGTCGCCTGTATTTTGTTCAAGGAATGATGAGACAATATCACTACATAAAGGTTCTAAAGGAACGGCTTCTTTCACAAGTCCGTGAATGGTTTCCAGATGGTGATTTTGTGTTCATGCACGACTCTGCGCCCTGTCACAAGGCAAATAAGGTGACAAAATTCCTGTCTGATAACAAAATTAGGGTTCTGGATTGGCCTGGTAACTCTCCGGACCTTAATCTGATTTGAAATATTTGGAAGCTAATGTAGAGGCAAATTCATTCAGACATTATTACAAATAAACAATCTTTAATAGAAAACTGATCAATATGTGGCATCACGGCCAAGAAGTTAAAAACAATTGTCTTCAATGCATTTCTAGTATGCCAAAGAGAGTTAAAACTATAATTGCTGCAAAGGGATGTGTGACAAAATATTAGTTTTCTTGTTTATTTCATTCCATATTCATTATTATACAATTAAATATGTAATAATATTGTTTATAAAATACTATTTAGAGTAATAAAGCTTTTCCAGTTGAGAAAATCCAAATTACTTGTGTTTTATGTGAATTTGAAGATGAAATTCCTCTTTTACCAAGTGTCCCTAATAATTTGATCACCCACTGTATGAGTTGATATGAAAGTGTACTTATCTCAAGCGTACAAAAATGTAAATATTCTGTACACATAGATGTCTAACAAGATATTTTCTTCATTTTAATTTGTATTCTTATGTTCAGGAGATTATTAATAAAATCCTTTGAACACAAGTTTACATAAAAATCCAGGTCAGATTACAGTACAATACTTGTAAAAAATGTAATATAATGTGTATCACTGACATGGAATCATTTATTTACAATTTCAGATAAACATATTTCTAACAACTATGTCCATGAATCCTCCAGAAATCAATCTATGTGGATATGTAGAAGTGAATAGAGGTCTTCAAACATCGGTACGTATTTAAAATGAGATCAATTGGTAACATTTGTAAATTACCGTTCCTATAGGAAGCACTGATAAATGTATTCTGCGAATGCACTGGGTGGCTCATTCTATTGTGATTCGCCCGCTAGGTGAGTTTCGTATGCGTAACATCAATACACTTATCGGTATAGCTCGCGCAAGGAACGATTACCGAAAAGCAATGGTGGCGTTGCTGTCTGTTTTGACGTGTGTATGTAGGCACGCCGAGGGAGCGAGAGGTGCGGGCCGATGGAAGTACCGTCTCTTCCAAGAAGATTAAAAAATGAGGACGCCGCTGTGTAAATAAAGAACGTAGCAAGAGAAAAATTCGAAGCTAATTAAACGCGCAACATATGTTTACGAATGAAATAATAATACCGTGCGGTACAAGGCACGTATTCACATGCAATGGAACAAACTAACGTCGTAATATAACTATCACAACGCAAGACTGATTCTATCGATGTCATTTCTCTTCCGACTGTACTCTTGAATATCATGCAAGCTATCTTATAACCTTTCCTGTCGCCCGCTCTTCCTTATCGCATTGTTTCATTCGCTTTCCTCCCGTCGGTATTTCCTGCTTGCGAGACCTATAACATGGCTGGTACTACTGGTACTCACCCAAATTAACCAAGAACATGCTGAAACTGTTCGTCATCCTTTACTACGTATTCCTGACACCTGCTTGTAATGTTCTCTGTCACTGGCTCCAGTTACCATCGAGAAATGGAAGCAGTCTCCTGACGGATATTGTTCTTGAGATCTTCTAAAGTGAACGTGTTTGTCTTTTATACTTTACCTTTCTACGAACCTCAAACACAAAAGGCACAGGGAGTCAGGTCGAGGGATCTAGGTAGCCACAGATTAACACTAATAACTCTGTCCTGGAACACTTCATTAATTCAAGCGGCTACTCAAAAAAGGGGCAACAGTAAATTTGTGGTATGAAGTTTATCGAAGTTTCTGAACCACAGAAATAGGCTACGCCATAATCTTTTGCTCTGTAGCGATAACAGCTTCGGAAATCATTCTACTTCAAAAATGAAAAAATCGAAAATGGTTGTAATAATGTTGGCAACTCCGCTAATCGTTTCAGAGATATCGATACTGAAAGAAATAAAATGCTAAGCTAACGAGCAAAGGGCAAGTTTGTAGGTTTCACCTATCACAAGCATGGAGTGCAATTCAGAGATTTGTTCTAGTTTCTCAATATGTTGTTTTTGCTTAGTCAACTTCCGAAGACAGGTCTGAACCTCACAAGTGATACCAACATGACATCACTTATGAGGCAACTAGACCTGGAGATAATGGCCAATTCCTCCCCCCCCCCTCTTGCTGAGCAAACGAAAATTCCATTTGTGGATGCCATAAATGTTTGGAATATGAAGGAAATCTATTCCAACATATCCTTGGGTGACACAGGTGAGTGCATGTGTTTTTAAATGATTTTCCGTAACATTATTAGCCAGTGCCTCCAGTATTGAAGTTGTAGTTTTGTAAAGCCGTACGGCCGTGAGTACAGCCCGATTATTTAGTCCTGACAGCTCAGCGCCGCGAAAGAGGGGAAGTAATAGGAGTAGCGGGGAGAGTTCCGGAGTAGAGATAAGGGCGAGCGGTCGCTAAAGGAATGCAGAATGCAGTAAAGCTCAACTGTACCAGAAACATACCGCCCTACCGCATGCGAGACATTCGATCCCTTTGACTGCAGACGACAGACTAACCTGAACATCCCTTGGCGTAACTTAATGGACTCGCCTGACCCGGCGATCTGCGCATGACTAAATAATCGTACTGTACAGGCTGAGCGGCCCCTGCAGCCCAGCACGTAGCTCGGGAAACTCATTAGGCTTATCTATCAACCCATCGATACTCGATACTTGTTTTAGAGCTTCCATAATCGACACTCGTTGCTACAACTTAAAAAAGTGTAAGCGCTTCTGTGAGAATTAATTTATTACAATTTTCTGCACCCTCTCGATAATTTCGGAATAATAAAAATACTTCAATAATAGCGGTTGCAACTTTTTGCGGCGCGGTCTATCTCCGTTAAATAGTACTTTATTAATACATTCCACGTTTCATTGATCACATGTTATTTAAGAAGCAGGTACTGTATTTCTAGACTTAAACAAATTATTTTTATGAAATTCCAGAAATCGAGAATTTTAGTCAAGACTTCTGGAGCCCAGTCACACGTACTACATATTCTGATCGTAGCCACTATGGGGAAACGGTGACAACCCTAAATCTTATACAATATGTCCATTTCCATAGGAATTCCTCTTATGAACAGTAAAATTACTGTCAGATTTACCAACTCTACAATAGGAGCTATTACATTTTACATAAATGAGGATAAGATTATTTTACAAACTACTGCTGTAAAGTCGACCTGGTTGGCAACTTGGTATAGCGCTGGCCTTCTATGCCCAAGGTTGCGGGTTCGATCCCGGGCCAGGTCGATGGCATTTAAGTGTGCTTAAATGCGACAGGCTCATGTCAGTAGATTTACTGGCATGCAAAAGAACTCCTGCAGGACAAAATTCCGGCACATCCGGCGACGCTGATATAACCTCTGCAGTTGCGAGCGTCGTTAAATAAAACATAACAAATAACTGCTGTAAAATATTTTTGCATTGGGAAATGTCAACAAATTTCTATAAAAAGCTGACCAGAAATGGATGTTACGGCATGATCCAGTAAACTTTGATATAATTGATATATTCTATCGCTTAAAAGAAAAAATAAAGTAGATAGTCACTCTTATAATATATAAAACGTATCGAAAATATATCGAGTCATTTTCCCAAAATTATCGATTTAATCCTGTCCTTGGTACAGATGAAATGGAGTGATGTACTGTAATGATAAAATTAGATAGATTATGAAAGTTTCCTATTTTTACTGAATGTATAAATACGGGTTAACATTTCAAGATATTTCGAAATTGGCGACATTCGTACATTTAACAATAATAATAATAATAATAATAATAATAATAATAATAATAATAATAATACTTAATTGCCAGAACAAAGATACATATTGATAGATAAGAACTCTCTAGCACCCCCAGAAAGAGTAAGTTACATACTCGTGCTCAAGGGGCATTCCACATAAGTTAATGTTAAGACATTTTAATGAATAACAGAGTAAAAAGTAATAAAAGGAAAAAAGAAGAAGAAAAAACACATATCACAATAACTGAACTTTAAATTTTCTCTGTTAACATCAATTTTTAATAGATTTTTTTTTTTAAATAAGGAGCATTAGCAAATTGTATGTTTGGGAATTTATCTATTACCATTTTATAAAGCCTTGGACCGAAGTTACTACTGTCATTATATGCTACAGTTGTAGTTTAGGAACTGTCAAGCATATGTTGTCTGATCTTTTGGTTTTATATTTGTGTGAATATAAATTAAATATGTTTCGGTTTTTATGTACGAAATTCAGTAATAAATTGTTATAAACTTGATGGAAGTCAAATACTTTAAATTCTGAGTACAGCAGTTCTGAAGGATAATCAGGAGATTTATTAAGGCATATTTTTATTATTCTTTTCTGTAGTAGAGTTATTGTAAAGAGGGAGGTAGTATTTGCACTATCCCATTCTATAATGCCGTATTGTAATACAGCTTGTACTAATGTGAGATAAATCAGTCGTAAAGTATGGACAGTCAAGTAATTTCGTAGGATGACAAAATAAAACTGTTAGATGAGTTTCCGTAATCTAATATAATATAAATTATTTATTTAAGTACCAACACACAATTTATTATTCATTATGACACGGATATAATAACGTGTTTATTTTATTTCAGGTGTTGTCACAGATGTTGACATACTTAATTGTCTTGATGCAGTTCAATTTGAGTTACAAATCCCCAAACGCTTCAAAGAATAATATGGATCACTAGCATAGTATGATATGCGGACCTGTCTCATGAAACTCGTGAGCAAATAATTTCAGACTATTCTATTCTCACGAATTCATTCTAGAAATGTAAATTTATAGATTTGAAATTGAACGAAAAATGGGGTAAGGAGAAAAAGGTAATCTAAGTAGGACAAGTCAGTAAGAAATTCTTATAAAGAGACAAGTGTTTGATGTGCTGCAAGCTTCATGATCTCCATCCAATTATCTATTTTCCTTCGAAATATACGGCCCCACATAAAGTATTTCCAAGAGTTTTAGGAAGAGGATGGAGGCGTGAGTATATTTCTAAGATCTGACTTTAATTTAAAAAATATTGATCTTTCACATTTTTGGAAATACAAGGATTTAGAAATTTGTGCTCTTGAATTAGAAAATGAAACATAGATAATTTCATTATAATGTGTCTATATAGAGCATCATCTGGAGACTACGAAAATTTTATTCTTTTATTGGAAAAGACACTGGAATACTTATAGAAACTGAAACGTGAATGCTTTATTTGCGGAGACATCAATGCCGATTATCTAACAGAAATCAATAGGAACTATCAACTAAATTTATTGCTAGCATCTTACAATTTAATTTACACAGTAAATTTTCCGACCAGAATACAAGGGGATTCAGCTACTGCAATAGACAACATATTTATCGGAAAAGAAAGAGTAGAGACTATATCTCAAACAACCCCAATAATTAATGGTCTTTCGGATCATAATGCTCAAGTCCTAAATATAAATATTAACACATAAAAAAACCAACTAAAGTGAGGTTCAGAAATATAAACAGGGAATCAATACAAAATTTTGAAATAAAACTTACAAGTGAAACATGGGAATCGGTATATCAGCGATGTCTTACAGGGACTAAAATGAGAGGAGCGCTCCACTAGACTGGTTGCGTGCTTCGGTGTTTCCACAGACATAAGCAAGTTCAAGCTCCGATCTAGCTCCACAACCGGTATTGGAGCTTACAACTCTGACACTACTGCGGTACATAGTCAAACTGATATGAATAGTAAATTCAACGAGTTTCATAAAATATTTCTAAATATTTTTGAATGCAGTTTTCCTGTAAAGTATAAAAAATGCAAAAATATGTAACAATAGATGAATTGCACAAGGTATTAAAATCCCATGCAAAACCAAGAGATAATTATACATACAGAGCAGAAATAATGATACAAACTTAAAACAGCACTTTAAAAATGATTAAAAAATACTACACAAAGTGGTCCAAAAAGCTAAAGAATTACACTATAATACAATACAAAACTCTGAAAATAAAATCAAAACCACCTTGAACATAATAAAAAAGTAAAGTAGACGATCAAAAAGTTAAGTAACAAGCTAGACCCTTATATCTAACAATACAAAAACGTCAGACGCAAATGAAATTGTAAATACATTTAACAAATATTTTCTTACAATAACTGATAACCTCAACATCCCCCAAGATAATGTTACTAACAGTTTAGGCTCTTTAACACAATATTTTCGAACAAAATTCCCAAATATTCATATATTCCCAACAAACAAACAAGAAATGATTGCAATTATTAAAAATCTAAAGTCAAAAAACTCCTCAGCGTATGATGAAATAATAAGGAACATATTAAAAGTGAGTACACATATTATAGCTGAGCCACTAAGTTATTTATGCAACTATTCAATTTTCAATGATATATTTCCTGAGAGATTAAAATATTCAGTGGTTGTTCCTATCTTGAAAAAGGGAGAAACAACGTCTCCAGAAAATTACAGACTCATATCACTTCTAGCAGTCTTCTCCAAAATCTTTGAAAAAGTAAGGTATAAAAATTATATAATCATCTAGAAAGATACAACGTTTTAGTCCCAGAACAGTTTGGATGCACGGAAAATGCAACATTTAGTTTAACTGACAAAATTCTAGAGGTAGTTCATAAAAAACTACAAGTTGGAAGGATTTTCTATGATTTATACAAAGCATTTAACTGTATAATTCATTAAATGCTGCTAGACAAATTAGATTATTATGGAATTATAGACATTGCACTAATTGTTTCACTCATATCTCATAGATAGAAAACAGAAAGTAGAAATCAATACAACTATGAAATCTACCACGACATGGGGAACTATTAATAATGGAATTTCTCAAGGATCAATATTAGGTCCCCTACTTTTTCTAGTGTTCATAAATGATCTTGCTGTCCTAATAAAAGATGTGGGCCATCCAATATTACTTTTGTATGACACAAGTATAGTATTTACAGCCAATAACTTCAACATAGACTAATCTTAGACAGAGAAAATTCTCCTCAAAGTATGTGATTGGTTCTCAGTCAATAAATTAGTATTAAATTGTAGCAAAACTAACACAATTCAATTTAAATCCTGTCCATATTTGACCTCGGAAATTTCAAGCGCAATAATTAAAAATAGGTCCCCGATAGAAACAACAACCAATTTTCTTGGCTTAAAAATCGATATGTTAAATTGTAAAAATCATATTAAAGAAATTACCTCCAAACTAAATTCAGCATGTTTTGCTATTAGATCTATGCAAGAGATAGTAAATATCAATACCTTAAAAGCAGTATACTTTGCATACTTCCATTCAGTAATGAGTTTTGGAATAATATCCTGGGGAAATTCCACAGACAGTAACAGTATGATGATATGATATGATATATTTGGTCACAGTACTTCTTTACATATAGTGGTGTACCTCACATTTCTGTATCCGGTGCCACCATTAACATCTTACAGTAACACATTATTTGCAGTACGCGTCTACACAAATTCTCCCAATTACACTATGTACCTTTTTATTACTTGTTCAATCTCCCCTTCAGTATTTCTCCTACATTTCATTTGCTATTCTCTATTTGATCATTAATCGTAATATATCTAAAATTATATAAGCCTTTCAAACCCCCTTTTTCCTCTAACTACTATTCACTAAGATTTCAATTTCACTTATTCTCTACAAATTATCATATTGAATTATTTGCCCTATTTGTTCTTTGACCTTTTCTCCTATCTTTCTCTTATATTCATTCACTGTTCCAACGTTAAAATGTTAGTACTAATTTTATGCTGTCACTTGTTCATTTCTCTTAACCCTTTTTCACCATTTTCACTTTTTCCTATTTGCGCTCACTTTCACTTTCTCACTATTCCACTTACACCTAATCCTTTCACACTACTCTCACTTCCTGTAAATACTTACATTTCTCTCTGCACATCAGCTTATACACTTTCTCTCTCCCCTATACTTCTCTATCATTTACAATTACAATTTCCCTTTACTAGCACTCTTTGATCACATCCCCACATTTTTTAATCATATCTAATACCATTGCTATATCCTCAGCTGTCGCAGGTTCTCACCTTTCTTTACTGTTCGTCTCTGCTTTATTTCTATCTCTGCCTTTCTTTCTATTTCTTTCTTCTTCTATTCCTCTTTTATTCCCTCCCCCCACGCTTCCACTTTCACATCCTAGATTTCCACTTACACTCGCACCCTTAATCTTTTCACTACTTTCTTCCCTAACACTTCCTGACTCTTGGTTTCTCTTCTTATCCCCACTCGCCTTTTTCCTAGCGCCCGTGTTGCTTGTTCCGTTATTGCCAGCATTCCTTCTGGAGTGCGCTAACCTTACCGCCATCGTATGGAGACTAGGAATCCGCTTACGATGCATGATCACGTTACACTTATCTTCTCGTTGTGTCATCACCTCTACACTTCCTCGTACGTCAGCATGTGGGTTCCTGAACTCCTTACTATTCGCTCCTGTTACCATGTGTTGATCTGCGACAATCACTTGTTCCGTCCTTGAAGTTGGGATGATTTTCTTCTGCTCCTTCCCTCCGCTTATGTAGCTAACGTCGAGACTCTGTTGCCTTCTCGTTGCTTCCCTCTGCAAAGTTGAAATATGTCCACTGTCCTCTTTCGTTCTTCTCGTTGGTCCAAATTCTGGATGATCTTCATTCCTCAGGCAAAACTCCAGATCATACCATTTTCCGTTCACTTTCAGTTTATCCTCGTACATTTTAGCAAAGAGACCCTTCGCCCTCGCTGCTTTCATATAAGGTAGTAGCCATTTTCTTCTATTTCTTGCTTCAAATGACATATCTGTTTCCACTCTCACTCCTGAACCCCGGAGCCGTCCTAGATTGTTAAGAATAACTTCCCTTACTTTCGTATTGTTAAAGCTCAAGAAGATAGGCCTTTTATTTCCTTTCCCTAATCTGTACGCATCGTCGACATGTTCTTCTCTCATCTCTATATTAAAGATCGCTTCACATAAATCTCTCACTTTCTCAAAGGTATCCATCTCTTTTTCCCGGCCCCTTTCTTCGACCCCTAAAATTATTAAGTTATTTTTTCTCAACTTGAGATCGTAGTCACTCATCTTCTTCTTTAATTTGTTATTCTCTGCTATCAACTCTTCTATCTTTGCACAGATGTCTTCTACTGTTAGTCTTAAGTTTTCTAAACCCTGGATCTTCATTTCTTCTTCTACTTGATTCAAGCCTGCATTATTATTCCTTTCCTCTCTACTTAATTCACTTACTTTATCATTTCCTGATGTCTCTTTCTGCAACCACTGTCCATCTTCTCTTACTGTATTCTTCCCTTTTTCCTCAGGCCAATAGCCTTTATACTGTGTAAGCGAGTTGTGCACACGCGACTGCTCTCTCCGGCTTTCTGCTGTAAACTGAGTAACAGTATATTCCTACTACAAAAAAGAGTAATTAGAATAATAGTAGGTGCCAAATCTAGGGAATCGTATACGACCATTTTCAAAAAAAAAAAAAAAACAACAAACAAACAAACACTGCCCATGGCTTATCAGTATGACTTTCATACGCCATCGGCAAGTTTATCGTGCTATCAAAAAGGAGTGTGTTATATGGCAGTAAAAAGTTTTAATAGCCTCCCTATGGGTATAAAAATGAAATACAAAACCTAAGATTATTTAGGGTCAAATTAAAAAAGTGCCTAATTCCTCACGCCTTCTATTCTGTAGGTGAATTCATGACATTCAACAACGCTTCATGAAATTGATACTAAAACTTTGTGTTGTACTAGTAGACTATATTGTAAACCTCTCTTGTAGCCTATGTATTTCAACTAGACTGTGTACAAATTAAGACTTTATAGTACTGTTAAGATTTTTTTTATCGTTTGGCTTGTTCCATATTCTAGCTGTGAAGCAATGTACGAATACTATGGAATATTAATAAATACAATACAATACATAGTAGAAAATATTTTTTACATATGGAGCACAGATTTGGGTGATATTCGAGTAGATCAAGAATGGACTATGAGAATGGCTTATTAGTAGTGTTGTGGGATTTAATCGATTAATCGATCAATTTCTGTTGTAACATTAATCGATCAAAATATTTAATCGAATAATCGAGTCGATTAAAATTAATCGGTTGTAGCTGACATTAATTATTATTTTCTTAATACAAACTCATACTAAAAATTCCGACAATATTTCTCTCTCGGAAATTGCTTACATGAAAGCACAATAGTACTGTTATTGTCTAATTGTAAACCAGGTAGCGTAGGGAAAATCTTTGCACAAACACTTCAGAAAGAGATGGAGATTGAGGACAGTCACAGTGACAGTCTATCTCTATTGAAATTTGAAACACAATGCGAAACCTTTATTACGTTTTATGGTTTTCCAAGAAAACTTCCTCCTTGTTGTCAGTTCATCTTCCTAGCATATGAAATACATACTTTTCTGGAATTCGTTCCCCTCATTCCTTATGAAAATAGCCATGTCTACACTGTGTGCAAGTGTGAGCATAACTACCTTCTTCACTTTCTAAAATCTGGTAATTCGATTACAATAGGGTCCAGTTTTCTGTTGCAGTTGCAGTTCCTGTACTGAGTTTATATATAAAGGTTGTGTGTTTAGTTTGATAAAGAAAAAAAATCAGTTTCCTGTGGTTTGTGAGAAGTGTAAACTCCATTATGTCATATGAGAATTTGAGAGGTAAACTCGGTGAAACGTTTGGATTTATATTGAACGATCGTGTAGAAGTGCTTGACAGAAAAAAAAGTTTTTTTCGTGTTTAGTGATGCAGGAAACATTGTTACTAAACGTATAGCGGCACTTAATTCGGAGCATGTGAATGCACTCAAGTGTTTAAAATCATGGATGAAGCAGTATTAACTAGGCGAGTCTTCATACTTTTTGTTATTTAACTTTGTCTCAAAAATTCCCGGAGAAATTGACACAAATTATAAACCTCATAATAAATGTTAGTAAGTAATTGAAATAGTTGTTTTGTAATATAACGATACAGTATATACAGATATACAACATTTAATACTTATGCTTATCACCGAACACAAGTTAAACTTAACAATAATTGTGTATTAAAAATTTTTTTCAACTCGATCAAAGCTCAATTAATATATCGATTAATCGATTAAATTCAGATAGTAAATCCATTAAATATTTTGATCGATCAACAGCTCTACTTATTAGAGATCCTGCTTTGAATTAACAATGCATGATCGTGTATGGAATAAAGTGATATGCGGCAGGATGAGTAGGCCTATTGGTATAACTGTGGACATTTTCGAATCAAAAAACAGATTGTACGAGTATGTGTCTCGCATTAACGAGGAAAGATAGTTAAAAGAACAGTGGAATGAAGAACGAAAGGGCGGCCGAAAGGAAGATGAAAGAAAGGAGTTCAAGTGTGCAATAGTCATTAGACGTCTACAGGAAGTAAATGGGCAAAATAGACAGTTGTGGAAACAAGACAGCAAGAGGACGGTAAATTTGTACATAATCGTTCTTAAATAGTTGAAAGTATAATTTATTTCTCTGACACAGGCTTCTGGAGATACATTGCTTGTAACGTTTAATTTACCACTCTGTCTTACGTAAGAAGCAAAATGTTAGTAACGGTTAAGAGACCATTTCGAGTAAGTCGTCATTTACATTATTTTTTTCACGACTCTGTATAAAATACTACGTTATTTAGCGCTGATGGAATTGGTAATATAGCGCGGCAACATACATTTCATAGTGCACAGAAACCAAATGCTCCTATAGGTCAGATTGGAACGGAGATTATGCATTGAACACTATGCTAGAACAATGACGTCATGCGCGAGTCGACAAAGAAAGCGCTATGCTTTGAATGTTGTCTCACTATAGTAAGAAGATATTTTGTGATACGAGGCCGAGGATTCGCCGTGTGATTACATGACATTCACCTTATAGTTTCGAAAAAACTTAGGAAAAAACCAAACCAGATAATTATAATATGATTATAATCAGTAGGAACCGGATTTTTATGTAATATCAAGTTGTGAAATATGTACATATTTATGTAAGAAAAATAAGCTAAATATGTAGACTACCAAAATATGTAAAATCATGAAAATATTTAATATCAATATGTTGCAGGTATAGGATGGGTAAGATTCTCCAGTTGTGATTTTACCGCACACTTGACACATTACTATTTCTCCATCTGTAGTGGAAGCTTCGTCCATCGCAATCCATGATTTTATTTTTGTCGTTAGGGTTGAAGGTAAAGGGGTCATTTTAGTTAGTGAAAAGCAGTAGATAAAGTCACTTGCACTTTGTTCTGTAAGTACTAAAACTAGCGAACTGAGTGAAATGAATGACATAACAGTACTGCAAGCACTGTTTCACTTTACTGGATTAGGAGAAAATAAGAGGAGATATGGGACACATACATTTTGGCTGCTCCCTGTAAGAAACAAAGTACCTACTAAAACCTCAAACCACAGGTATTTACAAACCGTTGTTTGAAAAGTGACGTTCCTGTCTCATTCAGAAGAGTAGGATTATTCCAGCCGAGAACCATTCTTTCTAATTGCTCGAAAAATCCCATTTTCTATAGGTCTACTAAATTTAAAGTAAAGAGGTCAAGCAATAATCTGAAAAGCTATTTATTTTAATCTTTCAACATCTTTCCAGATTGTTCCTTTACTCCAACTTCTTTTCAAAAGTCGGCTACTTTATTGGGGCTCATGCCAGACTTGACACGGGTTTTCCATGGAAAGATTAGAAAGAGGGTCAGTAAGGTTGCAAATTGCAAGGGAACGGCTTGTAAGATGTGTGCAGAACAATTATAGTTCGAGACAGATCATATCCTCGTCCCACTCCACTGCATGAAGACAACGCTACTTTCTGAGTGATTTTTATAATACAAAGTAGTTGTATGAGAAGGTTGTCTTTTGTTCGGTTGAACGAGGATTGAGCGTATTCTCTTTCTGCACTTTCAGCCATCTTACATGTCATACCAACATAACTTACGAGGCATTACGAACGTTCCGCGCTAGTTTGCAATGTTCCAGCTGGATGGTTGAGCGGGTATTTAAAATGTATATATTCATAGCTATCGATATAACATTACGAATGTTTTGCGCTAGTTTCTAATGTTCGAGCGGGAATTCGTAGTGTGGAAATGGCTGATCGTATTAATATTAGGAAGCTGAGCATTATTAATAGGCCTACTGAAAATGAAGCGCAACAGTGGTGCCGGGAGAAAGGTCTGCTTCCCGCAAATATGGAGTGTCCACTTTGTGGGGAGTTGCTGTATCCTCAATTTGGCAGGAGAGGCAAATACGGTTTCTTTCATTGTCAAAAAAAATGCGCCGGGCATGAGGTTTATGGAACATTTAAGTTGTCTGCTGCAAATAACACATTTTTCAGTCGTGCGAGATTATCAACTATGAGAGTTCTCCTTATAATTTACGGTTTTGCTGTGAAGTTTTCGTACTCCCAAACAATAAGGAAGTGCGATGAGATGAATGTACCAGATGTAGCAGAGTCAACGATCGCGGATTGGTTTTCATACTTGAGGGAAGTGTGTAGAGGTAAGAAAATGAACTGTTATGGCAGATTGGGTTACTTTAGGCTTTTATTATGTCTTTGGTAATTATCTGTGACATGTTAAGTTACTTTAGGATTAATACTGACAGGTTAGGATAGTTAAGGATTTTACTGACAGGTTAGATTAGGTTAGATAAGGTTAGTGTAAGATTTTAGTGACAGGTTAAGTTAGCTTAGGTTTTTATGATGCGTTACGTAATTATTTGTGACAGGTTAGGTTAGGTTAGTTTAGGATTTTAGTAACACGTTAGGTTAGTTTAGGATTTTAGTGACAGGTTAGTTTAGGATTTTAGGTTAGGTTAGGTTAGGTTAGGTTTTTATGATGCGTTAGATAGTTTTAGCTTTTTTATGCCTTGTGTAGGCAAATCTGTGGCAGGTTAGGTTGGGTTAGGTTAGGTTAGATTAGATTTTTGGTTAGGTTAGGTTAGTTTAGGTTTTTATGATGCGTTAGATAGTTTTAGCTTTTTTATGCCTTCTGTAGGCAAATCTGTGGCAGGTTAGGTTGGGTTAGGTTAGGTTAGGTTAGTTTAGGTTTTTATGATGCGTTAGATAGTTTTAGCTTTTTTATGCCTTGTGTAGGCAAATGTGTGGCAGGTTAGGCTGGGTTAGGTTAATTTAGGTTTTTATGATGCGTTAGATAGTTTTAGCTTTTTTATGCCTTGTGTAGGCAAATCTGTGGCAGGTTAGGTTTGGTTAGGTTAGGTTAGTTTAGGGTTTTGGTTAGGTTAGGTTAGTTTAGGTTTTTATGATGCGTTAGATAGTTTTAGCTTTTTTATGCCTTGTGTAGGCAAATCTGTGGCAGGTTAGGTTGGGTTAGGTTAGGTTAGTTTAGGTTTTTATGATGCGTTAGATAGTTTTAGCTTTTTTATGCCTTGTGTAGGCAAATCTGTGGCAGGTTAGGTTGGGTTAGGTTAATTTAGGTTTTTATGATGCGTTAGATAGTTTTAGCTTTTTTATGCCTTGTGTAGGCAAATCTTTGGCAGGTTAGGTTGGGTTACGTAAGGTTAGTTTAGGTTTTTATGCGTTAGATAGTTTTAGCTTTTTTATGCCTTGTGTAGGCAAATATGTGGCAAGTTAGGTTGGGTTAGGTTAGGTTAGTTTATGATTTTATGATGCGTTAGATAGTTTTAGCTTTTTTATGCCTTGTGTAGGCAAATCTGTGACAGGTTAGGTAGGGTTAGGTTAGGTTAGGTTTTTATGATGCGTTAGATAGTTTTAGCTGTTTTATGCCTTGTGTAGGCAAATCTGTGGCAGGTTAGGTTGAGGTAGTTTAGGATTTTAGTGAGAAGTTCTGTTAGGTTAGTTTAGGCTTGTTTATGCTTTGCATATACGAAACTGTACAAGGTTAGGTTAGGATAGTTTAGGTTTTTATTATGCCGTGTATAGGCGTGTCTGCGACAGTTTAGGTTAGGTTATTTAGGCTTTTGTTATGGTTTGGATATACGAAACTGTGACAGGTTAGGTTAGGTTTTTGTAGGCTTTTGTTTGCTATAAGTTTTATTTTTTTTTTTTTCAGACAGTCTGGATCTCCGTTACAAGAACGAACCTAGAATTAGGGCCGAATCATATAGTAGAAATTGATGAATGCAAGATTGGACGTAGAAAATTTAAGGCTCATCGTGTTGTGGAGGGTTCTTGGGTTTTGGGCATGATAGATCGTGAGACGAAGGAAGTGCGATTGGAGATTTGTCCGAATAATAAGAGGGACAAAGATACTTTGCTTCGTCTTATTGGGAAACATGTCGCCGCTCAAAGCATGATAATGACGGACTGCTGGAAGGGATATGAAGGCCTGGATGTTAACAATTTCCGTCATTTGACAGTGAATCACAGCCTCAACATTGTTGATCCGGAAAGTGGTGCATGCACGAATTTGATCGAAAACGCATGGCGTGGACTTAGGGGACGTCTGTCTCGGGGAGGCGTGCGCAAGGAAGGCCTCAGTGATCACCTTTGTGAATATTTATGGAGGAAGGATTGTTCGAGGCTAGCGCGCGATCCTTTTGAGGCTCTGCTTGAAGATGTAAAATTGCTCTATCCCGGAGGTGTCCGTTTCGAAGAAGGAGAAAGCGATTGAGTGTGGTTGTCGTGAAGTAGTGATTTTTTTGTTTTTACGTTGGCAGTTGAAGTGCGTCATTGTCTATCATAATGGCGGTGTTCGAAAGAAAGTTTTATGTTTATTGTAGTAATATATGCTCTAGTTGAGTGTTTTTCAGTGGGTATTGAATTAATAAGAGTTCTGCGTTCTTCACATTACATCGCATCGTGTATTTCATATCACTAAAATCTTTTCACTGACTAGAAAACAGAACGTTTGCACTCACATTACGTTGGACTTGTCATTTCACAAGTAATTTGCCACATATCTCTAGAATTAGTTTACTTGTAACAATTACCAATAGAATGCTTAAGTTTTAAAATGCATCTCCACAAAAAATTCCATCAAATTCGCTTTGTAATTCGAACATTTTCTATTGCAAAATCATCGGAATCCGCTCAATCCTCGTTTCACCTTTTGTTCACTCATATTTACAGTGAGCAGTATGGGGTGAGTGTCTCTATTACTTCCTGGAACAAAGGACGTTATGTTTCGTCCCGAAATATATCTTTTTTGGGTAGGTAAAAAGGCTTTTTAAATCTGTGTATTTCAAATTGTAAACTTCCCGAACAGAAGTTTTCTTTTTCCTTTTAGAGAAGTAAATAATTATGTAGATTTATGTAATACCAAGCCATAATATGTAATGTGGGGTAAATATGTAAAAATATGTAGTATCAAATTTTAATATATTAATGGTAATTACAAGATTCTCAAAGATTTGTTATTTATATAGGGTTAGGTTGAAAGGAATATAATATGTAATTACTAGACCCCGGAGAAAGTATTGCTTACAGGGAAACGCACAATGTAGTATAGCTAATGTTTAAGAACCGAGGACTCCTGCACGCATCCCTGTGCAGGTAGGAGTAGTGCCGGCGCAGCTTAGTACAACGCAATCAAAAGTAATCGACACGGGTCTTCAGAATGCCGAGACCAAAAGTACGCAAGATAAAAGCGCTAAGAAAATATGTTCGTCAATAAAGTGTGTTTTCCATCCATGGTAATGAACTGTTTTGTGAATTGTGTCACGTGAAATTGGCAGCCGACATGGCATGCAACGTTAAGAAGCATATAAATAGCAATAAGCATAAATGCGCATGTAACAGACAACAGAATTTAAGCAAGGTGTAGTAGGAATCTCCTTCACAATTACACTTGAACGAACATTTTACGAAGATATGTGTGACGCGTTTATTGCTTCAAATATTCCGTTAAACCAATTAGAAAAAGCGAAACTCCGTGACTTTTCAGAAACGTACACTGGAAGACAAATTCCTAAAGAAGCAACACTGCGGAAGAAGTATGTGCAACATGCATACGAGAAATGTCTGCGTGAAGTGAAGTGTAAATTACAAATGGGAAGATATGAGTTTCTTTCTATCTATAGATGAAAGCATGGACTCCGTTGGACGTTACGTTGCAAATGTGGTTGTGGGTGCCCTTAGTGCGGAATGTTGCTGTACACCCTCTCTCTTAATGAGTGAAGTGTTAGACAGGGTTAATTATTCCACCATACGTGAACTTTTTGATAGTGCTATGGAGTTGCTATGGCCATCATGTGTGCAATTCGAAAATGTGTTACTATATGTTACAGATGCTGCAAGCTATATGAAGAAATCTGCTAAGTTTCTTGAAACACGTTATGATACACGTTACATGTCTTGCACATGCATGTCATAGTTCATTGCAACGCATAAATACGGAAATAATATTATCAGTATGTCAAGTACAATGAAATATTTAGGTCTCTTAATGAGAGTAAATTAGAATTGCACTTTGTAAGTTTCACAGCTAATCACTGTAAACTAGTCAAAAGGACGCACAAATAATGAGACTTTCATATATTACTTCATTTCTCATGAATCAATCTGCACTACTGCCAGCGTCACGCTGTCTATCGTTATATACCCCATCCCTCTCAAAGCAGGTATGCTATGTTGCATACTAAGCTGATAGCAATACTTTTCCCGGGGCCTAGTAATTACATAACACTCCGGTCCCTAATAATCAGTCCAAGCGGGATTGCAACCCACGTCCGAGTGTAGATCTGGACCAGCAGCTGAATGTGCTACGTCGGTGGCTGACATCTTTTTCGTATTTTTAAAATAATGTCTCATTTCCTTAAGTAGGCATAATAGCAACTTATATGCACAATTCCTGGTTGAATTGACTCATACAATTATTTAATTTGAATAAAGTGGTCCAGTAGTTAGTAGAAATCGCTATACACAGAGGCTTAACCGAAAGTAATGTTTATCCATCAAAATTGATGAAAAATGTGCATTTCCGCAAAATTAAGTATCAATTTTTGCAGCATTAAAAGCGTTATAGGGTAGTAGGAAAAATGAGAACAGACGAGAAGAAATCAGTTATCTAGAGCAGCGGTGACCAAAACTCGAACAGCAGTGATTACACGCGAGAGACAGTCTATGAAGTAAAGAGATGGAGGAGAGGTACTTGACATGGAAACTACAACCAGTGGTGGTTCGTGCACTAACATTGAGTTCTTCATCAACCCGCTAATAAAAATAACCAAGCTTTACTGTATTAGTAATGTCACTACTGTCAACAAGAACCAATAACATATATATATATATATATATATATATATATATATATATATATAATATATCTTGCTTTTTTTTTAATATTTCTCATGAACACAATCAGAAATCTCCTGAATTCTCTTCTGGAGAAAGCGCAGTTTTTTTAATTAATTAACAACATTCATTGGACAAATTATTTCAGCCACCTTGATCATTACACTTTTAAAAAACTCTCCTCCGTTAGAAGGCTTAAGAGAACGAGCTATTTCGTTCGCCACTATATAGCTGGCTTCCTTACATTTATTTATGTCATCTTTCTCTTCATGACGATGTTTTACGGCTGATTTCAGTTCTTGGAGTTTAATAGCTCGTTTCATTACTACACTAGCACGTAATATTCTATCAGTTTCTCTATATTATTATTATTATTATTATTATTATTATTATTATTATTATTATTATTATTATTATTATTATTACTGCTACTCGTAATGCTATCATTATTGTTATTATTATTATTATTATTATTATTATTATAATTATAATTATTATATCGATAACTAGTAAATAACTGATAATAGCCATCAAAAGATAAAAAAAATAAATAAAATGGAGATATAGCGTAGTCTAGTAATAATAATAATAATAATAATAATAATTATTATTATTATTATTATTATTATTATTATTATTATTATAATACCTATTATGCCTGTGTATTCAGCGTAATGCCCTGTAATGTCGCTTCTATATATACTACTAATTGAACCGTTGAGCAAAGCAACATATTACATTTTTCCGACAGAACAGCGAATAAATTCCTGTTCCAATTCTGTACGAAACCTTCTGTTCCTGCTAGAGCGACATGGTAACGACACTGCTTACCATCAGTACGTGAGCGAGACAAAGAGCAATGCACAAGAAACTCCCCTTACCAGTATGAAGTCTTTGATTACACAATGTAATCACGATACCCAGTTTGTTCACCGCTGATCTAGAGCAACTAGCTACGTACTTCAAGGTCACGTGTTCAATCCCAGGTGGTGCCGGAACTTTTATTGTTGCAAAAACTTCAAGAACAGCTCCGATCCACGTAGCTTCCTGGCAATTTGAGTAACGGCCCTTTCTCTGGCGTAAAAGTTGGCTACCGACCACACAAACTTATTCTACTGCCGAGGTCACGAAAGCACATCCATGTCCCACATGCGTTGGTATGGAGTGTAAAGGGGGGGGGGTTAATAATAAAAATAATAGAAACACAATATGAAAAAAAAATATTTATTTACCTACTCATTTATTCACATGTGTATGTATTTATTTATGTGTTTGTATTTATTTATTTATTCATTTATCTATTCATTTATATAATTTATTTACTGCTTCGTTTGAAGTTAATTTGGGTCAATATGATGAAGTAATCTCTAATAATGATTATTGCGAACAAATATGAAGGGAAAGAACATACTAAACATACTAGTAATCTTAATGAAAGCACTTCACAAAATTGGGTAAACATCTACATCACTTCAATTTTTCAAATTTCCTATTTCTTAAACATCTCTGGGGACTCGACAGTGATCATAGTGGATAAGGCATCTTCATTCTACAATGTATTGATATAAGCACGTTCAATAATGCGTGATGGAATGATGGGACATCCAGATAGTGTTGTTCGTAGGAAGGTTGAAACATAATGCCAACACGTACGATATTGAATGGGGTTCGACTGTAATCTATTGCAATTAGTAAGTTGTATATTTAAAATCATACGAGCAGTCAGGATAGAAACTGGATTGTTACAGTAAACTGACAAAGTGCTCAAAGTTCAAAGCGTTGTAATGACTCCCAAAAGGTACTATAAATTTTATACAATGAACGACGGACCCGATTCAACTTTGAGTACATATCCAGATCCATTATTTTATCGACGGACCTTTAGAAACATCGCTGAACAGGAAAGAAAACCGAGAAATATATTTTATGAACAAATGAGGCCTGCTTTTCTTCTGATGAGATTTATCGGACTATTTCCTTTCCGTCTATCTTCAGAAGGTAAGTTTACAATGTTCATAAATTTCAGTAACACATTCAGACAACTTCTTCAGACAACTACAGTCCAACACTTACGATTCAAATTTTCATTTTTTTTTCAACTAGCAAATAAATACACAAAACCTGAAATACTGAAAAAGTTAACCACAATATGAATGAGTGACTGGAGTGAGCGAATGACTTATCACTCATTGGTGATTGGTGAATGAGTGAATCTTACACACATTTTAACGCATCTATTACGACTGTACTTTCCACAATATTTGAAGAAAAGCCTATCTGCATCTCCTTCCTAAAATGAAAAGTCCATCAGTACCTTGCGATTAAGGCTGTTTCACAATAAAGCGGGAACGGAAACGACAACGAGAACGAGAACGGAAATATTGTTAAAATAAATGTATTTAAATGTGAGCATTCACAATTAACTAGGTTATTGTGAATGCTCACATTTAAATGCATTTATTTTAACATTATTTCCGTTCTCGTTTGTCGTTTCCGTTCCCAGTTTACTGTGAACCAGCCTTTACAGTCCTACCGGCATTTTACCTGCTCTGTCGAAGACACTGGAACGAATAATTCACAGTCAGTTTTCTGATTAGTACTTCTACTGTCATTGTCAAAGTAACTAAGGCAGCCTAACTATGATGATAATACTTCCAGGCTTTACAAATACATTCGGTTCCGTGAACATAGACTTACTCGTCTGCAGACTCAGAGCCCTGCACCTTTCTGTGAACGCGGTTAATTGGTTTATGACTGGCAGCAGTGTGTAATTTCTAATAACCAATATTCAATATGGTGGGCTGTAAAGTTGGAGGTACCCAAGGGATCCCTGTTGGGTTCTCTTCCATTTGCAATCCTCTTAAATGATATATCAGACTAAGCACAGTAAATACATGCTCTATGCTGATAATGTCGATATATATCCACATAGACGACCTGGAAGTCTTTATGACGCAATAGACAAATTGAACAGTGACTTGAACCCAATATCAGTATGGTCTACAAAATTCGAATTAAGATTAGCCTAAACAAAAACAGAAAATGTTATGTTTTATTTAACGACGCTCGCAACTGCAGAGGTTATATCAGCGCCGCCGGTGTGCCGGAATTTTGTCCCGCAGGAGTTCTTTCACATGCCAGTAAATCTACTGACATGAGCCTGTCACATTTAAACACACTTAAAGGCCATCGACCTGGCCCGGGATCGAACCCGCAGCCTTGGGCATAAAAGGCCAGGGCTATACCAACTGCTCCAACCAGGCCAGTTTAAATCCAAATAAGTCGCAGACCATTCTGATCGGTCAACAACGTATTTCACGTATTTTAAATTCCTCTCTTATAAATCCAGTAAAACGAAATGAATCTATAATTCCGTTCAGTTCCTCTGTTAAATATCCAGATATGTATATGGATGAGAGCGTCAAATGAATGTTCAAATTACACACATTTGAAGGGTTCAGAGCTATAGTGGGCCAAGCGCCTTATATTAAAAACGTAGAAAACAAGGCTTAAAATGGAGTACTGTAATTTAATTAAACATATAGCAAGTAATATAAAGTATGCACATTAAAACTAAATCATATATATCAATTTTCATTAAACAACAATATTCACTTAACTTTAACCCCTGCTTTCTCTGTTTTTAATAAATGGCTCTTGGCCCACTATGGCTCTGAACCCTTCATATGTAAGTCAGTCTTCTCCGCACTACATTCATTAAATCGCCTGAAAAATTTTCTACCATTTCAGCTAAAAAGACTTATCATACAAACAATGGTGATGCCACATTTTGACTACTGGTGACATTCTACTAACAGGTTTAAATTCTAATTTAGCCCAAAGATTGCAAGGCACTCATGTCTGCATATTTTTCATTTACAAGATTCGCAAATACGAGCACATTACACCTTTCCTTGAAACATTCCAATGGATAAAATTACAGGATCGAAGTAAATCTATTCACTAATTTACCTATACACTTCTTCGCCTATCTCTCAATGCGTTTTAAGTTCTTGTTCTCATATCATAGCCTGGATACTCGTTCTAAAATGATCCTTTATTATCTTTCTATGCCTTTATTATCTTTCTTTTTTCGCAGCATCAACAATTCGTTTCTGGATCTCCCTACCCAGCTCCCTCAGCAACTGTTGAAATATATTTAAATTTAAAATTGAATTATTCAAACACGTGACCAGTAGTAACCCATATAATTCCTAGACTCACTGACAGAGAGAGAGAGAGAGAGAGAGAGAGAGACAGATCGCCACAAAAAAGAAATCGACAAATACATCGGGCAATTAACAGACAGGAAACAGACTGAGCGACGTACAGACAAAAGGAAAGCCATCAGATTAACAGACGAAGAGGTAGAAAAGATACAAAGACAGGGTAACAAATAGAGATACAGACCGTCATAAAAACAAAATCGAGAAGAAGACCTGGTAAGTCAAAAAGAGACAGAAAACTGAACGGGTAAGAGGCAGAGAGACAGCCAGATAAAAGACAGAGAAACATGCTGGATAAGAGACAGGCAGCCAGAGACAACAATGACACATAGACCGGTAACTGACAGAGACAGACATCGATCTGGTGACAGACAGAGACGAACAGACTGACATATAAGTACAAAATCAACAAATAGATCGGGTAACTGACAAAAACACAGAAAACCGACAGGGTAACAGGCAAAGAGAGACAGACCGAGTAACAGACAAAGTCATAAAGACAAAATCGACAAATAGACTGGGTAACTAACAGAGCCAAAATTGGACCACGTAACAGGAAGAGGCAGACAGATCGACCGGATATCAGAGACACAGACAGTGTAAGAGGCAGACAGGCAGAGCAACCGACCAATCAAGTAACTGTAAATAGTCGACCAAAGTCGACTATTGTGTTACAAATCGAGTGAATAGCTAACTACTAGGCAACTGAAGATAGGATGACAGTAAGTGCGCAAGTGACCAAATGAGTAACTGAACGACTGATTGAGTGAATCGCAGAATGGTTATGATAGAGCCCGGATGTTTGGCAAAATGCCTTTTTTACTGGGTGGAAGTAAATCATTATTTGCATAGATATAAATGTTTTTTGGGGTAAATCAAAGTGATAGGGTTAATTTTTATTTTGCCTTTTTAAGGTGTTTCTCACTGATAAATGCCTTTTTTTGTTATTTTAAAGCAATATTTCTGTTCATTTGCAATTTTCTAATTAATTGTAATGTAATGTGTATGAAATTTAAATATTTTAAACAATGACTAGCTTTACTAACAATAGTAAATAAAAGTAATTTATTTCGGTGGTTAATCTGCTAATAATCGTGCTTTAGTACTATTGGTGTTATATGAATAATGATCGACAATCCAAATACGTATCTTCACGATATAAACAATCAGCTTTATAATTTTAAATATTAAGCTCGTTCTCATAGAAGTAGTCACGTAGCATTTTCAATTATTTCCTTTCATATTTTCAAATCTTACTGTCACAATTTTGTGCTACACGTGGTTATTTTTGTATGAGGAAGAAATTTGAGTGAGGAACAGTCAGTTATTATCAGGTTGCAGAAGGTATAAGATCGGTTAGCTAGAATGCCTAAATTCAGTAAACCATTGCAAAGTAAACTTCATGCTTACGTTAGTGAATTTGGTGCCCATGTATTTTCAACCGATGGAACAGTTCTCTTATGTAAGGTGTTGTGAAAAGACAGTTAATCACGAAAAAAAAAAATAAGTATTTTATAAGTCAACATGTGTCACTTACGAAGTAAATATGTGAGTTATGTTGATATAATTTAAGTTTATTGCTAAAATATATTATGCCTTTTTAAAATGTAGCCTATAATGCCTTTTTCAAAGATTACTGTGCCTTTCTTTTTTTTGCGTTTTAGTGCCTTTTTTGCCTACCTATTTTAACTGTTATAAATTCTTAAACATCCGGGCTCTAGTTATGAGTGACTGAGTAAGTAATAAACCACTGAATGAATGAGTGGTCGACTGAGAGATCGATCGAGTGGCTGTGACAGTTAACGATTGATTGATCGAGTAAGTGGCTAAGTAAGTAACTATGTATGTGAATGAACGAAGAGGTGACTGAAAAAAATAACTAAAATTTTGAGACAATCAGTGATTAAGGAAGTAACAGCGATTTAATGGTAGTGAGAGAACGAGCGAGTAACTGTCTCACTGAGTGGTTGGAGTTGGTCAATGGGTGTGAAATTTAATTAACTAATTAGTGAGTAAACCAATAAATGGATAGCTAGTGGATGGATGAACGGACGGACAGAGATAAATGGATAAATGAATGACTTAATCCTTTAATGTATGAATTGACTATTATTCCAGAGGTTAATTTTGTATTATCTGTTTCCAGGTATTTTACACTTCAAATATCTCTCTAAGGAATGTCTGTACTCTTTGATAATAACGATATTAGTAGCTACAGCTTCTATTTCTATGATCTCTATGAAGGTGGAGAGAATTATGGTTCCGGATACGAGTTTCGCAATTCTTGTAGTAGAGTGTTCTTTGCTGGCAGCATTCGCATATATCTTTGCAACAACTGTCTCAGTTAATTTGGAAGTTAGGAGAAGAGCAGAATTCATCAATAGTTGGAAATATTTTCAGGTAATATATTAAAAAGTTGTGCAGTGATTCTCTAAATAATGTTTATATGTGTATTTTTGTAATTATTTTGTCTGTTTTCATAGCGTAACAATCAAATTGTAACTCATTGGGTTCGAGTTACTCCAAAATGCTTACCAGCTTTCGTACACATTCTGTGATTGATTTCTAAAGGATACTGATATGCTTCTGAAATCTTCTTTGAAACAAATTTTAGATCTGCCGCATCACACACCAGATCACATGATATATAGTTTCCCTAAAGTTAAAGGCTTGGGATTATTTCGAGCTATGTGGAAAGCTTACATTCAACAATATAATAACTGCCTTACATTGCAAATCATTAATAACAGTCATGTTAATGCATCAAGAAATCTAGAAGCCGAGGCTAATAACTGTCTTAATAAATTGGGCATAGAAAGAGAACAATTGCTCGCAGAGACTAAAAAAATAACTAGTACAACGTTGAGAAATATATTAAAAGGGGAGGAAAATAAAAAAATGGTGCACCCTCAAGCAGAAAGGCAGAGATGTATCATTATTTCAGGAATACACGCCAGCTAACCGCTGGATAAAAACAAGGAATGATCTCTCTGTATCCGAGTGGAAGGCGGCAATTAAAATGATAGGACAAGTGTCAAACGTGCGTGCCATGCCGGTCTTAGGATGGCTCCCAGTGCAGACATTGCACTGAGATAGAAACCTTACCCCACATCCTGGGATTCTGCCAACATGGAACTTTTATCCGGAATACTAGACACCATGCAATACGAGAACTTATTGCTAAAAGTCTTCCTTCCTTCATTGATAGAGGAAATAACACAGGAATTATCATCGACCCCACCGTGTGCTTTAACCCTCAACTGGTATTGCTTTTTAAACGTACATTACGATATTTAGGGGGTCTATATTGACCCATAGATACCAGTTGAGGGAACTGCAGTTGAACAACCCATAGCAGTACATGAAGAAAAGAAAACCATCTATGACCCTACAATTGAATACTTTAGAGATTATTATCATATACAAAGACAGATTGAAGTATTTGGATTATTGTTCGGAGTAAGGGGAACAATTCCAAAATTCTCAGTTGAATGTTTTGTCTTTTGGAATTCCTTTAAAAATTTTGAAAATTATTGCTGCAGACGTAATGAAATATTCTGTTCAGATTTTACGTAACCACCTGTACACCTAAATATCTTTATATTCTATCTGATTACTAATAATTGAATAAACGTACTTTTCCAAAGGTAGCTTCCAATTGAAAATAATAATCATAACACAAAAGTTTATTTTTATTTGTTTAGTATGCTGTGTCTTTTGATGGGTAGCTATCCTTGTGGAATTTATATTTGACCCTTGGATGCATGGCCTCTTGGACTTACATCAAGGCATAGTGGGGGCCTCAAAGGCCCCCATTATAAATTCAATGGATATTCTTATCTTTTAAGTTCAATTTCAATGTTGTGGTATTTTTATTCAGTTAGTTATTCAATACAGTGCTATAATAGAATAATTATACACTATGTATATGTTTTGAGTAGCTAAATATGATAAAAATTTCTCTATATGCACAACTTCTGAAATTATAGTTCCATTATATAAAGTGGTCCTGCGCTGTGTCGTCGTGGTCTAAGGCATCCTGCTTAGGACTCGCGTTACGAAATGCGTGCTGGTTCGATTCCTCATGAGGGAAGAAATTCTCTCTTGAAATTTCGGCCAGTGTATGGGACCGATGCCCACCCAGACTTGTGATGCACTTGGGGAGCTATGATAGGTAACGAAATCCAGTTATGAAAGCCAGCTGTAACGGCTGGAGGAATCATCGTGCTAACCCCACGACACCGCCATTCTGGTCGGATGATCGTCCACCTCTTCTTCGGTATATGGACGTGAGTTCAGCAGGGAGTATTTTCTGTATGATTGATGTCAGATTCTTCATCATTACTTATGTACTATGTATTCTGAACTATGTGATATAAACCTGTATTCAGGTTCATTCTCTGAAGCTTTGCTAGATTTAACCAACCATTCAGAAATTGCGGTTGAAGAATTAGAATTGTCTGTGTTTATTGTAGTACTTGAAGTAGGCCTTTCTTTAGAAATACTAGTTGATGCCATACTCTATACAAAAGAACAAAACTTTCTAAGTTTAGAAATAAGTGTGTAAATAGAAGTAAGAATAAACATTTGCATGATTTCTATTGTTTTTCTCCCTATGAGGCCGGGAGGGGGACATCCCTATACACCGCGAACTGAGGCCTATTGTGCGCCCCTGGAATGTTTGCAGCCCAACGATCGCACCCACACTGAACCGACCTAAGCCCTAACACCCTAACGACCAGTCCCGTCATCCTTCTAAGTCCGTGTACCATTCCACCACAACAGCTTCCACCACATTCCCCCCTCAAACGGTCTGAAGTGTACGCCACCCGTCCCGTCTGACCAACGGTCTGAGGTGTAGGCCACCCCTCCCGTCGGGAGGGGAGTGAGTTCCTTTGCTGGGTCACCGAATACCGTTCTTTGAGATATCCATGGAGGCCGGCCGAGAGCGTCAGGAGTATCGAAGGGACGCCGCAGGCGTAATCTGAAGGCCAAGAAAGACAACTGGAATGGTAAGGAAAGGAAGATGAGGAGGGGGAAAGGAAGCGGGGAGAATGAGTGGAGTTCAATACGCCTGATAAAGTTACCTGATATTCATCTATAGGAGTGAGGGAAAACCCCCGAAAAACTTCACACAAGCAACTCGTCTCAAGGGGGGAATCGAACCCCGGCCCGATGGATGCGGGAGCGAACACATTACCACGAGACTACAGCGGTGGATATTATTTCTATTAGTAAGACATAAAAAACATAATTAGAATAATAAAAATACTTGCATTTCACAGCACTGAGAACAGCAGCTTACTCTGCCAATGTTAAATGCAAAAATGGTTATAAAATTAAAATGTTGCAACAATGCCACTAGGATACAAATGTCAGAAGTGTCAACATTCACATATTAGCAGTAAAACATAAAATTGTACAGCTGTGTAATGAATAAAGCAAGACAGGCCTGAGAGGCCCCCGCTGTGCATTATACGTGAAGAATTAACAAACATTAATTTTAAACAGTTTAATTTAATGTATCTCCTTAAATGATCATACAACATGTTCTTAGATATATTTGAGAAGATTACATGAAGTTTGGTGCAATTTCATAATATTTTAACACTTTTAAGAGAGTAATAAAATTGATGAAAGGCCTCAAAGACCCCCGCCATGCATCCTAGGGTTAAAAACCACAGACTACTATGCTACGCGGCTGTGGTGCAAAAGTATGGAGCGAGGTGCGTAAAATCATTTTCGGGAGTTCGCTAATAAGTAAACAAGCAAATAAATATTCAGACTACATAATCACAATCGCAGTGAGTGCCAGTTGGCCAGTTCTTTCACCCTCCATTGCATACATCGCTGACTAGCTACATATTACACTAATCATACTTCAGATGTATACAGACAATTGTTCTTTTTTCTAACACATATCGTAAAGCGAGATGTACTGCCTGATAATAAGTGTACATATCAGGCATAGCCTCAATCAGAGGACAGCATTTGTGGATAAATTTAAAATGTGGTAGTATCAAGTAAAACATAAACAGCTTCACCATGTTCCTCGACTAGAAACTGTCTTAAGAGCGATGAAGAAAATCTGCTTACCATACAATACTCCACTAGATCTTACAAAAGAATTAACTGGTAACATTGGACAAAGAATGGAGATTTTTCTGCACTCCTTTTGATTTGCAGTCGATAGAAACTCCTGAAAGTTTGAAGCTTGAAGTGATGAATAATAGAACAGCACCCCACTCAGAGTTTCGGCGAAATCAGGAATCGAACTGTTTGGAATTCTGTCTAAATCATAATTTCCGAATCTACGCTATTTGACTCCTGCCTAGTAACCACAGTTCCTTCCACATTGTTTTTCCAAACTTGAACCAGGTTTTAATGCAAGAAAAAGTGTCAAATCTCTAAATATACAGAAATAGGTCAGGAGTAAGTTTATTTCATTTTCCATGACATGTAACACAATAAAATTACCTCCTTAAATTTCTGATTATTTGGAAATATAAATAATACCCTTCTGAAAACAGAGACATACTCTGTCATGTACCAACATTTATAAGCTCTCACGTTCTATGTTTCAAATAAGACATATATTAACAATTATGAACAAATAGTGTAATAATAAATAAGTGCTGAAGTCACATTTGTTGTATCTTGAAATGTTGTGTTCACTTTATTCTGAAATACAAATCATGGCGCAGACATCATGACCACCTGCATAAGCGCCACGGCTCACCATGGCAGTGAACTGCTTCTGTAGCGTAACCACGAACAACTTGTAACTGCTGCGTCTGGCTCCGTCTGTCTTTCTTTGTGTCAAAGTTTTTAGCACTTCAGGAGCACGAGTTCCCCACCCATGCTCTTGATATATTTTTATGAAATAATTCCATTTACAAAAACATGGAATTAACAAACTGTTGAAAGCCAAACTTGCATAAAAGGCTATAAGAAGGAAAAAATAATAATAAAAAGTAAAAGAACGGAAGGGACTCAAATCTGAAGTACTTACATACCAAATCAACACTCCTAGCACTTGAGCTACCATAAATGCATCACGTAAAACGTTTGCAATATTGTCTATTCACTTTATGTAATATGAACTTTGCATTACTAATAAAAATGTTGAAAACACGTCCATTACGCAAAGAGGTAATTATACTTTCATTACGCAACTAGTTAGGTAATGAATGCTACTGCTATTACCTAACTGGTTGGGTAATGTGAACCACACATTAAATTAAATTAAATAGATTCATTTCATTTATTATAAACATTATCTTACGCGGAATTTCGATGGTACTAAGCTGGGTATGCAGTGAAAGACCTGCCCTTGAGCAAAACACTAAATGAATGAAGGAATGAACATTTAATTCCAGAATATGTAGCATTTTCAATATATGGGCTATTCCATCTCAAATCGACCGAAATATAGAGAAAATTGACCTTGCAATTTTTAAATACAATGAAACTTTTTCTGTCCGTAGACAGCTGTGATATAATGCTTTGTTCAAAGTTTGAGGCATCAGAACTTAATAGTGTTTAAATGAATAATATTTAAATTTATCGTATTTTATAAAATTAGCAACTTTAAATTGTTGTGGCTCCGAAACCCTTTCATCCAATGAACAAAATCATGGTTTATTTTGATGCTGAGAAGTTAAAATTTATATTGATATGTAAACAGTTTTTCTTACTTTTTATGGAAATGGAGAAATTTAGATTTTTCTTCATTAAGACGCCTTTGGCCATGAAAAAATATTTTTAAAATATATGGTTAGATTCCGCATTGAAAGTACAAATAAACACATATTTTTTACTGGTGGTACGTTGATAAGAAAGTATTCAAAATATCAAATAAAGAAAATAAATAGTACGCGCGCGAACTAACCAGCTGACTGTGAGACGGGAGGTAGTCGAGACAAGCAAGGCCAGGAGACAAACACGTGATGTGTTGTCTAGCAGTCATGGCTGAGCTAGCTTTATCACAAGTTTTCATAAACACAGGAGTAAAATGACGCCCAATGCTCGCTTATCTTCAGCTCTCGCCCATTACATGCGGTACTGTGCCGTTCAAGTCTAGGCGTGTGAAAATAATTTATTTAATACCCTCGAAACTTATTGCCCAGCCACTAAGCAAACAATGCCGAATCCCTCTTAATAATGCAAGGTTTTTTCTCAATATTTTTTTACATATTTACAAATGGCCAAAAAGCCTAAAAGCAAGTAAAATCAGATTATCTGTATCTCTGTGTACAATAAAAATAAGGATTACTTCTTAACATAACCTACCAAATGTCAGCTTCAAAATAAGCTCTCGTTCAATGTTCTACAGTAAATGGTTCCAGAGTTCTGAGCGCTGAAAGAGGCTTGTTTTTATAAAATACGCTAAATTTGTCGCTCAATAATACAAAAACCGTTTGACTTTCGATAGTATATTTTTGAAAGTCCACTCTCATCAGCATCTTGTATGAGTAGGGAAAAAATTGGAGTATAAAAAATGCGAGGTTTTTTACTGATCGATTTCATATGGAATAGCCCATATGAACCTTCGTTTGAACTCATTTTAACAATGTTTGTTTATTTCTTCTAGTATTGCTGTGCTTCTGTTATGAACAAAAAACTATCTTGTACAAAACTGATGAAACAAACTAATCGCCTCCTGCAGGAAGGAACTAATAATAATAAAATCGTCTCTCTACAAAAGACGCCTTCAAAACTAATACAAGTAACACATTTACTTTTGTTAAAGAATTAATTTTTTATCAAAGTGGATAAAACGTTGTACGATATACTTATCGGAACTTCATATTGCAATACTCGACTGGTTATCAAATTCGTACTGTAATATGAAGCATTACGACACTCATATTGTAAATAACTATTACCATTTTGTACGACATTCTATATTGTATAGTGTTGTCTACTAGTGCAATCGAAAATTCCTCGGACGAAATTTTGTCATTAACATTTTTCATATTCATATTCATGCAGGATTCACACTACGTACTCCTTGTGCTCGAATTTTTGGCGCGCGTGCGCGTGTGTGTGTAATATATTCCACAAACAGATTTCAATTGTGCTCATAATATTACTGTATAATCGTCTGTTGCAGGAAGAGATGGAGCGTGTGACAGGCAAGGACCTGGTTTTTTCCATCAGGTACAGGATGATCTTCGTCGTAGTCATCAGTATCTGCTGTGCATTATCTGTAACGATGCTGCATCCTGTTACCGAGAACAAGTATGAGTGGATGAATATGGGTATTAGTTTCATGACCTCAGTTCTCATCCTTTTATTTCCTGGTATCTGGAACCTCACGTCCTACGCTCTAATAAAGACATCGAAACAGTTGGGAGACGAAATAGACCAGGTATATAATAAAACCTATTGCTTTTGGGAAACGAAATAGTAGGTATATTACGATACAAGGTTGAAAAGTGCTTTTAGAAAATCGAGGAAAAGTTAAAAAAAAAAAAAAAAAAAAAAAAAAAGAGCAGAGCGAGATTTTTTAATGAACTTCACAAACGTGTATTGTACAACATTTTTTGAATGATTATATTTTTAAAATTGCAAATACATTGCATGTATTTTGCATTGAAAATTTAGACCAATACTATTCCAAAGCCTTCGCAGAACTGCACTGTAATGGTAACTAAGTAACAATAAGTGCACTGTAATGAGTCTACTTCAGTATAGTTTTATGTTACAAAGAATGGTTTCCCTAGTAACAAGTTTCTGTGTGGGAATTCTAACTTTCAAGGCCTAACAACAATAGCTGTAAATACAACAAAAAACATGATAATGTAAAAAGATATTTTGCAATTAAGACAAACAGGTTCTTGAAATGCGAAGCTGGGATGGTATAGGAGGTGAAATAGTGCATATAAACTGTTATTTTAAAAACTACTTACTTCTGACAGCCGTTACACAAATTCAAATTCAAATTATGGTTTATTTAACGACGCTCGCAACTGCAGAGGTTATATCAACGTCGCCGGTGTGCCGGAATTTTGTCCCGCAGGAGTTCTTTTACACGCCACTAAATCTACTGACATGAGCTTGTCGTACTTAAGTACACTTAAATGCCATCGACCTGGGACGGGATCGAATCGGCAACCTCGAGCACTGAAGGCCAGCGCTATACCGACTACGCTACCGAGGCCGACGTCGTTACACAAGGCGAGCGGTAAGCAATGGACACAGTACCCCACAACAACCAATCAGTCCCGAAACTATCCGCTACCTATGTCCAAACATCATCATCATCATCAGTTAGCGCTACAACCCGGAGTGGGTTTCGACCTCCTTAACAACAACCTTCTAACTCACTCTGTTCTTCACCATGTTAGTCCATCCTCTCACTCCCATAATTTCAAGATCTTTAGATACTCCATCCTTCCACCTCAGATTTGGTCTACCCTTTCTCCTCCTGTTATATAGTCTACCCTTTAACATTTTAATAGGAGTGCGTGTTTCAGGCAACCTGTGTCCAAACAATACTGAAAACTACGGACTTCATATCAAATCAATTATAGAGATTACGTGGTGAACACAATCATCATAAAAAGACTACAAATTCTTATTATCAGCCAATACTATATGATGAAGAAGTACGTGATGCTTATTTGGATTTGAATTTTTGCTGTATTATTGTAGTTTGATTTGCAGCTGTCCAAGTAAGGTTTACGATTATGTATCAATATCTGTTGCAGATATTGGTATCGTGATACTAATCGTAACTTTGACTGTCTCAGCACGTCTCTGTTTCGGCGTATCAGTATTAGCTCATAGCATGTAGCTTGTATCACTGTCGAGAAACTATGATACTGAGCAACATATAGGCTACAGACATTTACTTGTTCAACGTGTATGTGACGGTATTTTCTGGCGCGCTACCAAAGTATCATTTCACATTTTGAACAATATCTGCAGATCGGAAATTTTTTTGGGAAGAATTCTCAACCCTTAAATTGACAATGTATCCTATAGGATACAACAATTTCATAGGATATATATATATATATATATATATATATATATATATATAATTTGAACTGGTAATGGAAATTACGGGAAAACGGCTGAACGGATTTTAATAAATGACCCCTCATTTTGAAGCTTGGAACCCAAAGTTTTTCAGAAAAATAGTAATTTTCAGTGAAATATCAGTTTTCCTACATTATTTTCCTATATTCCAAAATCCATCTTTCTTCAGTTTTGAGAACTAATTGTATTTCAGCACGGCCGTGATTTCAGAATAAAACAAAACACACACTACAATAAACAATAGCTATTACACGAAGGCCATGACCTGCAGGATTGCTAACATATTTAGAGTTCAAATTCAATTGATTATTGAAAACTTCGAGACTTACTAAAAGTAATTTACAGGTCTGATTCTGCGGTGTGTAATTTTCTGAGTACAGATGTGTATTGGATATTGAAATCTACAAAACTTGAAGTGGTTTGATGACAGTATTACTATTAGAAATGAAATTTCATTATAGTTAATGCCATGATGTGACTATTTTTCATTAATTATACATGTTAATGCTATACTGATGACATGAAAGTGAAATGTTTTGGGGGTATATAAGTAGATATAGAGAATATGTTAAATTAGATCTTCATTTCTATGATTTACTGAGTGGCGGCTCTTATATATAAACTATAAAACTTACGTAAGATAATATTGTTATTAAAAATCAAATATTTTTATAGTTATTAATCAAGTGGGGTTGAGTCTTTTTCATATTACTTAATGGCGGTGTGGTGTAGATATTTATATGCGTCATTCTCTTCGGTAATGGCTCGAGAGAGCGCAAAAATTACAGTTCCTAAGGCAAGACGGTATTACTTACTGATAAAATAAGAGGCCTACAAAATTTTGTAGTCTCTCGATCATTTCAGCAAGATCTCTTAGCAGGATAAAATGATTTTACGCTCTACATTTCAAGCTCTACATGCAGCAGCTATACCAAAATGCTATATCTATTGTTCGAAAGCATAGCAAACCTGACTTTTACAATCCACAATAACCTGAAATAGCTATTGCTTTACTCCCACATGAAAAACCCACTGATCGCCCTGACATTGTTACTTGCGTTTTCGCGTTGAAACTCAAGATACATAGGATACATAGCTTCAAAGAAAAAGTATTTGGCATAAAAACCATTCAGAGGGAGTATGTTTCATTATTATGGTAGCAAATAACTTTCAAAATGTCTGGTATTTTTCATTGAAAAGTTATGCTATAATTTTAAGGAACAATAGAAAAAAAATTGGTAGGAAAATTAAATTTTACAATACTATAATATTGTAAAACATATAAAATATGGTCACTGCGATAGTTGTTTTCTTTACAGTCCGACACGGTTTAATAAACTAGTGTAAAAAATGAAGTTTTGCCAATTTAAGGGTTAATATTCATATAAGTTATATCCGTGTTCGTGAAATTCTTAATATTCATATAAGTTATAGGCCTACCAGTGTTCGTGAAATTCTTAATATTTATATAAGTTATACCAGTGTTCGTGAAATTCGAAGTCGAAAGACAACTTAGAGAAATGGCAATAACAGATCTGGTGGACAACAAGTGCAAAGTCATGTACCTCCTTGCAGAAGAGTAGCAGTTTTGTTACCAAGAAAATAGTATCTGCATGATGACTTAGAAAACTGGAAAAATGAAGGACATTAACACATCCGTGACATGGAAGAAACAGCTATAAAATATTTACCGATTATGTTTTTGTGAACTAATAGGATGATATGAGATTTGCATAGCGTTCATATAGACATTATGAACATGAGTTTCTTTCTGCTTGAGGCAGTATTTTAAAGTGGTTCATGTTTTGTTCTGCCCAACTTCCCAAAGAAGAGTCGCGTGAGCAGTCAACTGCTTCGCTTGCTAGTTGCACGCTCGTCGTCTACCTAAAATCTCCATGGGACAAATTACGACACCTATTAATAATATCGATAACGAGAGAAATATAAAACTTTAACATTGATCCGAAGGTTTTTAAGATTTATACAAATTTATCAAAACCTGTCTAAAGAATATAACTGAGATGTCATTTTGTTATCGAGGGATTCACAAAAGAGTCACAACCTCATGCACGTTGAGGATTTAACTCCCACATAAAATGATTTAAACTACAATCACATAAATGCTTTAGCGTGTACTTCATTCTTTGTGTTTACAGTATTTCGAGCACCGTGTTCAACACTACAGCGACGTCGTCCGATACAAGTACCTTTGGTTGCGTCTCTGTCAGATGACTCAAAACTTCGGCATTTCCGCAGGGGTATCCTGCACATTGTTCACCATATACATATTCACTGCTATGGTATTATCATGTTATGGATTCTTGGCTGTACAAGAAACCGGGACCTTAGAGACTAAAATAATGTTTGCTATTGAATTCGTGGCTGCTACATTAATCCAATTTGTCGTATTTTCCAGCGCATACCACACAACCCGCGAGGTAAGTAAGTACAGGGACATCATTTTATTTTTAATCCAATTTTTATTGTATCTGAGTTTTTTAATGTACTTCACTCCCACCTCTTCTACTAATGAAGTTCAATCGTCCTCCACACAGATCCAAGACCGCATATACAGTCATAGTAGCCTTACGGTCATAGTAAACAGTACGTTCAAAATATGTTCGCGTTTTCCAGTGACGAAAGATCTTTCAATATTGCATCACTTTCGTACAGGTACTGTCGTCCATTTGCCTGCGTCGCATTCCGGTTTTCCCCACCAGCTTCTATTCGCCTCTCTGTAAAGGCCAGTGGCTGGGCTGTCTTAGCTCTTTTCTGAAAACATTAATTTCTGTTAGGAATTGGACGTCTACGTAATATTATACCCATACAACTGTTTAAAATAACTTAAATAAAAGGGCCTCGTTAAGTAATTAACTGTCACGTGATTTCCCCCCTTTCTATGATCCTGCGACATAACCAACTTGGATGGACAGTATATAGCATGTCTGAGTAATTTTATCTTTTCGGATCGAGCAGAAGTGAAGAATGAATTTACAGTACGTAAGGTACTCTTTTACAGAGTAGATACATAATTATTTCAACGTGAGTTACTAGTACGAAGGACGAAACTGGTAATTGTAATTACACATATTAGAATGGCCATCATTTTGAAAAATGTGTTTAAATATCCATATTATGATTATTTTTCAATTTAACTTCATTCTCTATATTGTACGCTAATGTGCTGTAGACAGTATAATACACACTGCATAAGGAATACGTCCGCATGGGTAACTCAGTTCGTGAGTAAACACACTTATTGTTAATACTGTACTGTATTTTGATTAAACAAAAACATAATGAAAATTATCAAACTCAAAAGCGTGATATTTCCTGGTTTACGTAAATGGACGAACTACTTTTCTTCCCTCCTATACCTAATAAAGTGATTTGTTTGTATATTACGCCAGTATCATCGAACTCCAGTCGTGGAACGGGGTAGCAACCGTTGATCCAAAGGTATATCCAGATTAATATTAGAAATGTTAGTAAAAATAAAATGATGTCCCTGTACAAATACCGTCTCCTGCCATACGTTTTGGTGAAAAATTTTAGTTGGAACCCATTGTGACAAAAAATTAATCTAATCTTGAAAGTAAATTCAATTAGATTCTATCGTCTTGAGCCACCTTTCACCGGGATTGTTTATTTTGCTACGGTACCTTCTTTTGGTTTTAACTCTTTAGTGTTCAGAATTATTGTTTTAATTTTCTACATTTTTTTTTCACATATACCGGATCTATGTATCGCTCATGTAATGAGAAAAATGCTGAAAAAATTGTATAGGCATCAGAAGTTGATAAAATTTCACGGCAATTTCAGTTGCCACTGAGCACTAGAGAGATCATAATCGAAATCGAGTTAGTACAGAATCATAGGGCCGAAGTCCAAAAACTTGTATTTAAGGGGCTCGAATTACTATGCAGCGCTGAATTTTTCTACAATTAATTTTATTTTAACCAGTATTCAAATTGTACATGTATCGTACGTTTAGTTTAGCCTAATCCTAGAGTGTCAATATAGGCTATATAATTATACAAGTTTATACTCGTTATTAATATATTGAAAAAAAAATATGTTTCAGGTTGGATCAAAATTCAAGAAACGTATTTTGAAAATTATGAAAGGCCACCCGTATATTAATTCCGAAGTGAAAAATGAGGTAAGAGGTTTTATTTATTTTAATTATTTTTTTTTTTTTACAATTTACCTGTCACAAGAGAGCAGTTAGTGAATAATGAAATATAATAGCTCCTGACTCCTTCGCAAGAAAGAGAGCAAAATAGTTACTTTGTAATATCATAAACTGTGCCTAAATCCTGATGGACCTAATAATTGTCAAGTAATGGTTGATAAATATGGCCTACGATTTAACAACATACATACATACATACATACATACATACATACATACATACATACATACATACATACATACATACATACATACATACATACATACATACAGTACATACAAATGGCTTTTAAGGAACCCGCAGGTTCATTGCCACCCTCACATAAGCCCGCTATCGGTCCCTATCCTGTGAAAGATTAATCCAGTCTCTATCATCATATCCCACCTCCCTCAAATCCATTTTAATATTATCTTCCCATTTGCATCTCGGCCTCCCCAAAGGTCTTTTTCCCTCCAGCCTCCCAACTAACACTCTATGTGCATTTCTGGATTCGTCCATACGTGCTACATGCCCATCTCAAACGTCTGGATTTAATGTTCCTAATTATGTCAGGTGAAGAATAATACAATGCATGCAGTTCTGCGTTGTGTAACTTTCTCCATTCTCCTTTAACTTCATCCCTTTCAGCCTCAAATATTTTCCTAAGCACTTTATTCTCAAACACCCTTAATCTCTGTTCCTCTCTCAAAGTGAGAGTCCAAGTTTCACAACCGTACAGAACAACCGGTAATATAATTGTTTTATAAATTCTAACTTTCAGATTTTTTGACAGCAGACTAGATGACAAAAGCTTCTCAACCGAATAATAACAGGCATTTCCCATATTTATTCTGCGTTTAATTCCCTCCCGAGTGTCATTTATATTTGTTACTGTTGCTCCAAGATATTTGAATTTTTCCACCTCTTCGAAAGATAAATCTCCAATTTAACAACAGTGCTCTAATTCTTAACATCTGACCTTTTCAGCACTGCTCTTTGGGCTATATAAAATAAATCGAGATAGTTCGCAATTGCATTTCCTTCCATTATTCGCCCGCAATAGTTTCACATGGGTATTCTAAGTACTCGCGCCTTTATTCCACAAACTCTAATCCATCCTATACGAAGAAATATTGGAAAGCGCTTCGAATAATATGAACTTTGTTACATAGTACACAACATATTTTTTCACAAATACAAGATGAAAACTACAACTCAAAGTGATTTGTAAAGTATAAACAATTAGAAGGGAAAATTACGCAAGAGTGGAAAAATTACAGAACAGAACAGTAACCACCCCCCCCTCAAATAACGTAGAAGACAAAATGGCAATTGTTTTATAGTCATAGTACAGTATGGTAATTATTATAAAAATAAAATAAATACATAAATGTATACTAATGTTCCAAGTATCATATAAAAATACTTTAAAATTCTGATTCCGATTATAAAACTGATGAGAAACATTGACGGAAATATGGCTGCCATTAATATATGTATTAAAAATTTTCATTTACTATACAACTAATTTTAATCAATTAACTAACTAGCTAACTAAACTATACCTAATTCTTTACATATTGCATATAGACTGAAATGAATGATATTAGTTCATAAATTAAGTTACTACTTTTTCGCATAGGCTTTATCTCTTAAGGCGATGGATCTGTGAAATGTCCAACTTCTACATTTTTACGCCAATTAATCTTAAACTTTTACAAAATATTCCTTACAGTGTGGACATGCAACACACAAAATTTCACTTTGATATGCCAATTAGTTTACTGATAATTAATTTTTGTTGTTTTTTAAATACTGAATTATAATTGTCCCAATTTTCGAAGTTTACATAATATTTCTTTAAATTTATTCCGGATATATGTACGTAAAAATGACACATGCTTTTCATATTTTTACATTTTTTTTAGAAAAAATTTATTTACTCTTTTAGCTGTTCATTTTTCAATATTTTAAAACTTATCACATCCTCAACATATGGTGATTTGAACACATTCAATAGCAGAAGAAAACACACTTGGCAGTTTACTTCACTTGATTTTGTGGACTTCTGTGCAAAATTTCACTGAGATTGGAGAAAAACTGCATTCATTAGAGCACTTTGAATGTCACAAATGTTGAAAATTTGAAATTCGAGAAAACGAATATAAAAGTACAGCACGTACCGATATATAATATACTGTATACTATCGATATTCTTCCTTCCTATACAGGTCTACAACACACATTTTTCTCCTACATAACAGCGCGAAATATGGACTGAATGAAAAGAAAAATTAGTTAGAATGAATAACAAGGTCTGTCAGAATGACAGCTGAGTGTCAGTTTAAAGGACTGCAGCACCATACACCCGCTGGCCCCTTTAAATTCGTCCTAAGGGGATTTAAATTGTCGTAGGGGCAAAATAAGCGAAGATTTAGAAAACTAAAACATTTTATGTTTTAGAGTTAAAAACAAAATTTCATTTTTTTTTCGTTATTTTTACCGATTCATAGCCCTTAAATAGATCTAATTAAATAAACTTATACTAGTCGTTAAAATAAAATGTAACTCAACATTATTACTGTAAAATCTTCAGTGTATTATAAATTAAAATATGCATTGTGTGACTTATGTCACTACTGTATTGATTAAGGCTCATTGAATGGAAAAGAAGGCCTTACAGCCTTAACTTTGCCAACGAAAATAAGACATTCTACATTGTAGTTCTGTGCAGACTTGATAACATAATGGACAGAACCGTGCTGCACTTTGATATTGCCTTATTGAGTAAATTGTAGACGTAAAATGGTCATTATGTATGTTGAATTATTAAGATATATTTTATTTATATCGTTTATGTTGCGGGTTACATCGGCCTGCTGCCTCTAAGAAGCAAGATCCGCGTTAAGTATTACAGATATAGTTAACGGATATTTTTCCCGAGTAGTTGCCTACTTAAAACGTTCAGTGTTAAAATAAAATTAGTTTAGGACTATTTTCAGTAATTACAAGTGTGCTGGAAGAAGTATATTGTAGCTGAGAAGAATAATTTGGACTTTCTGTATAGCTGATTACATTACCCCCAAACTAAATTCAGCATGTTTTGCTATTAGATCTGTGCAAAAGATAGTAAAACAATATACATTGCATACTTCCACTCGGTAATGAGTTTTGGAATAATATTCTGAGAAATTCTACAGATAGTAACAGTATATTCCTACTACAAAAAAGAGTAATTAGAATAATAGTAGATGCCAAATCTAGGGAATCGTGTAGGACTATTTTCAAAAAACTACAAATAATGCCCATGGTTTCTCAGTATATTTTTTCATTAATAATATTCCTCGTACGTAATCGTGAAAACTTTGTAACTAAACCAACAGTTCATAGCATAAATACACGTCAAAAAATGACTTTCATACTCCATCGGCAAGTCTATTGTGCTATCAAAAAGGAGTGCGTTATATGGCAGTAAAAATTTTTAATAGCCTCCCTATCGATATAAAAAATGAAACTCAGAACATAATATTATTTAGGGCCAAATTAAACAAGTACCTAATATCTCACTCCTTCTATTCTGTAGGTAAATTCATGACATTCAACAACGCTTCATGAAGTTGATACTAAAACTTTGTGTTGTACTTGTAGACTATATTGTAAACCTCGTCGGTATATATTTCATCTAGACCAGCGGTGACCAAAACTCGAACTGCAGTGATTACATACGACAGACAGCCTATGAAGAAAGGAGACGAAGGAAAGGTACTTGGCATAAAAACTACAACCAGTGGTGGTTCATGTACTAACATCTCGATCAATCCCGCGGATAAAAACCTCAAGCTTTGCTGTATCAGTAATGTCACTGCTGTCATCAAGAGCCAGTGAATAATATACGATTTTTCTTGCTTATTTTTTTAACCTTCCTCTTGAATATAATCAGGAATTTTCTAAATTCTTCTCTCTATCCTTGGTCGGGAAACTCAAAATTAAAACTTCTTATGGACAAGTTATTTAAGCTATTTTAAGCAATACTCTTTCGAAAAATTCTGTTCTATTAAAAGGCTTTAAAGCACGAGATATTTCAAACCCCATTAGGTAGCTGACTTCCCTACATTTATTTTTGTGCTCTTTCTCTTCCTCGCTATGATTTAAGACATGTCAGTTCCTGGCGTTTAACAGTTCGTTGGCATGTAATATTGAATCAGTTTTTCTACAATATTATTATTAAATGAATAACTAATAAATAGTTACCCTCATCTAAAGAGTAAGAAAATTAAAATTGAGATAAAACCTAAAAATGTTATCCTTCTAAGGAGAAGATCTAAAAATATCAATATTCATGCACATACAGAAGAATTATAGAAACACATACTTAGTGTGTCAGTAATAATAATAATAATAATAATAATAATAATAATAAATAAGTAATAATACATTGTTCAGCGTGGAAATTAATGTTTCTATATACTCATAATTGGACCGTTGAGCAAAGTAAACATATTACATTTTGTCCGACAGAACAACAAATTTCTCCTTCTCATTCTTTACGAAACCACTTCTTACCGCTTTTACAGACAGAGTTTGTAGAGCGACATGATACCGCCACTGCTTGCCTTCAGTACGTGAATGAAACACACAGCAATGTGCAGTAAACTCCTCGTACCCGTTTGAATGTCTGTGATTACACAATGTAATCACGACACCCGCTTTGGTCACCGCTGATCTAGACTGTGACTATAAATTAAGACTTTATAATAGTATTAAGTTTTTTTACTTGTTCCATATTCTAGCTGTGAAGCAATGTATGAATATCATGGAATGTAAATAAATACAATACAATACGGCTTGTAATAGATACCTACTCAGTGCATGGAATTACTCTGTTACCAATGAAACTTCAAAGCTCAGATAAATTGATATCTTTGTATTGCACGTAATTTCTGTCTAAGATATTATGTGGCTTAAAATTCCTGAGATGATAAATATCCCTATAATAATCTTGACTCATATTTAATTTATTTCAGATGAATTCTTTCGTAAACGCTATACACGCAAATCCTCCAGTAATTAATTTGTGTGGATTTGTAGAAGTTAACAGAGGGCTTCATACATCGGTATGTATATACTATTCCTGTGAAATACACTCTTACCATACATTTTATATGTTCTCTCAAAGAATCAAAATATTTTCTTTTCAGATCATGGCTCAAGCACTGACTTACTTAATAGTTCTCACGCAATTTAATCTAAGTGCCCATCCTGATGATTTCCAATAGTTGCATATAACAATAGTAAATCTTTCAACTAACACAACAATCAAGTCATCATTTTTTCACATAGAAGAAAGAAGTCGTGGAATGATATTTTACAAGTCGGTATTTCAGAATGTATAGTAAAAGATATTTATCTGTATATTTTTCAACTGTCAACGTAAGTATTTAATGCTCTCTCATTTTAAATCAACATGTAACATACAATAAAAGTATAATTTATCTTACACAATACCTTTTATTATACAGATTTCTTACCTCTGCCTCAAACGCTGTCTTCGTTCTTTCTCTTGTTCCTCTTGTTCACTTACGCATATCCATTCACCTCCAGCATTTTCTAGTAACGATTTCTGAAAATGAAGGTTTAAGTAGATTTATTTCGTTCCTTCAGTTTTTACTGCTGTTATTTCCACATTCCACATTTTTCAAATTAAGAGTTTACTTAAAGGCTACTATTTAATATTAATAGTTTATACAGAGTGTAAGGGGTATAAGCGCCTTCATTTTAACTGATTATTATTTATGTCATAAGAAAGAAACAATGTTTCAGATTTTTTCTAATTGCAATATTTAACTAATTATTAAACATTATTATTATTAGACATTAGCAACGTTGCTGGATGGGAAGGAGGAGGTGGCTTACAAGTACACAGTACAGTTAAAGCGGGTACAGACATACCGATACAAAACAGATGCTCTGTTCTAATGGAGGCGGACAGGGTAATTGTTGTTTACATAAAACGAGCAGCAAATACAAACTTTCAATTTCATTAATAGAACGTTATGTTAAATTTACATTTTATTTAACAATATTGCTCCATTTTTATTGTACGTCTAAAAAATAAACAATAATGGTTTACTGCACAAAATCACACGAGCTTTTTAATGATACAAAAGTTTAATCTCTTCCACTTTCGTAAACCAGTATAATTTTTAAACAAATGTCTGGTTGTGTGATTTCCGAAACGGAGTAAGAGACTCCCAGTTTCTAATAATCGCTGAGAACTGCTTTTTGCGAATAATCATGATTACTTGGGAACAATATTAAGGAAACTGAATTGATAAAGGAAAAAAGCTAAAACGGCGATTAGGTAACCTCCTTTGCGAAAAAAGTTGACGGTACATCCTTCTTGCCGCACTTGAAATACGACGATTTTCTCCATACATTAATAACATATGATATTCCTGAATTGTGAATGATACTAAGTTGTTTATCGAATACCCTATACTGAACTGCCATCAGCTCGGCAGAAGACCTATGGACAGGGAGCTTGAACTCAGCTGATCTGTATGTCTGTGCAGGCTACAGACCGTCAGCAGATGAATACTGCTAAACATGTTGCCACGTCTGTCACGCCAGAACATTAACAAATTTAAGCATGTATTATTATTTAATTTCACGAAAACGTAATAGAACACACAAATATTTATTTAAACTAATATTAACGCTTTGCTAGATATACCTACTGATGTAATTGTGTTCGTAATTTTACTAACGATATAAGCAGTATAACGCAAATAAAATAAGGAAAGAATTTTTTTTTTTCTGAGAAAGCTATGAAGTTTTGACCCTATGTTGTATGGACATTTTTTGATCCTGTAGACCGTCTCCGACGACTGTGAAAAGGACAGCACATATACCCCTTACACCTTGCATATTTCAATATGGAAGTATGGAAAACAAATCTCATACCACAACCGTACTTTTTTTAAGAATAGCCCAACTGAAATGTAGCAAATAGAAGTGAAAATATTTAATTAAATATAAAAATATAGCGAAAAAAATAACCAAATGAACAGTTTATTCCTTTATTTTACAACATACCAAATGTGTACGTAAGGTACGTGAAATGGCCAGTAGTCTCTACATCTCAGAAGACAGTCAAAAATCGTAACATTATTTATGACTTCACCAACCAAAGATCAATCATGTTGAGCTACGTAAATTATTTAATTGCCATTAAACTAAATAAAACATTTTTTTTCTTTTTCCTTAAGATTCTCGTCCATAGTGTAACTTAAATTGCATACAATTTTTAATTGCGCAACGTTTCTTGCGTATCGTGTTCACACATAAGCCATAATAGCTCAAAATTTGTTATTTTCTTAGTTGCACAACTTGAAAAATGGCACGACTACAAAAAAGTTGAATTGAAAATTTACATACAACAGTCATTTATGAAGCGCAACTTCATTATTACCAGACTTCGGTCCTGGGCACATAAACGCATGACGTTCAGAACGCACTGACGATAGTGTTGTGTTGGTCGAGTGGAGTGGGAGATGGAGCGCGCCGTTACTTCGTGTCTCAACATGTAAACCAGTGGTCGTCAGCACTCTCTGAAATGGGTATTGAGTAAAGAGAGCAGGGAACCCTGCACGTCCGTGCATGCATCGAGGGAGGGAGAGGGAGGAATCTGGCCTTAGCTGATGCGGACGATCAGTGGAGACTAGAGTACTAAGTACAGTACTAGACACTTGTGGGTGGTTTGTGTACGTATACGATGGTAGAAAGTTCAAATAGTGATTTACGTAGATATTCCACCCCTACGTTGTTTAACCCTTAATGGGAGGAGGAATTTTTTACAGAGTTTTAAAATGTAGCAAGATGTTTAATTTGCAGTAAGATACTCAATGTGATAGATAAAAATATAACCTTCAGCGTCACTATGACAACTGTCATGCTAATGAATACGACAAATTAAAGACGACGAAAGAATCGAAATGGTGGAACAGTTAAAAACACCAATATAAGACAGGTAGTATTATTATTATTATTATTATTATTATTATTATTATTATTATTATTATTATTATCGTTCCGATACTGATGTGCAGTTAGTCAGAGAACGTTTCCCTAGGCCCGCAGAATACTGCAACGGACATCGTGTCTTGGACGAGACAGTTCCGTCTCGGACCGTCTGACACTGGACAAGACTGTTTGGGTCTTTCTAGAACTGTCGACAGTTTCGAACAGAGTTTCGCCACGACGTACGTAGTTTGTTTTCCATACATTGCTATTCTCAATTCCGACCTGATAGCAACCGACGACAAAATCGTAGCAATGATCGATTATTTTATGCGTTTAAAAGAAAAAAATCACATTACGTACATAAATATCTTTCAAAATTTCTTTCCGTACTTTATATATTAGATTTCTCGTAATGATATTTTTTTTCAATGTAAAACAAAAAGTGGGGGTTCTTGCATTCACATAACAAGTCTATCCATTTTTAATTCAATTGGAAAATGGTTGTAAATACAATGTAACAATAAAATTATATTACCCACGCTGGACGTACAGCAAATCACGTGAATGAGTGTGTGTACAGCAGACTTCACACATGCGAAGAATGAAATGTGCGATCTTGTCCCATAGTGGACGAAACTTCAGGTGACATTACAGGTCGATATCGTGTCCGTGGTTGACCGGGAAGAATTTCCATGTAGTATGCTGTCGGCCTTGCTCACATTAGCGTTCTTGAGGATTTTTTAGTACTTTGTGTTATTCACAGGAAGACGTTCATGAAGATGATGTCAGTGTTCGAGTTAGTTACAAAACTGCTCTGCGTCTTAGAAGAAAACTCCGACCATTCACAGATGGTGATTTGTTGGAAGAATGTATAATAAACGCTGCCGAAGAACTCTGTCCTGAGCAGCTATCTACCATTAGAATAATATGATGTCATATAATTTAGTCCGGAGAAATTATTTCCTCACATTCCAGTGAAATATCAGGATTTATGGCTTGTCTCCTCCTTTGATTCGACTCCACAATTTCAGAGGTGACTTTTTTAAATTGTTTGAAATTAAAAACGGAAATCGTGAGTAGGCTATTTATTAACTATGTAAAATATGCTTACTTAAATACGCATGTGAACATTGGGTGCTTCATTACACTATTAGTACTATTGAATTCCACTGAGTTACGTAATTTATGGTACGAATGAAAAGCCGCCACTGAAATATTACTTACCCGTCCACTCCCATAAATGCACGAGAGGGCTAGCGGGTAAGAGACAGCAGCACGAGCGTGCACTCCGCTGACGACGCCTGATGTGAACAGTCCGTCACAGTACGGCACAAAATATATTTCACTCTGTACAGATGCAGTATATACAGTACATTCCTAGTGTAGACAATAAATGTCTACCATTAAAGTATTAACGTGAGTTGTAACCTTCAATCAGGTGTCCCTACGCCGAAGCCTGTTACACGTACCGCAGCCAAGCAGCAATACACACAACGGTAATGCACATTACGGACCCACCTGTGCTGTTGCAGTCACCCCACAGGGGTCATGACGTTATTTATACTCCGTGTACTCTAAACCTCATACTCATGGGTGGGCAACTCATGCTCTCAAAGTGTCAACAGGTGGAACGAACTCTGTACTGGCTGTAGTGTCTGTATGCAAGACACAAGTTTGCTCGCGTCTGCAGTAAGTGGCGGCTCGTTTTAAGTGAACAATAAAATAATCCCCAGATCATTTCCTTTTAGTGATGAGTCGAAAGAGAAAGATTTTTTTTATTAAGAAGGGAAGTAAAGCTTGTATTATGTTCTATCACACTTTCTTGTGCATGATATTTTATGTTACAAATAAACATAGTGAAGGTTTTAGTAAATAAATACTGTCTAGATCTGCTTTAGAACAGCTAAAGGTAAAAATGGGATGTCAATAAAGTGAAACTGATAACAAATATTGTTAGCACGTCGTGCTTGCGAGTTACAGAATTGCACGACATAATGATCGATTAGCTAAGAACATTTGTGGATAAATTTGAAATGTGGCAGTATCATGTAGAACATAGACAACTTCACTTTCTTTGACAATAAACTATCTTGAAGAGTGATAAGAAAATCTTCTTATCAAATATGACCCTACCTCAAAACGTAGGCCTACAGCAGAATTCACTGGCAAGTTTGGAGAAACAGTGGCAATTGACAAGGAATCGAGATTTTTCTGAAATTCTTTTGGCTTACAGCCGATAGGAAATCCTGAAACTTTATAGCTTGAATTGATAAATCTACAGAACAGCACGCCACTCAGATTCTAGCGAAATCGGGAATCGAACTGTTCGTAATGCTGCTTAAATCAGAATTTCCAAATATACTCTTTGCTTCCATATTATGTGCTTGAGGCAGGGTTTAATACAAGAAAGAAGTGTAAAGCTCTCAATATACAGAAAGAGCTCAGAAGTAAGTTCATTTCATTTGTCGTGACATGTAAAAAATTACTCCTTGAATTTGTGATTGTTTGTGAATATAGACTATTACATTTCTGAGAACAGAGGAATACTCTTTAATGAATCAATATTTGTAAATTCTCGCGTTCTATGTTTAAAATGAGACATAAGGAATATTAACAAATAGTGTAATAATAAGTAAGTGTTCCATCTATATTTCTTGTATCTTGAGAAGGTTGTATTCACTTTGCATTTCTAGTACTAAACTAATTTACAAAGCTAGAAAAAATATACTTTTGTTATGAGTGTTTAGGTACAGTCTATCTAAAATTACTATAATTGTTATACCATACGTCATTCTGAAATTCAAATCATGGAGTAAATATTACGACCAACTGTATGAGCCGCCAGAGTGCATCGTGGCAATTGCTTTTGCAGCGAAACTACAAACAACTTGTAACTGCTGCGGCTGACTCCGTCTGTCTTTCTATCTTTCAAGGTTTTTTCAACACTTTGTGAGCACGAGTTGCCCATCCATGCTCATACTGGTTACTCTGTGTCCCTAGACCGAAGCCCGATTATTACACACACGCAATTTCTTTTATAGTACTTGAGCTATATGGGAAATATAAAATATAAAATATAAATATAAATAAATAAATATATATATATATATATATATATATATATATATATATATATATCGTGGGAAAATTAACCCGTTAATGAGAAAGTCCATATTACAAACGTACAGTAACTTCTATCAACGTAAAGATTAATTTTTGGTCCTACAGAATATATCTGTTATGGTAACAATTGGTATTAGAGGAGAAAAATTCCCTCCGGCGCCGAGGATCAAACCCGGGTCCTTGGTTCTACGTACCAAGCCCTTTAACCATTGAGCTATCCCAAAGTTCAATCCACAGCACCGGATCGAATCCCACTCCTCCAGTGTTTTTCCCTTTGTGGCCTGACTCCAAGTTCGACATGTATGTTGACATTTTATATTAAGTCAACTGTCATTATACAAGGAGCGCACTCAAACAAACAATTCGAATAATTACTATGTTTTCACGGAGTTTTCATCCAATTTTCGATACATATTGAAAACAATTTGAATACGGAACCTGAAACTTGGAAAGTATTTATGTTGATTAACATGTTATAGTCATATCATTGGCATGTTAGTTATCCTGTAGGTCTTGGCTCTAAACTACACTGCGTTCTCTAAATGATGCGCATGAAATCTTAATAGGCCTATTCTGGCTGTTAATTAAAGTGATAATTATAGCTTTTAGGAAAATCTAAAATATTACGTGTTATAAGATGACTTTTCAACATAAAAAATTGCGCTCGCTCTTGATAAAAGAGATGACAGATCAAACAAACGATCGTTCATGCGCTTAGCGTATTGAAATAGTTTTGAATACGATAGCCATTTCCATGCAACTCAACCCGTATTGTATACGATCCGATCACTACTTTTTAGTGTTTCGACCTTCATGAAGATTTCAATTTGGTAATCGTATTCAAATCTATTTTAACACTGTATGAAAATTTACAGTAAGGTCCACGCCTGTGGAGTAACGGTTAGCACGTCTAGCCGCGAAACCAGGTGGCCCGGGTTCGATTCCCGGTCGGGACAGGTTACCTGGTTGAGGTTTTTCCGGGGTTTTCCCTCAATCCAATACGAGCAAATGCTGGGTAACTTACGGTGTTGGACCCCGGACTCATTTCACCGGCATTATCACCTTCATCTCATTCAGACGCTAAATAACCAAAGTTGTTGATAAAGCGTCGTAAAATAACCTACTAAAATAAATAAAATGTACAATAAGTATGTTGTAACATCCAATGCGGCTGGAGTGTTCCATGAGACGATACACTCTTCTGTCACGAATAACCAAGGGTAAATGAGTCAAGAAACGTAGTAAGTCATTATGCAGATTCTGGACTTTATCCTGCATCACTGCAATTCTTCACAAAATCCATAGAAGTTTCTAGGCTTCAGTTATTTTGTAATGGAAATACAAGATTAACCTGTATATTAACAACAGTCACTAACTTTGCAACTGTAACTTAATATGATTTTAGTCTAGCATTTTGTCACTGTTTCTTTGATTTTGCCTATTATATTACAAAATCTTGTCTTGAAAGACACAATATGTTATATTTTGTCAAATGAAGGGGTGAGAATGATATAGTCCTAAGCCACACAGACAAAATTTTACAGGACAGGGTATTAAAGATTTAGAGTTCAATGCTATTAGGTGCAGTAACGTAATTTCTTTGGCATATACTTACGTAATTTGTTTTGTAATTTTTATAATACAGTAGCTTACATATTTGTGTAAGAAATGAACTCGCACAAAAATCATTTTTATTAAAAGAGTGGCTTTGGACTATTTCATTCTCTCCCCTTCCAATATTAAGCAACGATTTAACGGAAACAAACTTCTACTTATATTATAAGACGCTTCTGATGTAATACAATGCATGTAATCCCAAGTAGACGCATATTTAATTAATAACAAAATAAAGCTTAAAAACTGGAGATGCACAAAAGCCTCGCCGAATCGTCTTATTCACAAGCACAGTAACAAGTGACTGCGAGTGAATGTAGCAGAGATAGTCCAATCGGTATTAGTTCATAAAAGTAGAAGAATATCAGGTTGGGTCATAAAAACTAAGCTGTTTTGTGCTCAGTTTGCAACTACGTACTTGGGACAAGGTGATCAGGAAATTGGTCCACTACGGTATTTATTAATGCACTTTAACATAATTATATAACCACCGGCGTAGCTCTGTCGGCTAAGGCGCTTGCCTACCGATCTGGAGCTGCGCTAGGGCGCGTGTTCGATTCCCGTGTCGGCTGATTACCTGGTTGGGTTTTTTCCGAGGTTTTCCGAACCGTAAGGCAAATATCAGGTAATCTATGCGAATCCTCGCCTTACCTCGCCAAATATCATCTCACTATCACCAATCTCATCGACGCTAAATAACCTCGTAGCTGATACAGCGTCGTTAAATAACAGAGTAAGGAAAAAACATAATTATAAATCTTTGTTTGTCCACCTTTGTAAGTGCTTTGCCTCTGTTATACCTCGAACGCAATGCAGATTTGATATCACCACAATCCCAAACGTCAGCACAAAACTTTACCCTTTCTCGGACAGAAACATTCGTACCATAAATGCACGGAAATAAAATGAAAATGAATTGAAACAAACACATAAACAGAACAGACGACAACAGATTAGGCATCCATTTGCGTACTATTTTTAATAAACAAAAAAGGCCACATGAAACAACGAGTCAAAGTCAGGATAGAAGAAGAAATGTCTGAAGGAAGTGAAATAGGAAGAGGAGTATGACAAGCCCACCTTGTTCAACATAACGTACTTGGAGCATTTAGTGACGAACTGTTTTCAGAACATGGGCGGGGTGATAATAGGAGGAAAAAGAATAAAGTGCATCAGATTAGCTTATGATATGGCGTTGTTAGCAGAAGAGATGACACAACGGATAGGCCTATGCTGTTAGAGCTACATTATAGCTGTGGGCTTATGGGATGAAGAAGAAAAATAAAGAAGATAAACGTGCGAATACTAAATGAGCCAGTAGAGCAAGTGGACAGCTCCAAATACTTCGAGTATACTATAAGTAGTAGCATGAGCTGCTGCCAGGAAGTCAAAAGGAGGATAGCAATGCCAAAGGAAGCTTTGAATAGAAAAAAGGAGCATCTTCTGCGGACCTCTGGAAATAGAACTAAGGAAGAGGCTAGTGAAGTACTTTGTGTGGAGTGTGGCAGTGTCTGGAGCAGAAACATTGACATTACGACGAAGTGAAGACAGAGACTAGATGCATTTGAAATGTGAATATGGAGAATAATGGAGCGCGCGAAATGGACAAACAGAATAGGAAATGAAGCTGTGTTGGAAAGAGTGGATGAAGAAGGGATGATGCTGAAACTGATCAGGAAGAGAAAAAGGACTTGGTTGGTGATACTGGCTACTATAGAATGCACTGGAAGAAATGGTGAACGGGAGAAGAGTTCGGAGAAGAACAAGATATCAGATGATAGACGACATTAAGATATATGTATCATACGCGGAGACTAAGAGAAAGACAGAAAAGAGGAAAGATTGGAGGATACTGGGTTTGCAGTGAAAGATGATTATTTTGGGTTCATACACGACTCTGCGCCCTGTCACAAGGCAAATAAGGTGACAAAATTCCTGTCTGACAACAAAATTAGGGTTCTGGATTGGCCTGGTAACTCTCCGGACCTTAATCAGATTGAAAATATTTGGGAGCTAATGAAGAGGAAAGTTCATTCAGAAATTATTATAAATAAATATTCTTTAATAGAAAAACTGATCAATGTGTGGCATCACGGCCAAGAAATTAAAAACAATTGTATCCAATGCATTTTTAGTATACCAAATAGAGTTAAAGCTGTAATTGCTGCAAAGGAATGTGTGACAAAATATTGGTTTTCTTGTTTATTTCATTCCATATTCATATTACACAAATAAATATGTAATAATATTGTTTATAAAACACTATTTAGTGTAATAAAACTTTTCCAGTTGAGAAAATCCGAATTACTTGTGTTTTATGTGGGTTTGAAGATGAAATTCCTACTTTTACCAAGTGTCCCTAATAATTAGATCACCCACTGTATTATGCTGTCTACAGCACATTAGCGTACAATACAGAGAATGAAGTTAAATTGAAAAATAATCATAATATGGATATTTATACACACTTTTTTAAAATGGTGGCCGTTCATTTCGATACAGGCTTCGGTTATAATGTGCATATTATCGCACTATAGACTATTGTACGTAATTCCAATTATCAGGTTCGTACTTCGTATCAGTAACTCATGTTGAAATAATTCTGTGCCTACTCTATAAAAGAGTACCTTCACTTCTACCCGACCCGCACAGATAAAATTACTCAGACATGCTATCTACTGTCCGTCCAAGTGATTATGTCGCAGGATCGTAGAAAGAGAGGAAATCACGTGACAGTTAATTACTTAAGGAGGCCCTTTTAGTTAAGTTATTTAAAACAATTTTTGGGGTATAATATTACGTAGACGTCCAATTCCTAACAGAAATAAATGTTCTCAGAAAAGAGCTAAGACAGCCCAGCCACTAGCCTTTATAGAGAGGCGAACAGCAGCAGGTGGGGAAACCGGGATGCGACGCAGGCAAATGGACGACAGTACCTGTGCGAAAATGATTCAATATTGAAAGCTCTTTCGTCACTGGAAAACGCGAACATATTTTTGGAACGTACTGTTTACTATGATCGTAAGGCTACTATAACTGTATATGCGGTCTTGGATCTGTGTGGAAGCGGTTGAACTTCATTAGTAAAAGGGATGGGAGTGAAGTACATTCAAAAACTCAGGCACAATAAAAATTGAAGTAAAAATAAAATGATGGCCCTGTATAATAAACTGTTCAGTCACATCTTTACTTACCCACTCACTTTATTTATTTACTTTTTGTTTAATTGTGATGGCGTTCAGATGTCTTTAATCTAAATGCCAGTTTTCTTACGAACTCCTGCCTTTCACAGATGTGGACTCAAATCTGATACGGTGGTAGTTCAAACGTTTCTATTTTCTTTAGGTACTTGGCATGAAAACTACAACCAGTGGTGGTTCCTGTATTAACATATTGATCAATTCCGCGGATAAAAATCTCAAGTTTTGTTGTATCAGTAATGTAACTGCTGTCATCAAGAGCCAGTGAATAAAATACGATTTTTCTTGCTTCTTTTTTCTAACCTTCCTCTTGAATATAATCAGGAATTTTCTAAATTCTTCTCTCGATACTTGATCGAGAAATTCGTATTTTTCAAAATTAAAAACTTCTTATGGACAAGTTATTTATGCTATTTTAATCATTGCTCTTTTGAGAAATTATGTTCTATGAAAAGACTTTAGAGCACGAGATATTTTAAACTCCTATATTTCCTTACATTTATTTATCTCACCTTTTTTCTTCCTGGCTATGATTTGAGACATGTCAGTTCCTGGCATTTAACAGTTCGTTGACACATAATATTGAATCAGTTTTTCTACAATATTATTATTAAATAAACAACTAATAAATAGTTACCCTCATCTAAAGATTAAGAAGATTAAAATTGAGATGAAACCTAATAATTTTATCCTTCTAAAAATATCAATATTGATGCACGTACAGAAGAATTACAGAAACACATACTTAGTGGTCAGTAGTAGTACACTGATGTAATCACGATATCCGCTTTGGTCACCGCTGGTCTACGTAGTCATTTGTTGTTCCTTCATACCATTTGTAAGGCACTTTATTCAATAAATTGAAACAGATGTATCTCCACTCCAATTGAGAATTGGACACATGTTTATATGGACGTTTTACTCAGAATAGTACATATTATCAGCCTCAAAAATATTTACTATTCCCACTAAATGACTGTAGATTATGAAATGAAAATATATCGTTCAGGAAGTATTTAGAAGACGGAATACTTCTTCCAAGAAATATTTTTAGATTTTGATATTTTTTTTCATAAATCGAAATAAAGTTGATTATTAATGTATTTTGAGAAAACATATGACAAGAATTAAGATTCTTACACAGGGTTCGACAGAGGAACGTGCGATTGTAAATACAGTAGAACTCCAATTCTGTATAAAATCCTTAACAAAGAGCTTTCCTGTTTAGGCTCACTAAGATTGCAGTTATGCAGGCGCACTAGGAAAAGATCCATAATCACGATAATACCATAAATAAATAAGCAGTTTTATAACGTAACATTTGCTTTAATACTAAACACAAATTACATCTCCATTTATAAAATATACAACTATTTTTACTTTATGAGATGTAATAATATTAGGACAAAGAGTTCCCAATGTACTTACAGTTTTATTCTGTTCTAACAGAAAAATACAGCAAACAAGTTGGTTCATGCGTATCGCATGGGACTCCCATTCGGGAGGTCGTGGTTCGATTCCCGGACCGACTAACCTGATTGTGGTTTTTCCGTAGTTTTCCACAGGTACTTAGGCAAATGCCGGATTGAAATTTTCATTGCCACTGTCCATTTTCCCTTGTCCTTCCGTGTAGAAAAAAAAATTAGATTTCATATCATATCATTTATCTTCCTCATCTCATTCAATAGACATATTCAGGACAAGACGCATGTCTTCGTCCGCTTACGGGAGGAGACGTCCTCTCCGCAACCGTTCCTCGGTTCCCAGCCTTCCGCAATATCTCTGCCAGGATTAATTCCTTAAGAACACTTCCAAGGGGGTTTCGACATCTTGGAAGGGCCTTTGGAATGCATCCTGTGCTGCTTGGTCACCTTGGCGGTATGCACTTAGGGCGGGGAAGGTAGGAGGCCCCCACTGGGTGAGCGAGTGAGGGGTCACATGCGGCTGGTGGGCTGGTACACCCTCCTCATTCATCCCATACACTTCGAGATGCATAATAGGCCTCAGTATGACCGACGTGCAAAGGGTGGTGCTAACCCGCCCGTAGCCACCGTGACCTAACCTAATCTAACGTAAAAATAAATAGTATGTTACAAACAACTCTGATAAGAATCGTATCTATAGCATGACTCCTGGATTTTATTTGAGATTTCTATATTCAGAAGTCGTCCTTTCGGCTTGATATACACAGTGTTTCCGGGCTAGTATTACAAACTTTCAGGGATGATGGGGAAGGGCACATGTATCCATCTGAGATAAGAAACCATGGTCCGGAAATGAGTGAGTCGAAAGTTACAAGCAAAAATAGTTGTGTGGAAATGAAATAATTTTATTCCTCTATACACCTTATTTATGTGTATTTATCTGTACATCTTACACATACTGTATTCATCTGACGTTGTTTACGTTGTCTACTTACAGTATTCCATTCAATGCGCTGTTTGAGGGATGGGGACAGGAAACTACACTAAAGCAATGCAGATGGCGTAATGTGTAACGGACATGGTCGGTCCTTATATGTATGTCTGTAGACAGCAGTGTATGCGTACAAGTTGCAGTGTCCAGTCGATCAGTCCTAGTGAAATGGAGGAGTACACGAGAACGGAATTTGCAGACATGATTTTCGAATATAGGTGAGCCAATGGGAACAGTAGACAAGCTCACAGATTGTATCGGTGCAAGTAGCCACGTAGGAGACATCCGGCCCATAACATTTTCCCACGACTGTTCCAAAGGTTAAGGGAAGAAGGGCGCGTGGTGCCACATTACAATTCCATTTCCACACAACTATTTTTGTATATAACTTTCGACTCAGTCATTTCTTGACCAGGGTTCCTTACCTCAAATTGATACATGTGCCCTTCCCCATCATCCCTGAAAGTTTGTAAAACTAGCCAGGAAACAGCCTGTATATCGTTAAATAATTCATTGCAAGTTGTCTTTGAAATGTCAGTGAAATTTTAACCCAGCAGGCAACAACATTATAAATCGTGTGGGAATGCTAATATTACAATTACTTGCGATACATTTAAAGTTTTCGCCATTTTCAATTCAACGAATAAGCTTGCAAGTTTAAAGATGTTCGCTTGACAGACATCTCTTACCGTCTGCGATGTGTTCGGTACCAGTGCCTGAACTGAACTGGCATCATCATGTTTACTAAGCCACAGTACGCTTACAACGATTCACAGAATTTGAGTTGTACTGTAGTTGGTTACTTATTCAAGAATTTATTTTTTAAATGGCATACGAGATCATAATGTAGGATGTTCTTCAAGTGACTATCACTGCGATGAAAACGTGCTTCGTTAGACAGCCACAAAGTGTCAATAAAGTCATTTTTATATGATTCAAAATCTCCTCACGAAACGTCTTTCCGTTGAGAATATCGCGATGTTTTAGTTGATCTACCATTTGAATTTTGTAGGGATGAAAATTTAAGTCACATGAGCAGATGGGTCGGGATCATGGCGCCATGAATTAAAATGAAATTCACGTTTGGTAACCTCAAAACTATCGTTCTTGTAATTACAAAAGCACGTTATGCACCATTCCACATTTCCATGATGACTAAATGACATTGTACTCTATTGGCAACAAAATGTGCGAGCAGTTTATGGCCACTAAACTGTGCTGTGAGATATGACTTCACTAGCTCTGAAGGTGCTGATACAAAGTCGAAACTAGTGAATTTGGTAATTTACCACTTAATTTTCATTTTAACACACGAAAGTTGTTATTATAGGCCTATCTACACTCTTAAATGAAAATTCTCAATTCTACTACAACATTATCACAAAACTTAGAAAAATGAATAAGCTCAAAAATATTGCTTATTAAGAGAAAAGTTAAAAAAAAGTTTATAATTATACGAGTACAATCATAATACTAAGCAAAATAAAATATAATGAGTGATAGTTTTAAAAAATCTGGGATGTTAATAATAATAATAATAATAATAATAATAATAATAATAATAATAATAATAACAGTAATAATAATTTACTTACTTATGGCTTTTAAGGAACCCGGAGGTTCATTGCCGACCTCACGTAAGCCCGCTATTGGTCCCTATCCTGAGCAATATTAATCCAGTCCCTACCATCATATCCCACCTCCCTCAAATCCATTTTAATATTATCTTCCCATCTACGTCTCGGCCTCCCCAAAGGTCTTATTCCCTCCGGCCTCCCAACTAACACTCTATATGGATTTCTGGATTCGTCCATACGTGCTACATGCCCTGCCCATCTCAAACGTCTGGATTTAATGTTCCTAATTATATCAGATGAAGAATACAATGCGTGCAGTTCTGCGCTGTGTAACTTTCTCCATTCTCCTGTAACTTCATCCCTCTTAGCCTCCAATATTTTCCTAAGATCCTTATTCTCAAACACCCATAATCTCTGTTCCTCTCTCAAAGTGACAGTCTAAGTTTCACAACCATATAGAACAACCGGTAATATAATTGTTTTATGAATTCGAACTTTCAGATTTTTTGACAGAAAACTAGATGACAAAAGCTTCTCAACCATATAATAACAGGCATTTCCCATATTTATTGTGTTTAATTTCCTCTCAAGTGTCATTTATATTTGTTACCGTTGCTCCAAGATATTTGAATTTTTCCACCTCTTCGAACGGTAAATTTCCAATTTTTATAGTTCCATTTCGTACAATATTCTGGTCACGAGGCATAATCATATACTTTGTCTTTTCGGGATTTACTTCCAAACCTATCGCTTTACTTGTTTCAAGTAGAATTTCCGTGTTTTCCCTAATCGTTTGTGGATTTTCTCCTAACATATTCACGTCATCCACATAGATAATAATAATAGTAATAATAGTAGTAATAATAATAATAATAATAATAATAATAATAATAATGAGGAGTAAAATTGTTTCATTTCCACACAACTATTTTTGCTTATAACTTTCGACTCAGTCATTTCCGGACTGGGGTTATTTATCTCATCCCTGAAAGTTCGTAATACTAGCCCGGAAACAACCGTATAAATGGCAGCCTCAAATTTGTGACAAAATATCAGATTATGATTTATCGACCATCTCTACTGGTACAAATTCGACAAGCGGACTTTTTGAGGAGGTAGAATAATAATAATAATAATAATAATAATAATAATAATAATAATAATAATAATAATAATAATTATTATTATTATTATTATTATTATTATCATTAGTATTGTTTCCTATCTTTTTATGAGTATTATAGATTTGCTTGGGTATTTTTCAAAAATAAGTTTCCCTAGTTTGAGGGTGGTGATTATTATTCAAAGTACCTGTACCTTCCTTTGGCATTGACGCCACTATAAGAGGATCCGAATTAAAGATGTAAGGAACTGTGGGTATTTTTTTTAAATCATGATAGCAGGTTGCATTCAGTCAGAGTTAAATCTGCAAAATTCATATTCATGTCGTTTGACTGTAGGGTAATTCCTTGAAACTGCGACATTTTTATGAAAAAGAAAAAGTTGGTGTGTGATGGTCAAATTTACATTTGTTTATATATCTCCAAAACCATTTCATTTTTTTAATGTTTCATAACTGGCAAAGTGAGATACATAACATAAAAATCAACCTTTTATATGGGCAACATTTCGATTTATGTACAAATTCTACAAGAAAATCACATGACACACCTAACACAATGACTGTGGCACACGAACAAAGATATTATGTTCGTGTGTCACTAAAGTCAATCCTCAAATTCAGCTGCAATTTTTGTTGTTATTGGAAATCATTAGGCCTAAATGTAATTAGCAGTGGGACTTAAAATAGTTTAATACATTACTGACTTAAGACAAATGGGTCGGTGTGGGTGTGTTTTCAATTTACTTACAGGTTAAACATTCTTGAAAATGTGTGTTCCATAATCGTTATAAAAATATAGTGTCTAGGCTAAAATTCGTATAAAATATTTAATTAATCCCTTAAATTAAAAAACTTACAAAATTGGCTATGTTAATTTATATCATGTAATAAATAGGCACTTACATATTTATGGTAAGTACGTAGCAACTGGTACCATATTAGGCCTATGTATACATAAACTGATGTATATATTTGCACATTAGGTAAGTGGTACTAAATTTCTGACAGCAATTTAAAATATGATTTTTTTATTTCATTAATATTAACTTACAGTATCATTTTTTAAATATAATAACATTAATCAACTTACTCTATGTATCATTTAGCAATTCTGAAAGATAGGTCTACTATAACCTATGTCAGTTGTCCAATGGTATCATAAATCTTTAAAACTGTCCAAATTCTATAATATAATTTTTTTAACGCTTTTTGTGATGGTATTTTCAAGAATTTAAATTAGATAAGTTTAGCTTGAGTTAGCACAAAACATTAAAATGAGGTAATATCAGCCCACTGGATCAGTGACCCAACTTGTCCAGTTACCATATATATTGCAGAATTCTACTACAAACACAAGCAACCTGATCAATATGCTCTGAGTGTTATGCGGTTATATCTAATACCTTCAAACATATATTATCTGAAGCAAAAATTTTAACCAGTAAGCAATACTTGACGATTTTTTGCAATAGTAAAACAATTAAGAGAGTGATTGTCTGGAAAGTATGGTACAGCTGCACATTTTAAGACGAAGTATAAGATGGCAATCATATTCAATGATAACTAGTTTTTGTCATTTATTACGATTCATATAACTTCTTTAAATCTTATCATGGCAAAGGAGCACGTGATGGGGATGGAAAAAAACACTCAAGAGATACGTCTGGTATGAAAAAATGTTGTGAAAAACCAAAAATATTTTTTTCATGTAATAAAAGAATTTAATATCAATGTGAAATGTATTCATCTGGCTGGTAACACAAAGTTTTTCAAAATATTGGTCAATCAGTGGAATACAACAAGTTATTTGCATCCGCAGATTGGGACATCTTGTGGTAGGTGTATTTAAAAACACTGGAGATCATTCGTCACATGTTTTATCATTCAATGAAACAAATCAGTCCACAGCAAGAAAGTATCGAAGTATCGCGAAAGATCAATTCAAGGTAGGAGATCCGTGTATTATAACCTATGATGACATCAAATATCCATGGCAAGTTACAAAAGTTTGTGGTAGTGAAGAATTTGAAATGTCTGTGATGAACAAGGAGGGGAAGTACTACAGATTTCCTAAAAAGGTGCACAAATTGGTATATTCACCACATGATATTACACAGAAGGTATCACCACCTTCAGTAAAATAACAGTCGATATTTTAAATTTTAAAGTTTAATGTAACCAAATGCTGTTTTGTAAAATAAGAACTGTAGGCGTAGGGTTATAAGTCTTTCACAACAAGTAGTAATATATTACAGTACATTTAAAACAATTAGTAATCTACATGACATAAATGTACGTGTGTCATGTTCGTGTCAGAACATATTTGCAATATTTTATTTGTAGATGGCACTGTTATTTTTGTCTAAAATTTGTGATTTAGTAGTTACATGGACAACACAAGTCTCCTAATTATTTGGAAAACAACTGGATGCATTTACATCATTTGCACAATAATACGAACATCTTCCACTTTGGTAAACTGGCAAGAAAATGCTCGTGTATCACATCATATAATGTCTAATCACAATACGAATTATTTTTATTTATTAAGAATTGATGGTTATATTTTTGAATGATTAAGTTAAAGAACAGTGATGTCATTTTCATGAACTACGAAGTATATAATTTAATATCCCATGATGATAACAGTTACTTTGAAAATGTTACGTGTGTCACTGTGGAATGACCCTGTAAGATCATGTTGATTTAATTTACTCCTTTCAATTTCTTGATTTCTAAAGGTTGCTTTTTTTATTATGTTTATTTCTGCAATGCTTGGGAAAATTGGCATAAGTGAATTTCCAAAAAAAAAAAAAAATATATATATATTATTTTATTGATTTTTTTACTTCGTTATTTAACGACGCTGTATCAACTTCGAAGTTATTTAGCGTCGATGGGATTGGTGATAGCGAGATTTTTGGCGAAATGGGGCAGAGGATTCGCCATAGATTACCTGACATTTGCCTTACGATTGGAAAAAAAAACTCGAAAAAACCCAATCAGGTAATCAGCCCAAGCGGGAATCGAACCCTCGCCCGAGCGCAACTCCGGATCGGCAGGCAAGCGCCTTAGCCGACTGAGCTACGCCGGTGGCCTATTGACAATTTACGGAACATCTGCTCGCTTGGGAAAGGAGACATAAGTATTTCTCCCACTAGAATTCATACAGAAGAAAATCAAATCGACATAAACCAGTGTGAAGACAGTTTTTCCCTTCTCCTGTAAAATTAACATTTTTGACTTGTTCACCTTTCCGAGTAATACAGATTTATAGCTTAAGCAACGAAAATCAAATAAAACTGAAACTTCCCGCAGAAATTCATGGGAAGTTAAAAAAAAAAACATAGATTTACTAGAGTAAGTACGTTTTTCACTTCAACACATGAATAAAGTTACACACCAATGTTACTCACACAATTACGGAAGTAAATCACTCACTACTGAACAGAATCTATAAACGATCTCTGTTCTTAAGTGTCCCAACTGGAAGAAACATTTAATCACACCTTAATGGCTTCCCGTCTGTGTGCTTGCGTGAATGTGTTCTTAAGTGTCCCGCCTGCGAGAAACATTTACCACAAATATCACACATGAATGACTTTTCGCCTGTGTGCTTGAGTGAATGTATTCTTAAGTGTCCTGACTGGGAGAAACATTTACCGCAGTCTTCACATTTAAATGACTTCTCGCCTGTGTGTCCGCGTGCATGCGTTTTCAAGTGCCCTGACTGAGAGAAACATTTACCACACACATCGCATTTGTAAGATTTCTCGCCCGTGTGCACTGCAGAATGCCTTTTAAGACATGAAGAAGACGGGAAACACTTTTGACAGACATCACATTGTAAAGGCTTCTCTCCCGAGTGTCCACGTATATGCTTTTTCAAATGATGAGACCGCGAAAAGCACATGTTACAGACATCGCACATGAACGGCTTCTCGCCCGTATGTACACTTGCATGTATTATTAAATTAGAATAGTACGAAAAACGCTTTTCACAGACATCGCACTTAAATGGCCTCTCGCCAGTGTGTTTGCGTGAGTGTCTTTTTAACAGTCCCGTCTGCGAGAAACGTGTACCACAGACATCGCACTTGAAAGGCTTTTCGCCTGAGTGCACTAGTCCATGCTTTTTCAGACCTGAAAAGGACGAGAAACACTTTTCGCAGACATTACATTTGAATGGTTTCTCACCAGTATGCAAGCGTGTGTGTCTATTAAGATTTCCCGAAGAATAGAAGTCCTTTCCACAAATATCGCATATAAATGCTTTCTCTTCAGTATGTTGCCGTGCATGCAAATAGAAGTTTGAAGGTCTAGAGAAACATTTATCACAAATATCACATTTGAATGGTTTGTCCCCTGTATGCACTAGTACATGCCTTCTTAAATGATCCAACCGCGAAAAGCACATTTCACATTTATCGCACTTGAATGGTTTTTCGCCAGTATGTATGCGTGAATGCACTGTTAGGTTAGAATACTGGGAGAAACTCTTTTCACAGACATCGCATTTAAATGGTTTCTCGCAAATGTGTTTATGTGCATGTTTATTTAGTTCTAAATTACTCGAGAAACACTTTTCACAGACATCGCATTTGAATGGCTTCTCGGATCTGTGCACGCGTAAATGGATATTGAGATCTTCCATCTTCAAAAAACAGTTTCCACAGTCATGGCATTCGAATGGTTTCGACATCAAATCTTCTTGTGCTGTGTCCGCATAACATGACTCTTTCTGCAAACAGGGAAATAAAAGATATGGCGAACCAGTAGCTGAAAGATTAGAGGCCTGAGTTTCTAAGCTGGAGACCAAAATTGTAAACAATTCAAATCCATTCAAAATATTTAGTCTAAAACTTCATTTCCTGAAATAGTCATGGTGCTCTGCTCTTCTCTTCCGGTATTCCATTGTTACTTTAAGGCCCAATTGTATAAAACTCCCTGACTAAAGATCAACTTCGATCGAAGATCGGAAAGTGAACTGAGTTCGGACACTTCTTCTATTGCATAAAACTTTTCTGCGATCAAATTACCTTGGTTCAAATGCAATCCAAGTTCACGTGAAAAGGATTTGGCAACATCGCGTAAACAGGTGAAGTATGCAATGTGGGGGCCATGTTGTACAAGTTTGTTCAGTGTTGCCAATTTAGCGACTTAAACGCTTTTTCAACGACAATTTCTTTTAACTTTTATATTGCTTAAATAGGGGTTTAGCGACCTTTTTAGCACCCCATAATGACAAAATTTAATATTTCTTTGTTGATAATGAGAAATCTAGCGACTTTCCAACTACTTTATGGCGAATTTCCGTACACTCTGTTCGAGACAATGGTTTGTTTTGTGCATTGTAAATAATGGCAGACAATAAGTTGAAGGTTCTCCAAATTGTTATCATCTTATGGTGTATGATATTGCTAAACATAATAAAGCTTTATAAAACGACAATTTTCGTTTTTGTAATACAGTTAATTGAACATTTATGAATATACCTATCATATCCATTAATAATTAATGGTTGCTATAAACATAATATAATTATAGGTTACGTTACTTGATAGTGCTGAACACGATAAAGCCTTATAAAATATAAGAATGTTGGTGTATTAAGGCAAGAAATTGAAAAAAAATATATATATAAATGTACCTACCATATCTATTAATATTAATAATATTGGTTATTCTTTTTGCACAATCTGCCACTCGTAGGCCTATATTTCAAACAGAAAAGAAATAACCGAACGTGGATCATCTAACGTAATCGGAGAAATGTCTTCAGTCAAAGTTGACTTTAATTTAAGACAAATTAATCTCAGATTAGACTTTATACAACACAAAATTTCAAGTTCAGTTAGAACGAGGATCAATTTAACCTCTGATCTAAGATTAAATGGTTTATACAATCGGCCCTAAGAATCATTCCTTTAAAAATCATCTGTGTGTGTTTAAACATACAAAATTACACAGAACACTTTTTAATTTATTATTATAGTTCCCTATTCCTGTACAGATTACAACAGTGAGTACTTCGGTTCTCAGCTATTTACTTAAAACCTTGCAAATTATCTAGTAGTCAGTTGTTTTTTTACATGTGGTACGACAATGGACAATCCCATCACGGATCAGCCCACTGAGTCAATAACGTTACTTTTATTGTCTTCCTCTGTGGACTGCAAACACCATGTAATAATTTCTAACCGTATGATATCTTACGCGCTTTAATTCGAAAAATGTATCTTACTGAGGAATGTAGGTGTAAAAGTTTGATATGTACTGGTACTTTTAATTATTTGCATCCATTATTACTCCGCTGAAGATGGCGAATTTTAAATGCTCATAAAAACCTTACTATGGCTTCCTGCAGAATGTCAATAAACTGTGTGTCACATATCGTAGGCTATATAAAAGGCACATAAAAGAAATAGGGTCAGAGACAAGATTTCGTGTTTATTTGTGAATCCATAACAATTTATTCGAGAAATTTTTCTTCCTGTAGAACACAGAGATGCCAAAAATTAATATATTGTTATAAGTTGCTATTTAAAATTATTTTAGGCCCCATATCTATGTTCTTAAAGGTTTTACAATGTAAATGTTTTAACTTGCATTAATAATAAATTAATTTCGTTACCATAGAGGGAAGCACTGTATGTTCGTACATATAAGGAACATTACGGATGGATTACGTTTCCCCCTATAAAAAACTATCTTAAATATTAAATTGCCAACAGATTTCGTCACAATATGTCATAACCCAACTATGTGTCGGTTATAACACGTAACATACACATAACATAACAGGATACACTGCAGACGTATTTCAAATATAAAAAACAGTGTTCTTTTTTACCCACATAGTAGTTATCTTGTATTTATACAATAATTTGTAATATGTAGACTATTGGACTATGAGATTTGTAATCAATTTCGAATTTTGAAGAATATTCATATGGGAGTATTACAATAGTATTGTAAAATCTTTGTTATTGTATGTAATTTTTGCTTGCAATAAAAATCTTGTACTCTTGTTAATCTTGTAACATAGTGCAACATTCCACTAATGGGAAATCATAACAAGAATGTAGGCTACAGAATTACAATTGTTGTTGTTTAGTCAACTGTCCGAAAACAGGTCTGAATCCCACAAGTGATACAAACATGACACCACCTACGAGGCAACTAGGCCAGGAGATAATGGGGTAGGGTGGCCAATTCCTTTCCCCCTCCATTGTATACATCGCTGATTAGCTACACAGTCCACTAATCAGACTTCAGATATATACAAACAATTGTTCTTCCTCTGACACATATCACCAAGCGAGATGTACTGTCAGATAAGAGATGTACCCAGTGTTGCCAACACATAAATTGTTCCCCGTCAGATTAATACCTGAAAATCCGTCAGAATATGTCAAAATTAAAAAAGAAGTAAATAAGACCCACTCAATATATCTATATATAAATAAAAAGCAAATTTTAACACAACTTATTTACCAATCTCGATTAAAAAAATTATTCAACCTCTGGCTTGATTACGAGGACATCTGAAACAGGGGATTCCTTAACATGGTACAGCACGGTCAGGGCTGTTCAAAGAAAATGTAAAATCCCTAAAAAGTTAAACAATTAAAAACAGCAGCAGCTAAAAATGTCAAAAGGCGATGTAAATCGTAATTTCCATTACAAAATCCGTCACCTGTGAAAGCCATTCTTTTCCCGTCCACTACATTGAAATTCCGTCAGTTTGACGGAATTTCCGTCCAGTTGGCAACATTGGATGTACCAGTTCATATCAGCCAGAACTTCAATCAGAGGTAACAAATACAACTTTATTATAAAACTAAAATGAAACTGTATCCCTGGACACCACATCTTCGCACTTATTTTAAGAATGTGCCCTTAGAAAGTAATATAGTAAGAGCTGAAAGTAATTTCAAATATGAATCTTAAAATATTAGCATACTTGAAATCCTCAAATAAAATGTGAAATAATTTTTCACCGGAAATATTAATAGCTCTGTCATATGCTAAAATCCCTCTTTGGGTGAATTAATATAGTAATTGTCTGCGACGAAAAGAATACAAGATTAATACTGGAAGAACAGTCATGAAGTGCTCATGGACTCCACTTACCTCAGCTCTACACTTTGTAGCAACAAAATTAGTTGGCACTGCAGTTTCCTCAACTTTAATGTCTGATACGAGATCATATTTCTGGTCCACGCATTCTGTCTTTATTTCAACAACACTGGAATCCAAAGAATTCCCTTCCTGCAGAAGACAGAGACATACTGCATATGATACATAGGCTACAACAGTTTGTAAGAATGTGATTCTAAGTGGTAAATGTTGCACTCATAATAGGGGCTGATTGCTACTTAAGGCACATGCAAAATACAATAATATAAAAATAATCGACAGTGAAATAAGAAGAAGACATGAACAGGTAATCTTCATTCCATACAAAGTGACACATGTAAACAAATATGAATCCAATCCTGCACGACAAAGAATCTATCTTGTTAATAAAATTTATGTTTTCATTTTTATGTGATTTTAAAATATTACGTAAAACCACATATGTTCGAATACCCAGTATACACCATCTTCTAGAATTAGGGTCTTTGTGGCCACCTGCATTTGTAGGTTCATGTTTGTTCTTTTGAATAATATATACAGAATGTTTCAGAATTCAACTGAATAAATTTATCTTGTTACAGTGGGGTTGTGGACAAGGAATTTAATATAAGAAACTCAGAGTCCCCGACGAAAAATATCTGAGTTATCAGTTGTTTACATTTGATACTCATAATCCAGTATTAAAATAAAATAGGGATATGGAATAGTATAGGATGATGGTTTTGGGATCATTAGGGATTGGATGAAGCTCAACTGTTTAACAACTAATTAACTGTGATTTCAATATTAAGCTGTTAAGGTGCGTACACACTTAGCGAACGAACGAATGATGAAGCGAAACTTCGTTGTTTGTTTGCTGTTTGGAGCAACGTACAAATCATCAGCAAATGGTCAGAAAACATTCACGTTCGCTGATTATCCTCAATAATGGCAGACGAAAATATAATTATAGCAAGTGCAGCCGTTATTATTATAGCCAGTTTAACAAAAAGTAAGTTAAAAACCAAAAGGCGATGGTGGCAGACTACAAAAGTCGCAATCAATATAGAGGCACTGACTTTCATCATGATTTACGTCGAATTGAATTGGGACAGTTTCAAAACTTCTATCACATTTCAGACACAGATTTCGAAATACTACTGTGCGAAATATGGCCAAAAATTTCCAAGAAAGACACAGGCTCGCGAGAAGCAATACCTATTCAGGAAAGGCTAGCATTAACACTTCGATATCTCGCTACAGGAGATTCGTATATAAGTTTAATGTATTTATTCAAAGTGTCGAAACAGCTGATTACCAGGATTGTTCCAGAAGTATGTAGAGCTATAATTGAGGAACTGGAAGATTTTATTAAGGTACGACTGCAAGACAGGGGAAAGTTTCAATATACAGATACCTCACTGACAATATTTATCTTAAAATACAAAAACGAGAGATTTGTCTATGTTTGTCGAATGCGCATCATGCTTATGAAAAGGCACTTTTCAGTGCCAATTTATTTTGTGTGCACAAGATTGGAACTTTGTTCTTTCTGGGCGTGAATTTGTCCAAAAGGAACGACATATTATGTTTATACACAAACCAAGTAGATTCGCACACTTCATCACTCCCCATTCCAGATCTTTTTGTAGACTTCTGTCTTTCCCTCCAGAATGATGTCAGTAGAGACTCAATTTTCTTTTTGATTTCTGTTCCCTACAATGAACAACAAATATGTATCCACTGAAAATAAATAAACAAAAATAATTTTCAAATTTTGCACATGTTTGACTCGCCTACCTTGCAGCTGAACATCTTTCCAATAGCTTCCCAAACATCATGTTTTCTTACTTTATTGTGGTAAGTAGGATGCCTGGGATTCCATAAAGATTCCTGCTCCCTATATGCATTAATAAGATTTATAACAGCATCTTCCATCCTCTCCAGTTTCGACATCCTGTTGGTGAAATTGAACTAAGCGCTGTGTTCTGCTACGAACTACAAACTAGTGGCAAGTAAAATTGCCGTAAAATAACGAGATAGTATGCCACTGCACTGCTTTTTGTTTCACCATCAATTTCGGTATTGTACCCATTTTATAGGGAGGATCACGTAAGTGTAGTTCCTAATAGTCTAATTTGGCCATCTCTTTTGTGTTGCCAACTAATACCAAACATAACCAAAGAGAGTAAAATCACAATGCTACGTACTCAAATAATGATGATAATGATAATGATAATGATAATGATAATAATAATAATAATAATAATAATAATAATAATATAGTATTAACAATAACAATGTCTTGCTTATTTACCACATCTCGTCTTTACATTACAAAGTGTTTCCTAAATGGTTCAGTAATTTTTTACTCAGTAAATAGTATATTATCCTCCTGGACTTCTCCCATATTATGTTGGTAATTTGGATTAGTATGATGTAATATTAAAATGTATTTTGGCTGACACATTGCTTTGGCTAAACAGTTTACGATTCACTTTGAAATGTATGGTCTACTTAAAATACTTACAAGCACTTTCAGGTACTCGCATTTTCATCAGTTTCCTTTACTGCAAACCGAAATTATTACTGCCAACATAACAATTAAAGAATAACTGCCACTTACAAAATCTGTCAGTACCCGAAATTCGAAACGAAGTTGGTAAAAGAAAATTCAACCTGAGAGCTTTGTCCAATATATTACATCCATTGGCAACATGACAACAGATATTTGGGCAACAGACAATATGCCCGCGCATAATATACACATACACATTTCGTCCATAAAACATTTTCACCACAGACATTTCGTCCATGAAACATTTAGTCTATAAACTATTTGACCAAATTTCATTTCGCCCATTAAACATTTTGTCCATGGAACATTTAACTAAATGACGTTTCGTCTGTCTCCTACATAAGAAATAACAGCTTACAGGCTTTCTATCTACAATGTTGCTCGGCAACTGTTCACATTATAGTTATATTCACAGGCTTTCTACCAATGTTGCTCCCAGATTTGCAAGAGGCATTCATAATGGTTGTTGATTTCTTACACGCTGATGTGCAAGACTTGGTGGCATACATGGAGATAACTTCAATGCTGGATTTAGGCTTAGGCAACCTAGACAGTTTCCTAGGACTGCAATTTCCAGGGGGGCAACATTCGCTCGCTCGCTCTCTCTCTTTGCTTTTAAAACATTTGTTCGCAAATCTTTTCTGAAGTTTATTCTTGAACACCTTGAGGAAGTGTGATAATTTTTTCTTATCGCATTGTCGTGATTGGGGCGAGAGTAAAAGGAAAATGTGCAGCTGCATAGTTATATTGTAATGCCAGTATCATGTTATTATACTATGAAAGTGCTTAAATGTAACTGCTTGTATAAACAAGAATGCAGTGTTGAAAATCAAATTGGATGTGTGTTTATTATATCATCGCTATGAATAGTAACCACAACTGTTACATTTCCAATATATCGTCAACAACAGTATTTAATCACTTTCAAGCATGTGCACTATATAATTCGATATGAAAGGTTTATTCTGCAAAGAGTTGGAGTTTATTTTTAAATTTACTTTATACTTCCTATCAAAGTAAGAAATACTCGTAATAATTATATTATCAACAAAACCAATGCTTAAAAATAAACCAAAGCTTGTCTTTCACAAATAAATTCTGTTTCAACGATGAATAGGTTTGAATATAAACCTACTTCTTTGCATCAAGTCTGATGTGCTTCGTCAGATCGACTTTGATGACATAATGAATGCTTTCCTTGTGAAGAAAGTGCAAAGGAAATCTTTATAATTCACAAGTAAGAAGCATGTATTTTAATTCCAGTAACTTATTGTTTTCTGAATTGTAACATTTCATTTAAAACTAATTTAAACTAAACATGACCTGTATAATAGCTGCTCATGAATTGTTTGTGGAGTTGGGGGCAGCAAATTTTAGCACTGCCTAGCAATAGCACTATACCTAAATCTGGCCCTGGATGACTTACATCACTGGACGTCCTAGCAGAGTTCGGTGAGAGCGGTATAGCCCCAATATTCACCTCAGATATGGAATGTATATAACCAAGTTGTGAACAGTTCGCAAAGAACCAACAACTTCGTAGAGGGATGGCATTCACGCTTTCAGAAGTTGATAATGACACATCATGCATCCCTCTGGAAATTCATTGAGCATATATAGAAGGACCAATATGACAACGAACTGATCATAACACAATTAAAAGTGAGGCATAGAAATGCACGAGCGTTGACTAAAAAGAAATATATTTTGAATCAGAAACAGATTGAAATAATTGTCAGTACATACGAAGAGTACAAAGAGCAAGATAACATCCTACAATATTTACGGGCGATAAGCTACACCTTGAAATTGTATTCCGAAGAAGAAGAGAGTGATTGATATGTATTAATTAATTTCTTGCAGAACTTATATTATTTTAAATACAGTAGAATACTCGAAGTTATAAGTAAAAACATAGTACGAAAAATGTGTGGGTAAAAAGTTTATGGATAAATTGTCATATGGCCATAACTGCTGCGTGAACGATATGTCATATGGATGTGTTTGTTCTGTGGGCAAAATGTCTGGGCACCGAAAATCACTATAATCCACTAGGATATGTAGTAATAGGGGAAAAATTGTTAGGTTTCACCTTTAGGGTATTAAGTAAGCTGAACCGGACTATAGAAGAGAATTATCAGCATGATGCTATTGTATAATGAATAACGTGTCAGATCTCAAGCCAAAAGGGTAGTAGGGGACATACAGGCAATGGCAGTCACCTAGGCGAAATCCGTGTCAGACAATTAATAATCCAATTCGAATTCTGGTGAAGGCATTAAAACTGCTGAACTATCCACTTTCAACTACATCTATTAATATTTTATAAACAGTTGCTAATTTTTATATAAATCCTTGAATTAAAGACCACTGTATTGACCGGAATTCCCAGCATATGGAGGTAATAACAGTCATGAAATTTACAATTGAATTTAAAGGTAGCAATCTATTATATGATTTATTTAATATTTTCTAGGTTACAATGTATGTACCAATCAATGCAATTACACAAAAACAATGTTATAATGAATATGAAAATTAAAAAACTTATGTTTTTTATGTCTTTCTCCAAAACAGTCAGAAATTATATTAAAAAAAAAAAACAAAACAAAATAATAACTGCATACAATATTTTGTTAGCTACAAATCCGCTATAAGGAAGTTACATGAAACACAATCTCATATGTTTTCAGTTACAGATATAGTTTAAAAGTTTTTCTAAGGTCTCTGAACGGAATTTAATCAGTCATGTTAAGGCAGTAGTCACATTCATACCCCTCAGCACTATCAACCACTACATGCTGCATGTACCCACTTTCCGTAGCTTGTACAATGATACCATAATTCACCATTCATACCATAATCATTGCACAGAAAGCACTTCTCTCTATCACTCTCCAGTTCATCACTGTTATCACACATGACGAGATCATCCTATGATGAAGATTCAAAGAACTTCTTGGGGAGTTTTTTCTTTGCATCAGATCTCTTCGCAGCAGATCTTTCAGGCTCATATTTCTTTTCTTCTTCCTGCGACAGTTTCTTCTGTTTTTTAGCCTCAAACATTTTCTTCATAGGTGAAGAAATGAGTATTTCAGAGTGCTGCTTTTTCCTTCCTCCTCCTGATCTTCTATTGTTAGATGTACTAGGTCCAGGTGATATCTCATTCAAAATTGCGGAAATACTGGTTTGTGTGTCATTGCATTTTTTCCTTTTCTCCTGGTGTTTCATTGACACCTGCAGAAACAGTTGACTGAGCAGCAACATTGCACTCTGGTGGAGCAGAAACAGGGTCAGATGAACAGATGTTTGACTGATTAGTGGGATTACACTGTGATGTGGCAGGGTGAAGATCAGGGTTATAATAAGCAGAATCTGGAAACAAATTGGGATTTAAAGGGAAAATTCCTGTTGCTTCAAAACATGATAAAGCATTCGCTATGTTAGCAACTCTAGCATATGCTTTGTTGAACAATTCTGCAAGATTGTCAGGTCTGATACACTTGTACTTCCTTCATTTTCATGTAGGTGTCACACTCCTTATTAAATGCTCTCTTGAGAGGTCCAAAGAATGTCACATCAAGTGGCTGGGTTCTGTGAGAAGTGTAGGGTGGCAATGAAACCATAACAATATTTTTCATCCTGCAGAATTCATATGCCTCTAAGGTGCAATGAGAGTAATGGTTGTCAAGAATCAGAACGATAGGTTTTCTGGAGTAGGACGGGCGTGATGGGCAAAATGTTTCAACCACTTCAAGAAAAGTTCTTCATTGGACCACCCATTTTTGGAACAGCTGTACAGTGCAACAGGAGGTCCGCCTTTTTCAAGAGTCGGACTCATTCGTTTCCGAGCATATATAAACATCGGGGGAATATAGTTCCCAGCAGCACTCATTGCACATATCACAGTGGCGTGTGTGCCACGCTCTGCACTTGTAGCTGCTCCTACTCGTTTTTGGCCTTTGGGTGCCAAAATAGTTTCAGGTTCTTGGACTGTTCCAATCCCTGTTTCGTCTACATTGTAGACATGTGATGCCGAGAATCCATACTTTAGGAAAACATCCTCAAGATTAGTGTAAAATTTCGAGACTTCTTCCTTATTGAAACCTTTAATGCGGTTAATACTTACCGCTTCTGGTTTTCTCAAAAACAAAGAAGGGTTTCGCTTCAGAAAACCTTCAAGCCAATAACGTCCTGCCATTTTTGTTTCTTTGGAGAATGGATGTTCTATTTTATTTCCTTCAGCGAACTGAAAGGCTGCATGCTTTACATTGTTTGGTGTTAGACCATAGAAGAGATTTGCCAAAACTTTTAACTGGTTGCACATCTCTACTTCTTGGTCAGGAGTAAAAATTGACCTCTTTCCTAATTTAGGATCATTATAGTTCTGCTTACTTATCCTCTCCTGAAGTGTGCTGAAGGAGATTCCAGTAGACTTCGACACTGACCTGATGGACTTTCCATCCTGGATAGCTCTTATGGCTCTCTGAAGATCTTCTGCTGTCCAACTGCCTCTGTTTGTCTTATGCCTGTATTTGCTAACCATCTGAAGGAAATGCAAAAATAAATAGATGACTAGATAGACAGACAGATAATTAATTAACTAATGAATAAATAATTAAATAAATAAAAATAAATGAATAATATTAAACGCCTAAACTATTAAGAATGAAACTATATCACTTAACATAATGCATGAGATGCATTTTGAAAGGTTATATTCACGTGAAGGTAATGCCGGTATAGTGAAGGTAATGGCGGTCAGTTTACTGGTACTGCCTTCATTGCAGACATTTTGTAAAAGTACGATACATTAATGAATGTAGGTACCAATATCAAACTGCTACTCATTGACTAGTAACATGTATGGCATATTCCTAGTGTGTCAGTATTAAATAAAACAAGATTAATTACTTACAGCAACAGCCTGACGTTTCTTTTGATTTACAAGAATATCAATGAAAACACACAAGCACTCCTCGTAACAGCTACGATTCCACTACTGAAAAAAAAGGGTCTTGCACACAGTTAATGTCATCCTTCCAAGAGTACAGCATCAATCGGAAGGTAAAATCGAGTTATTGTTTTTGAGATAAAGGGGTGACCGGCATTCCCAACTGACTGCACTTACCTGCAGCTCCCCTATGTTCAAGTCCCACTGTGGTAGATTTTTTTATCTCATCAACTCTTTATTTTATTGATGAGATCTCTGAATTCTTTCTTTTCCGAACCACCGAAATACGTATTGTAGTATTAAATTATTATATTTTCGGCAAGGGTGTGCTGTGCAGTAATAGCTACTGGTTCAATATAATTCACTTCAGATCAAGTTAATTGTACTGGACTCCTATGAAGTTCAGTTAGGTATTTGTTAGAAACGCAATGGCCATATGTTGTAGAGGTGGAAAGTCCATGACTATTTTGTGATCTGTGTTATTTTTTTCGTGCATTTTTTTCTCTCATTTTAATGTTTATGTTGTATGAAATTCGTACCTTGTCCACAATAATGGATAAGTATTTCTTAAGCAACATTCTTTCTTCACCCTTCTAAATAATTATTGTCATTATTACATAGTACATTATATTACAAAATAACTAGAGCTGGCTTTTCATTGTTACAACACAAGTTTAAAGTTACAAACCTTAAGTTAATAAAAAAGTCCCTGCTGAAGTTCGACCTCATCCTCTGACAGAAACCACCTAAAGTGTTTACAAATTGTGTCACAGATTTAAAGCAATATTGTATCCGACACATTTCCAAATGTACCACTATGTCACGTACAGGTTAATCAGTGGCATACTGTCCCAAAAAATATTTCATGGCATTACGTGCAAGTTTGAACTCACAGACCCCTACATACCTAGGCCCTTCTACAATCCCTTAAATTTCTTCGGTTGAATTCTGAAACACCCGGTATAATATCACTACAATGCTTCCTCCTGTGTGTTACAGGATCTTGTACCTTGCCAATGAGAGAAGGAAGTGGTAGAAGATATTTTCTTCAAATTTATATTTAAAAGTCATATCGCACTTTAAATTTAGGCTATTCTCAATCAAAAGAATAATAAATGACCTGTTGAGATTTTAATATCTCTATTGTGTATATAATTGTATTGTGTATTGTATAATTGTATTCTGCATTTTAATTTTATTGTGTATTGTTTATATTGTGTATACCATTGCCACCGGGTGCTTCCCCTCTTGCAGTGTCAATAAATACATACATAAACGAGAAATTAATGCAAGTGGAGTTGTATATAAAAAGTGTGCCAAACAGGAAAGAAGTTAAATATTTTAAGAAGAAGAAGAAGAAGAAGAACCCGTGCACTTCATGAACTCCACTCACCTTAGCTTCATTTTTCACTGTCGAAAAATCAATTGGCACTGCAGTTTCCTTAAATACGAACTCTGACTTGAGATCATAGTTGCAGTCTACGCAGTCCTCCTTTAGCATAATCATGTTGCGATCTAAAAAATTCCCTTCCTGCAGAACGCACACACACAAAGAATGAGTAATATTTTATAGTGTATTGGAAATTCAATTAAAGTGTTACAGATTATACTCTAGGATTACAAACAAGTGCTTCACTACAACTTGTAGCAGAAATGATAATTTACATTAGAAATAGAAAGCAGAATGCAGATCAGATCTTAACAACAGCATATTTAAAAAAAAAAAGAGAAATGTTTCCACTTCTGAAAGTGATTAAGGTATGGCCAAATATGTAATAGAGTCCTAATCACATAATACAAGTTAAAACGTTATTTATACAGCAAAACTCTAAATGTTTTCTTTTACGATTTGGATATTTTATTATGATGTTCTACACTACGTATACATCAAAGAAGTACATATGAATATGAATATTTATTGTCGACAGTTGTTACATCTATCTACATGTAGTGATGGCCCTCACATTTCTGTATATGATGCCATCACCACATTTATTTACATTTACACTACTATCATTTTAACATTTAATTTGTCCTATATATCCGGTGGTTCCTCATGCCAAATTGTATTTCCACAGCCCTTGATACTATCGTTTTGGTTGTAAAAGGCCAGATAGCAATACCGTATGATTCGAAAATATTTTTTTTCTGTATAGCTCCACTCATTCACTTCGTTTTATAATAGAATTTCTACTACATAACTTCATCCTCAAAACAGTTGAAGTAAATACCCTTTAGCAAAATGTGAACTTTCTGATTCCACGAACTTTTCGATTCCATTGTTAAAATGTACTTCTATGACTCCAGATTCTATCTCACGAAGTTCACCAGTCGATTTTTTTCTTAACTCAGCAAATGATACAGCGCTATATCCATTTTATCCATTGATGGCATCAAACGGAGAACAAAGGCCAACCAGCTGAATGCTGGCCTCATGTAGGGGAGACTGGAAATGTTTGATACACATGGATAAAAAATTAATATTGTAGCCTTAAATATGCTTCCTGTAGCTTTCTTTACAAAACTACTTAGTTACACAGAGCTTATTGATAACATTAACAAAATACACAATTTAAATTAAAAAAAAACAAAAAACAAAAAATTAATTTTTACTGTATGCAAAGTGTATCAGTCCTTCCTATCATGAACCTGAACAGCAAAGTGAGAGAGGGTAACAGATTATGAACATTAAACATCACCTTTGCTAATCATAATTAATTATTAGAAATTACAATTGTACAGATAGTAAGCCTAATCTAAAAAGGAGTCCTGTTAATAATTTAACAAGAGGTGGCCCACATATTCACAAGGGCTCATCTTAGTTTGTCACTGTGGTGCTACACTGGAGCTAGTATGCTATGCAAGTTTAGTCCGGATCAGCTTATTTAACACCCAAAGGGTGAAACCTAACCATTTTTCCACCTTTACTACATATGCTAGTGAATTATGGTGATTTTCTAGTTTGAAGGTTGAATTTTCTTTTGCCAACTTCGTTTCGAATTTAGATACTGAGAAATACTATAACTAGTAGTGGTTTTCTAACTGTTATGTTGGCAGCAGGAACAGCTGTTGTCAGTAATGCAAAATTCTGAAAATTCAAATTGTTCTAGATTTCTGAGCTGATTATTGGAAGCTAGTGAAATTCGAACATACTAATAATTAATTTACATCAGTATTATATTAATACTTAATAGTTATTTTATGTGTTGCATTGTGTTGTGGTTACAATTCAAGATTGTAGTCAGATAAATGTAAATAAATATAATATATGGTGTGATACATGCACTTGGGTGATTGATAGAAAATGTGCACAGAAACAGCAATTATAACTAGAATAGCAAAATTATTAGGAGCAAGTATTCTTAAGCATACATTTCAAAGTGCCATTCGCTTTTCGGAGTTTGTACTAATCATTTCACGTGATCAAACAAAATACATTTTTATATTAGGCCTTGTGAATCGTAAACTGTTTAATCAAAGCAATGAATTTCATGTTGTCAAGACAAAATATATAGATCATATGAATCTACTAATTTACAACATAATGTGTGAGAGGTCACGAGGAAAATATAGGCCTACTCTTTCATAAATTATTGAACCATACGAAAATGCTTCCCAACGTAAAGATGAGATGCAATAAATAAGAAATCGTTATTGTTAATAGCATATTATTATGGTTGTTGTTTAGTCAACTGTCCGAAGACAGGTTTGAACTCATAACACTCATGAGGCAACTAGGCCAGGAGATAATGGGGTAGGGCGGCCAGTTCCTTTCCTCCTCCAATGCATACATCACCAATTAGCTACATATTCCACTAGTCAGACTTCAGATGCATACAAACAATTGTTCTTCCTCTGACACATATCATCAAGTGAGATGTACTGCCTGATAATAGATATACATATCAGCCAGAATCTCATTATTATTATTATTATTATTTTACATGCCATTGTAAATTTACCCTCTTTGGTGTTAACTGGTATTAGTTGGCAACACTGAAGAGACGGCCAAATTAGCCTTTTAGGAACTGCTCTTATGTGATCCTCACTATAACCATGTATCTACTCACTGGTAATAAAATTCAACTTTTTGTTCTTATATATTCATTAAAATATATGACACTAAAAATTATCATGATTTATGAAAATCATTTTGATTGAAGGTTATTTTAAAACGCAATTTAAACCAATGCCAATTATATCACCTCTTGAAATATCTATCAATCAATCAATCAATCAATCAATCAATCAATCAATCAATCAATCAATCAATCAATCAATCAATTAATCGATCAATCAATCCAATCTTCTTAATGTATCCAGCTGTTTGCTGACAACATGAAGTCCACTGTAGTCTATTCAGTTTTTGTTTTTCACGAGAAATGAGGAGTATTTTGATGGGTGTTCATTATAGATGTTGCTAGTAGCCAGAGTTGGGGTGTAGTCAATATATACTGCAGGGTTGTGTCTTCTGCAACTGGTACTGATGATTTTAATTTACTTCTTTTGTGGTTTATGGATGGACAGTATAGAAGAATGTGTTTCAGATCATCATGATTATTACACCACAGACAAGTAGGATTATCAGATATGTGAAATCCGTGTAGGTACAATTGTGTGGCAATGTGACCTGTTTTGGCTCTTGTTAAAAATGTCTGAACATGTCTGGGCAAGTTTTTGCATATTTTCACATATGAAAAATTTTTCCTTTGTAAGAAGAGAACTATTTGTTGATCCATAGGTTTATAAAATAAAACTTTACTGAAGGAAAGGCACTGGATAGAGATATCACTTGAAGTCTTGGTTGCATATATGTTGTCTGTTTTGCAATGTTATCGACTTTCTCATTTCCAGGTATACCACAATGACTAGGTATCCGCTGAAATGTTATTTCCTTTCAGAATTTTTAGTTTACCGTACTTAGTTCTTTCTGAATTGTAATAATTCTATGTGCATATAGGTTTGGTATATATTTGATTATATTAAATATAGCTCCCTTGGAGTTAGTAAGTATGCAAATAGATTTTTCAGAAATTTGAGTAACACACTGAAGAGCAGCATTAACAGCTAGCAATTCAGTGTCAAGACTGGAAGAGGATGAACATGGTACGAAGTAACTTCCTTGATATTTTGGAATATAATACCGTGCTACTGATGTCCCATCATTAGGGTTTAGAGATCCATCTGTATAAATTTGAAGGTGATCCTTATATGTGCTGCAGAGTAGTTCCATGGCATCTAACTTAAGAATGTATGGAGGATCATTTTTGGAATGATTTCCTGGAATTTATATACTATGTTTTGGAATCACCCATTTCCATGGAGGAATTTCGTTCACAACTGGAGTTTTAGCAATGAGTGTGTCTGTGATATAGATTGGTATTTCTTCTTTCTTTATTTTATAGAAATTACACAGGATATTATCCGACAGTTTGAAGAACATCTGAGATCTGGATGAGGCTTGCAATTTTAAATGTATTTTTAGATCCTTTTGTAATACTTAGTGTCTGATTGGTTGAATATTAGATTCTATTTCTAGGGCAACAGTTGCTGTGGCATAATCTTAAGGCTGAGTTTTTAAGAACAGAAACTTTTTGTAAATGAGTTACTGATGTTCCTCCCCATATTTCACATCCATAGGTCAATTTTGGTCGTATATAAGCATTATGAAACAGACGCATTGTCGTGATATCTGATTCCCATTCCTTATTAGCTATGATCTTCAAGAGATTTAATCGTGGTAGACACTGTGAAGCAATATGGGTTAAATGTGTTTTCCATAAAAGTAACAGGCCACTAGACCTAATACCTGCAAGGACGATGATGATAAAAGTTTTTCATCAAAAATTAATCCTAGGATCTTGGATTGTACTGAATATCTTGATTATTCAAATAAATGTGAGGTTTATAGTTTTTTAAGCTACATCTTCTTGTGAAGACAAAATATTCAGTTTTTGATTGTGAGATAGATAGATTCCATCTATCTATGAAATGTTAAGAAAGCGGGGGGGGGGGGGGGAAAGCACGTAATACAGGACATGGAGACAAGGTGGATAAACAGCTTTAGATTAAAAAAAAAAAGAAAAAAGTCTATTTACTGTAAGTATGTTAACTATAAATTCGGAGATATACACTGCTCAAAACAATTAGAGGAACACTAAGATTTATTTAAATATTTTTTCATTGGATAAAGGTACAGACATGAAATTAATAAAGTATATTATTCATGGTTATTTATGGCTACATTTATCCCCATATCAATAAAAACAAATGAATAATTGCAACAAACAACTTTTTAAAACATTGCACTATATAAGAAATTGAATCTCATCCTTACTTATCAAACTTAAACACCCGTTATAAAAGTCTAGTATCACGTATGGCCTCTACGACATTCGATGACAGCTTGATACCTTCGTGGCATGGTCCCTATGAGTTTCTGTATTTCATCTTGGGATATATTCTCCCATTTCTCCTTTAGAGCATCTCCAAGTTCCTGCAGGGTTTGTGGAGCTTGATGTCGGTTCCTGACTTTCGTATCCAGAAGATTCCACAAGTGTTCAATAGAGTTGAGATCTGGGCTGATTTCTGGACACTCCATTATCTCAATTTTTTCATTATCCCTTAAGAAATCCCTGGTGACAGCCGCAGAATGTGCCCTGGCATTATCCTGAACAAACAAATCCAGGGCCTACTCCAATGGCAGCAGGTACTAGATGCTTTCTAGAACGTCCTCAATGTACCAGATAGCATTTAGTCACTGGGGAACAATTACAAAGTCCATATGATTTGTACATAATTCCGGCCCATACCATTATGGAACCTCCACTGAATCTATCCATTTCCTGTACAACTCTTACAGAAAATCTTTCTCCTGGCCGTCCCCGCACCCTTAAACGACCATCACACGATACCTGGATTTGTCCGAGAAGAGCACAGACTGCCACTGGTTCAGGTTCCAATCCGCATGGTTTTCAGAAAATGTAAGTCTTGCTGCCTAATGCGCATTTGTCAAACGCTGTTTTTAACAGGCCATTTTGGACGAATATTCTTTTTCCTTAATCTGTTCCTTACCGTTTGGTCTGAAACCAGGATTCCGGAAGCCATATAGAGGTCATTCTGCAGGTCTCTTGCAGTTTTTGTACTCTGTTGAAGAGCAGATAGGACAATGTATCTGTCGTCCTGGGGGCTTGTTTTACATTTATGGTCCTGGCCAGGTCTTCTACAATACTGACCTGTCTCTCTGTGCCTGTTGTGTAACCTGGACACCACGGAAGGAGAAACCTCAAGCTCTCTACCCACTTGTCCCAGTGATTGACCTTGTCGTAAAAGAAGTAGAGCATGATACACTTCAAACTCATTAAAATGCCTCATTTTGTCAGAGACTTTAATGAACAAGGCAGTAATCAGCATTTGTCACTACAGCAACGTCAGAAAGCTTACCAATTAGAAGTTGTCGGTGCCTTCCGTAATCAAGGATTTCTTCATATTTGTTATTTCAGGTAATTACTCTGTATTTAGGCCATGGATTTTTTAAATTTGTATCCCTAGATTAAATTAATGTTCCAATTTACATATTTTCAAATTTTCAGTACCACAGCTTCAAAAAACACTAACTTATTCAATTTATTACAAGTGTTCCTCTAGTTGTTTTGAGCAGTGAATAACATATTGTACATTATGATTCAGGCCACATACAGAAATTAGAACTAGTGACTTCCAATGTACTAACCTGTAATAAAGGCTTCTTCTCATCTGTATCAATATTATCACTCGACCATATAGCCAACGGGTCAACCTCGGGTTCCTTCTTGATCATATCCATCACAGCTGAAACAGACATTAACGTGATTGACACATCTGTAGAATGTAAGCTGTTGAAAGAGGCTTAGTTGCTGCCAGGTAGCACGTGGAAGAATCTAAGCTCGTTTGCGTGCTGCTTCTTATGCAACCCTGGTCTAGGGCAATCTCCTGGATAGATGTGGTGCACGGAATTGCACCAGAAAGGATATAGTGCGTCATCGTGAAAGATGTCCAGTACCAGACTATAATGCACTACGAAATGTCGCGCAATAGTACGCGAACTTCGAATTGGATCCTCTTCAATGGCTTGCATATATCGTCGTTGTTCCTGCAATAACTCCTATGTGCAAAATGTGAAATTTTTGAGTAGGAAGGAAAAATATTTTTATTCTTCTGTGGCAGTAGTGGATAGAAGATTGTGAATTCTTACATTTCCGAAAGAAAGAAATATAATTACATATAGAAGATTTTATTATTTGCTGTATCACTATTTACATTATTTAATAGAGCAAAAATCTGAAAATCGATAAATGTCACATACTGTAGGAGTTATTGCCGAAACAACGACGATATGTACTATATATTTTGCTGGAACTTTCGAATTCGTTCTGAACTAATTAAATTATATACAAAAATATAGAATATCTTTGGTATCAGTGAATAGGCCTATGTCCGTATGAATACAGTTTATACACATTTCTAATGCACAGAATAAGATCCCATAAATAAATACTTATACAATAATTATGCACTATTCAAGGTTAGTGTTACTAGGAATACGTCTCTTATTTTATATAATCTGCCAATAGCAGGGGAATTAAAGTGTGATATTATCACAACAATGTTCTCACTATGAGCTATGAGCAGTGATGAATTTAAACGGTGGCTCGAGTGGAGTAATCGCCCTCTCATCTGGATTCCAGGATGTTCTCCCAGATATTTCAGCCTTTTTTAATTACAAAAATATCATTTACACAATATTATAATCCAATTTGATAACACTTTAGAGTAACTAAAATTCTGTTACCGGTATGTAGATTTTCAGGCACTTTTTCCTTTGAAGGTAGGTGTCTGTGTGTTGGTTGAAATATGAATGAAAAGGTGTATTATTTCCTTACACAGCTCCTAGTGAAAGACTTTAATAGACAACCATAGGTAGATCTTACTTCACTCTCCACAGAAAGTGAGAATCAGCATGAAAATGTGTCTCTAGAAAAACCACTTTCGTCCCTACATAATTATCGCCTCATAACAAATTTCTGCAAGGGCAGAAAACGAAGCTAGGTGAAACTGAATGTGTGTGTCTATATACAGAGTAGTCGCAACTGACCGAGCAAAATAACTACCGGTAACAACAAAACCTTAAAAAAAACCTGTCATGTTGTGTTTACTTAATTTTCGTACAGAGGAAGATGCTGGAATGAGAGAACGAATATCAAAAAATTGCTTTATTATGTGAACTGCAAGATCCTCAAAAGAAGGTATAAAAATACTGTAAATCGCTTGAGAGTCCAATGGCTCTACTCATATGGTTGGCTTTCTGAGACCTGAAGCGCTCCCTCCCTTCCTGTATGGATGCTATAGCAGCGAGCTTATCGTATCAGACATTCCTGCAAGCAAAAGTATCCATACAAGTATTTATTTCAGCTAGTATAAGGTTACACTTTGTCCTATAGTCTACTAATGCAAACCTACGCATGTTTTATTATGTCTTCAATATTACTGAATCCATGAAATGTTCTTCGACTTGCTATGAAATATTTTCGTAAGAGACATGTTAAAGAAACAGCTTTTTTTACTGACAGTCTACTCTATACAGTTATCAACTTCTCTTTATAAACAAATGAGTTTCGGGATAATGTATTCCACCTCCAGTGTTCCAGTTGATATTACACTAATTACATTGTGTCAAGTCCATAATTTTCGGTATCATTATACCTTATGTTCATGTTAGATTTATGTTATTAAGTTCAACTTTTACATTCACTTGTTAAATAAATATCGTACAAACTAATTATTAGTTTCATGTTGATTCATAAACCAAATATTATTTACTTACTTATTCTAGTATACATATACTAGTATGTATATACTGAGAGAGAGAGGGAGAGAGGATATGGGTGGGGAGGGGGAAGGGAAGAGGAGAGGAGAGGGAGGAAGGGAAGGAGGAAGGGAGAGTTTATGTCTAATGCCTACTCCACTTGCGTGATTCGGGTTTTGCATACTGTGGAGGTAGCTACATTTCGAAGAATTCATATGGAGAAATACCCGAGAGGTTGGAGAATACTGACATCACGTTCCAGAGAAGATAGGTAAATTTGTTTAGTGTGCCGGTAGTGAGATCAAAATAAGTTAAGTTACTCCTAATGGATCCCAGTTTGAGAATACTTTAATAAGACTAATATGCGTATCACAGTTTCTTAATGATGTGTCACAGGGTAGTTATGATGAGGATGGCAGAGAATTTTTAAGTGGTTTCCGAGATGTTTTACAAGAGAAGGGTAATACTGTGTGTGATGAGCAATAAAATTGAGATATTGAAACAGACTGCGGACCTGCAAAATGAGTTACAGTGAACTGAGTTCATTATATAATATTTGTGGATATATAATCTCTGGTATTATGAAGACTATAAAAACTTGTGAAGTGTGTTTGGACATTGTTGTCTCACATTCATTAGAATACTGATATGTTGAATTTAAAAGTATTAAGTGCTTCAGAGATAACTGCTTGTTTTTTTATTTACTGTGATCATTTGACTCAAATTTTTCTGTAACTCAGAGCATACTTTTAGTAAATATTGAGCTATTGTAAAATATCTTAAAACATTTTTCCTACATAACATGCAGAATGTTAAACCATTCATTTTCTGCCTGTTATAATAATATGACAATAAACTGTCCCTAGGTTTTCAGTCTTAGACTTAAAATAACTGGTATGCGTAGGCCTAAGCAGAAGAGAGACTAGTAAGTTGTTGCTATGCACAGCATTTGGAATAGTACTGTTCAATTCCTACAAATTTATATCATAGTTTTTTTAGACCGACATAACCATTCTGCTGACCTAGTTGTTCATTTGTGTTTAACAGACCCTAGTGATTTATAGCTTAAAGAATTTGGGCTATTGTGAAGGATGTGTCATCCAATTACTTGCGACTTTTGGTATGCCTTGCATGTACAAATATGTGACAGGTTAGGTCTGGGGCATATTTAGGCCTAGGCAGACTAGGCAACTGCCTAGGCAGGCAGATTTGAGGGGGCGGTTTTTAAGCTATCACTGTTGCTTGGGAAAATATGTAATCCTACAAGATGTAGTTTTGATGCAATAAACATAAGAAAACATCTGATATCCCATAGCAGTTAACCTAACCTTACTTTGCAGTTTAGACCTATATTATTTTACGACAACATACAGGAAGCAGGTAAGACAGATAGTATTTTTGTTTTTATATACCTCAGATCTTATTTAAAGACGTTGCGTGTCAATAATTGTGAATACATGAGTATGAGGTTACGATTTTCTTATTAGCTCCATAAGAGCTTTCAGTGTGTTTGGAATCTTAATGGCGGCGGGTGGGCATGTCCAACTCCAATAGCCACACTGTATTCATACAATCACTGTACCATTTTCAAGTTGCACACCACATCAGCGGGCCAAGTTATGCATGATATGTAAAATTAAATTATGGTTTATTTAACGACGCTCGCAACTGCCGAGGTTACATCAGCGTCGCTAGTGTGCTGGAATTTTGTCCTGCAGAAGTTCTTTTACATGCCAATAAATATACTGACATAAGCCTGTCGCATTTAAGCACACTTAAATGCCATTGACCTGGGCCGGGATCGAATCCGCAACTTTGAATACAGAAGATCAGCGCTATACCAACTGTTCTACCCAGGCCGACCATGTGTAGTATCTGTCAGAAGTTATGTCGTGTACTAGGATGAGTAAGTGTAGTGTAGGGAATGGGCGAAGATGATGATGGTGAGGAAGGGAGAAGGAGAAATCCGATGCCTGCACGCACTCTACTCCAGTCGACTAACACCAAGGAGGCTGCCAGGCTTAACGTCCCCATCCGATGGGAGAATCACTATCAACAGTGGCATTTCAGTATACGGATTCCTCATGACAAGTATATCTTAAAATATTAAAAAGAGCAGATTTGTCTGAGTTTGTCGAATGCGCATTATCAGGCTTACGAAAAGGCACTTTTCAGTGCAAATAATATATTTTGTGTGCACAAAGTTGAAATTTTGAAGAGGGAAAGGAAGGAATCTGTTCCGAAATTTATCCCCAAAACTGGAAATATTTACGGATATGGACTTACCTCGGTAATTTTACCAAGCCGATGCAAAGATTACCCTTACCTCTATAAAGTGTACTTAAATGAAAATGAACCACACTTGATAGCGATTTCCTCACTTCCACGTAAAGCACGCAGAGTACAGAATGTAAAGTGGAATATAAGATTGCAGTATGCAGTGAACGAACATCTTCTACTACGATCAAGTAAGCCGTGGTCATTGCAGGAAGGACGAGATGGACGACTGACGAGTATTCACAGCAGGTACTCTGTGTACATTGCACAGCAGGCTCATTGCGATCATGAACTCCAATGAATGTTGCAATATGTAAATGAAAAATCCAATTTAAACACCAATGACGTGCTTTATTAATTTTAAAGATTCGAAATGCAACATGTGAACTATGGAATATTTAAACAAAAAGCAAAGTGATATGATGTGTTGCACGCCGATAAAATACTATACTGCACATCATAGGCGCCGACTTGGGCGGGGGGGGGGGGGAACTTTCATCTTCATTTTATTTATCGTATTCCATAGATCTTACATTAGCATTGAAGCTTTAAGATGTGGAACAAGACAACATTTTACAAGACTAGAATTTTTTGTCGAGATGAAGTGAGGCGAGGCCGAGGATTCGCCATAGATTACCTGCCTCCTCAACTTATACAGTCAGGGATGTTGCCCCCCCTCCCCAATAAAATTAATAGGGGTCTCACCCCCGCAATAATTCGAAGAGATATTTCTCATGTTAAAAAAATAATTTGTTTCAAAGCTGAACTAGGACATAATTCAAAAATGGTTATTTAAATCCATAGAGAGGATCAGTGCCGCAATGAACATGTTAGTAACGCAACTCACAATGCCTCTTACCTTTCTTTCCTCCTATATTTCAGGTAGGTGAAATACATGATGAAATGGTGACTCCACGTCTTTGTCTTTGATACATTTTTTTTTTTTTCCCCAGTTTAGTTCGCATTTTTCAACTAGTGCGATCAAACAGTAATAAAATTGATCATAGTCGGCCTGGGTAGCGTAGTTGGTATAGCTCTGGCCTTCTGTGCTCGAGGTTGCGGGTTCAACCCGGCCCAGGGCGATGGCATTTAAGTATGCTTAAATGCGACAGGCTCATGTCAGTAGATTTACTGGCATGTAAAAGAACTCCTGCGGGACAAAATTCCGACACACCGGCGACGCTGATATAATCTCGACAGTTGCGAGCGTCGCTAAATAAACCATAATTTAAAATTTTACTTAAAATGGAAATAACAGTAAGGAAATACAGTTCAAACTAACAGTGTATTCGATTATATTTTTTACCTAATATCAGTTAAGAAATTATTATTAATATTCAACATTTTGCATAAACAATATTAAATTTGTCTCGAAATTAAAAAAAATAACCGTTTTCAACATTGTTTCAGTAATAGTTTTTTTGTGATGATTGTCGTCGCTGGTTTATACTTGTTAAATTATCAGTGATTGCAATGTAACTATTGATATTGGCTAAATTGTTAATAAACTAAACTGTCCCAAATAAAACTGCAATGTACGGAAACAATGATAAAACTAATAGTTTCTGTTCATCATCGCTGGAAGGATCAACGAAGGATGAGCAAAGCAGTTAAAGGGAAAAGTTAGTTGGCCTGTAAAGTAAGGGCCATAGTTTTCAATCATCTTGGATTAAGCAATTTCTTTAGGTACTCGTACTGCATTGTATTAGGGCATAAACATGGACATTACGACGAAATGAAGAGAAGCAACTAGAAGAATTGAGCGTGTTACATGTACAGGTAGAATAAGAAATGAAGCTGTGTTGGGAAGAGTAGGTGACGAAAGAATGATGCTGAAACTGATCACGTAGAGAAAAAGGAATTGTCTGGGTCACTGGCTGAGAAGAAACTGCCTAGTGAAGGATGCACTAGAAGGAATGGTGAACGGGAGAAGAGTTTGGAGCAGAAGAAGATATCAGATGATAGACGATACTAAGAATGTATGGATCATATGCGGAGAGTAAGAGGAAGGCAAAAAAAAAGGAGCGACTAGAGAATGCTGGGTTTGCAGTGAAATACCTGCCCTGGGGCAGAACACGTATGTATGTATGTATGTATGTATGTACATTGCGTGCGTAGCTTGGCCGGACCGTTCAAACACAATTCATAAATATGTAAGTCTATAGGATCTCATTACCATCTGCCATCATATTGGTTTCAGAGGTACTGTAAAGAAATTAATCGTATGTTTCGTACTACCGGTGTACTTATTCACCCCTGCCACCCCTCTTTATTTATTGATTGATTGATTTACTTACTTATTTATTTACTTACTTATTTACTTACTTATTTACTTACTTATTTATTTATTTACTTATTTACTTATTTACTTACTTATTTACTCACTCACTCACACATTTATTTATTTATTTATTTATTTATTTATTTATTTATTTATTTGTTTGTTTGTTTGTTTGTTTGTTTGTTTGTTTGTTTGTTTGTTTGTTTGTTTATTTATTTATTTATTTATTTATTTATTTATTTATTCCAATCCTCAACAGAGGAAATTCTCTTTAAAATATGTGACTGGTTCACAGTCAATAAATTAGTATTAAATTGTAACAAAACTAACATAATTCAATTTAAATCCTGTCCAAATTCAACGTCGAAAATTTCTAGCACAATAATTAATAACAGATCCCTATTAGAAACAACAACAACCAAATTTTTTGGCTTAAAAATCGATAATGTGTTAAATTGGAAAAATCATATTAAAGATATTACCCCCAAACTAAATTCAGCTTGTTTCGCTATTAGATCTATGCAAAAGATAGTAAATATCAATACCTTAAAAACAATATACTTTGCATACTTCCACTCGGTAATGAGTTTTAGAATAATATTCTGGGGAAATTCCACAGATAGTAACAATATATATGTCTATTACAAAAAAGAATAATTAGAATAATAGTAGGTGCCAAATCTAGGAAATCGTGTAGGGCTATTTCCAAAAAACTACAAATAATTCCCATGGCTTGTCAGTATATCTTTTCATTAATAATCTTCCTCGTATGTAATCGTGAAAACTTTGTAACTAATTCAACAGTTCATAGCATAAATACACGTCAAAAAAATTACTTTCATACTCCATCGGCAAGTCTATCGTGCTATCAAAAAGGAGTACGTTATATGGCAGTAAAAATTTTTAATAGCCTCCCTATCGATATAAAAAATGAAACTCAAAACATAAAATTATTTAGGGCCAAATTAAAGAAGTACCTAATTTCTCACGCTTTCTATTCTGTAGGTGAATTCATGACATTCAACAACACTTCATGAAATTGATACTGAAACTTTGTGTTGTACTAGTAGACTATATTGTAAATCTCGTCTATATATATATTTCATCTAGACTGTGACTATAAATTAAGATTTTATAATAGTATTAAGTTTTTTGACTTGTTCCATATTCTAGCTGTAAGCATGTATGAATACCATGGAATGTTAATAAATACAATACAATACAATTTATTTAATTGATGAACTAGTGGACTTACTCGTGTTACGCAAGATTCAAAATGGAGTACCAAGACCTTTCTACGAGACAATTTATTTATTTAACTAGCTAGCTAGTGAGTACAAATTATATTTATAAAAAAAAATGTTTCTAGCCACTACCGTAAGAGCCAGGTTCGTGTACGGTGTGGTCTTAGTCAATGATATAATCCATTTTGAATCTTGCGTACACTACATTTAACACTTGAATATAAGTAATCGATTAACTAGTGGACTTACTCGTGTTAATTATGTAATGTTATGTAATAATATAACATAAAATTTACAAGGACAGTTTACTAAATACAGTAAGTAACTTAATTCAAACCAATAAATACAACACAAGAGCAAGAATAAAGAAGAAAGAGAAAAAGAGAGAAAAATAGACCTTTAATATAAATTGACAATCCGACAGAAGCCAGTGATATCCAATAAAACATGAATATAATCGACAGAAATAAAATGTAAAAAAATACATTTGTTAATATTATATATCATGGATAATTTTACAAATTTCTTTTAAAAGCTTCAATATTAAAATATTTCAAATTTGGAAAATGGTTTGTAATTTTATTATAAAGTCTTGGGCCGAAACTAGCACTATGTTTAAGAGCTGCACTTGTATGACATTTAGGCTCAATTAATGGGAAAGTGGACTGCAAGTGCAAATAAACTGTCCCGCAAGAAAATTGTAGGTAGTGGGAGAGAGAAAGAGAGAGGGATAGAAAAGAGAGAAATAGGAATACAGGGAGAGAAATGAATTTCCGAGGCTGAAAAGGAATTAAGGTTCAGTTCGCATATCTTACAGGGGCACAGATCCGATGGTGGGACTATACGTGGAGGTAGGTAAGGGAGAGGGGCATTACACCACAGTCTAGTAAATACAGTCACGAAGCTCAATACGTAGTAAATATGCAAACATTAGGTAGTTGCTCACCACTAGGATCGCTAAAATCGGCTCATTACAGGCAATGCAAAATAGTACCGACACAGTCTATTGTTTCTAGCATCCTCAAAACTCAAGCTTCGTGACTGTATATAGTAGACTGTGATTACACTGTGATGACCAGAGCTAAGACCTTCGTACCGATCTCGTTATTCAAGGAGCGAGCAGCCAGGAAATGGGCATACAAAACGGGCGACCTACGCGACCAACAGCGGCCTTGGAATGCATCACTTTAATGTTAACAACCCTTACTGCTTGCAACAAGGCCACATCGGCAGTATTATAAAATAATGAATACTAGAAATAATTTTAGTTTTGTCCTTTAAATGTGGAGAAATTTGATCTGAACAGATGTAACATTGTAAAATTCCTTTGCTAAGGGAAAACTTACATTTGTTCCGATCAAATTTCTGCACATTTAAAGAACAAAACTAAAATTCTTTTAAGCATTTATCATCATAATAGACTGACCTTTTAAACCAGGCCTGCACAAACAGCGCTCAACGAGCGCGCGCGCTCTTTGGGAGCGGGAGAGCGGTGTTTACCGCTCGCCGAAACGGAGAGGAAGATACGTCAGAATGACATAGACTTCCTATAGGTAGAAGAGAGGGAAACGACCACTCAGTTATCTAGTGGAGTGCAGTGTGTAGGCCTATTCTCAGTAACTGTTTCACGTTACTTACCTACTGCTACAGCACAGTATGGAGGAATCTAAAAGACGGAACATAACATTTAACATTTAACGATTTACAGCTCGAACTTATTGATCTTCAATGTGACCTAAGGGCTAAAGATCGTTTCAATAATACTACTAGCCTGGTTGAGTTTTACAAGACTAAAGATTAGCAATGATATCCACGACTACACAGGCTGTTTGTGAAAATGATTGCTATGTTTGGCTCAACATTTATATTTGTGAGCAACTGTTTTCTATAATCAACTTTAATAAAGGCAGGCATAAAACCTCGTTTTGATGTACTGATAAATAAAAATATAACAAAATGATATTGTACATTTAAGTAGCTATAGAATTTCTATTACTTCTGCAAAATAAATATTTATTTATTATTTAATAATAGTCCAAGATAGTTTTGCAAAGACTGAACGAGAATTCATTTCATAAGCACTCGTAATAGCACTTCCTTTTGTGTTTATTTTGAACGAGATCCACCCCTTCTTCCAGTCCACCCTTATACTGAGCGCAGCTAATATCTGCATTCCGCTCATGAGCTGTGAGCCGGCTCGGAGAGCGCAAACCTTGTGCAGGCCTGTTTTAAACTGATTGATCATATTGGGAATTAATTCAATGGCTTTCCCATTGTTTCATATAAAACACTTTTTTATTTCGATATGTAAGCAAAATCGAGCACGTTGTATTATACTTTTTGTTTGGAATAGGATCTGCCTATGTCAAAGAATAATACCCTAAAATTAATTACAAAGCTACCGGCATGGCTCAGTCGGTTAAGGCGCTTGCCTACCGGTCTGAAGTTGCGCTCGGGCGCGAGTTCGATCCCCTTTTGGGCTGATTACCTAGTTGGGTTTTTCCCGAGGTTTTACCCAACCATAAAGTGAATGCCAGGTAATCTATGGCGAATCCTCAGCCTCATCTCGCTATCACCTATCACATAGACCATAAATAATATCTTAGTTGATACAGCGTCGTTAAATAATCAACTTAAAAAATACATTAATTACGGTTCAGTCTGTATATCGAAAAACAGTGCGCAACATCAATAACTCGGTATCTACGACATTTTAGCTCATCTTAGTTCCGCGTTATTTCAATAGATGGCACATTTACTTCAGTTTGAAACACAGCGGGCAGATTAAAACATTACATTGTCACAGACAGACAGCAGCTCTGGTGAGAAATACTGAATATGACAGCAATGACAGTAAAAATACATTTTTATCGGATCCTCAAGGATTAACGATAAATATATATTTGAGTTAACACAGCTGGTATAAGTCATTTATCACATAAAATGCAGAGCGGGAGAGAGAGAGGGAAAAATTATCAAATCCAAACTTAACATAAATGGAATGATATCGTCAGTCACTTGGTGTCCATATTTTGTAATATTGTGACATCTTCATTGGAGTAAAACATACATTCGATTTTATTTGTGTTTATGAACATTTCCTTATCTCTATAGCTTGTCAAAAATGAAATTTATTTGCGTGTACAAGTGTGATATCATCGATATTATTTTAATATTCTGTTATCTTATTTTTCATGACACTTTTATAAATATTTCTACTGGAGTTTCTAATATATTGGACTGTCACTCACAGCTCCGCACATTTGTAATTTTGTCTTTTCATTTTAATTTATACTGTCATATTACTTGGAAAGTTACTGCGATAAGGTTTCTTCGCTAAGCGAGTATCAACATTTTCTACCGTACATGTTGTTTGTTACAATTTACCATTATTTTTATTGTAATATATATTTTGCAACTTATATAATAATAATAATAATAATAATAATAATAATAGTAATAATAATAATAATAATAATAAGAAGAAGAAGAAGAAGAAGAAGAACTAAGTATATGATCATGTCTCCTAAGCAGAATATTGTACGAAATGGAACTATAAAAATTGGAGATTTATCCTTCGAAGAGGTGGAAAAAATCAAATATAACAAATACTCGTATAAATGGCACTCGAGAGAAAATTAAACGCAGAATAAATATGAGAAATGTCTGTTATTATTCGGTTGAGAAGCTTTTATCATACAGTCTGCTGTCAAAAACTCTGAAAGTTAGAATTTATAAAACAGATATATTACCGGCTGTTCTGTATGGATGTGAAACTTGGACTCTCACTTTGAGAGAGGAACAGAGATTAAGGGTGTTGAGAATAAAGTTCTTAGGAAAGTATTTGGGGCTAAGAGGGATGAAGTTACAGGAGAATGGAGAAAGTTGCACAACACATAACTGCACCCATTGTATTCTTCACCTGACATAATTAGGAACATGAAATCCAGACATTTGAGTGGGCAGGGCATGTAGCACGTATGGGCGAATCCATAAATGCATATAGAGTGTTAGTTGAGAGGCCGGAGGAAATAAGATCTTTGGGGAGGCCGAGACGTAGATGGGAGGATAATATTAAAATGGATTTGATGGAGGTGGGATATGATGTTAGGGACTAGATTAATCTTGCTCAAGGTAGGGACCGATAGCGGGCTTATGTGAGAGCGGCAATGAACCTCCGAGTTCCTTAAAAGCCGTAAGTAAGTAAATAATAATAATAATAATAATAATAATAATGATAATAATAATAATAAAAAGAAGAAGAAGAACAGTAATGACATTTATAAGCACTACTGATATACATGATATATTCTTTCTTCACTTCATACACACAACACTGTTTGTTTGCATTATATAATTAAATTTGTAGGTTCACTTATTTGATCTGAAGATGGTTCCTTGGAACCGAAAAGGTTTTTCATTTATCTTTTAATATGCGAAATTAGCATCTGTGTATTCAATCACATTAATTGTATACTGACAAGTTTGACGGTTTTAACAATAAATTTGAATACTATTAAACTAACTTATTTTCTTTCTAGTGTTAACTGTCGGCGACAGGCACTTCAGCAAGATGTCACGGAAGAAACGATCACTGTACAAGTTCAGTTCAACGAGAGGAAATCAAAGGCAAAGTGTTGTCAAAGGAAGTAGTGACTTCAGCAGTATTACCATTCTTTTATCAACTTTAAGGATACTAGGTGTCCTACCGTACCAAATGAATGAGACAGGTAATTAAGAAAAGCATCCACTTAGATTTAGCTTCACATAAATGAAAACTTCCCCCTCAGGCAGTCGAAACATACATACGAACCCACCACTCTAGCGAAAAGGCCTGGAATACTCGTACCTTGAGAGATGCGCTTATTATAAATAAATGAAGGGTTTTTTTGGAGAGAAAAAAAACATAGACCAAAATATGAAAATTTGAGATTTTATTAAAGATATGGTGAGCGTATTGTAGCGGCCATCAACTGAATTAATTATTAGGAGAAAAAAAACCATAGGTCTATGTTATAGGAGTCGAAATTTTCAGTGCTTTCCATAAAACAACCATAGTCCAAATACTTTTTTTGTGAAAATAATCATTGTCTAACCAGGGCGATGGTAGCATTTACAAATATCCCATTCATATATCTTGAATTTCCATTATTAGTATACTTTCAATAGCTAATTGTACTGTACAATCTGCTCTAAGTGGCGGTCTGTTAATGCAGTAAAATACTATGAAATATGTATGACTTACACCTGTTAATTATTTTCGTAGGGGAGATGACCTTTCAGCTTCTATCCCCTGCCATGATATACTCCTTCGCGCTCTTAGTGTTGCTGTGCTTTCGTACGTATGTAATGCAAGCGAAAGTATGGCAAAAGGCAATGAAAATAGACGATTTCAGCCTGAGCCTATTCGAAATGATTAAGGTGTTATTTCTGGTGCCAGTGCACCTGGTTCCGCTCACACACTGGCCAGAGATCAGGAAGAAAGTGCGCTACCTTAATAGATGGAAGACAATTCAGGTATGTTTGCATACGATTCTGTTGTGACTTTTCTTTTGATTCCATCCGGTACGTCGGGAATTGTCCTTCTGTGAATTTATTAGTAATAAAATATTCGTACATTATAATACCGTATAACACAATACAACAGTGTAATGCAAAGTAGTCATAATATAATATAATATAATATAATATAATATAATATAATATAATATAATATAATATAATATAATATAATATAATATAATATAATATAATATAATATAATATAATATATAATACAATACAATACAATACAATACAATACAATATAATAGGGACTCTTTACATGTTATTCAATATCATCTATATTTTCAAGAAAGATAATTTTGTCATTATGACATTTTGGCATCAAGCGCATCCCATATCCAAAATTTAGTATTTTTTTAATTAATAGACTTGAAAAACATAATTCTTCTCTATTCTGGATCCTTTTGGTCACCCTCACTGGAGGGCTAACGATTTAATCAAATCCTTCTCTAATATAATATAATATAATATAATATAATATAATATAATATGAACACGTACGTATGTATGTATGTATGTATGTATGTATGTATGTATGTATGTATGTATGTATGTATGTATGTATGTATGTACGTACGTACGTACGTACGTACGTAACTGATGAGAAGTAACATGTCAATAATTTAGCGAATTCCATAGCTTCTTGCTAAGTGCCGGATTTCCTTTCCGATAGTTACATTATTTCTAACCAATTTCTTGAGATTATCATAGAACTACAAGGTAGTTATGTCTGGGAAACAACACCGTTGAAAGCCAAATCTATTATTTTTGGAGTCACGTGATTATTAAAATTATATTTCTTTAATAATTTAATAAAATTTTTGCAGTAGAATGTCTGTAAAACTCTTCAGTGGGTGACAATAACAGCCCGATCTCTATCGTATACCACTGTGGAGTAACGATTAGCACGCCTGACCGTGAAATGAGAGTCCCCGGGTTCAAATCAGGTTGGAACAAATTACCTGATTGAGGTAATTTCAGGGGTTTTCCCTCAACCATTAAGAGCAAATGCTGGGTAACTTTTTGGCGCTGGTTCCTTTACTCATGTCGCTGGCATTATCACCTTCATTCAGACGCTTGACAACTTCAGCAATTGATAATGCGCCGTAAAATAAGCAATTAAGATTAAGCGATCTCCATCATAAAGTAGTATATGATATTCAATAATATTTTAATCTCTTTAAATAATCCACTGGTTTCTCTGATAAACAAATTAAACAAAACTTGCAATGCAAAGCCTCTCGTGCTCTTTACATTCACATTGGTAACGCGACTTATTAACAGAAACTTAAAATAATACTTAAAATATTAATCATGAAGACAACGAAATTATTCATAATGCACGTAATTCAGTTTTGCTACAAACTTGTACAATTGTTCTGAGAAATCACAGAGTAATACTAGTATGAAACACCAATAAAAAAGAGAATATTAAGAAAGATAATCTCAATGTTTCAGGAAGAATTCCGTAATGTCACTGGGAAGAAGCTCGTGACAGATCTGCGTTGCATATCAATACTGGCAGTGATTTTTGCTATCGTAATCTGCGTGTTCTTCACATCCAGCAACTTCTTAATCAAGTCATATCTCAGCATATGGGATTTGTTATCCATAATGTACTGTTCTATGATCACCACGTTGCTGCCAATCACGTGGTCTTTAAGTTGCCGGTCTTTCATCCTAGCTGCGAGACTGATTGAACAGGAAATGTCTTTGGTAAGTAATACATTCCAAATTGCATTACAAGTTACTCTTCAACGTACAGTAGTCTTGCGATGATGACTAATAATTTCGAGCGAGAGCTCTTTTATGCCCGCTGCGCGAGCGCGGAGCTCTTTTACTTGTAAACATTGCTAAAGGATGTACAGATCTTAGAACACAGCGCATCATATCGGAACGGAAGCGCTTAAAGCTTTCAAGGAAGAGTGGAAGATACAATATTTATGCTTCGAACATGGTGATGAAGTCCAGTGTTTGTTGTGTAAAACAAATATCATTTACAAAAAAAGCAACATAAAACGGCATTATGAGAAGCAACACGAAAACAAATATAGGCATTATTCAGGAGAAGAGAGACATAAACTAATTTCGGAATTGACATCGAAGGTAAATTAATTTACATTTGGGTCAGTAGATTGTATCTAGATTCCTTTTATTTCTTTATTTTAAATATATTGTTGATGTTTTATTTGTTGCTTGTTTCTGGATATTTAGGCATACTTTTATTACACTACGTGTTTCTTTAATTTAGAAATAATATTTTATCTTCGATTGCACTTTAACTTATACTATTACTAAGCTCAAAAAGCTAATTCACTTTTATTCCAGTAACTATTTTCAAGATTTTGAGCAAATATGAACTAAACATTTTGAAAACTTTGATGCAAGGAGCTTTTTTAGTAACATCAATATAAAATATACTTAAAAATATAATTTCAAAACTATTAGAATCTAATTGCACCAAATTTTTTACAGATTATATTATTATAGATCTGTTTATATAGTTTAAATTTCACAAACTTTGTCCGAAAATTTTGGAAGTTTTAAAAGTCATATATATTCCCTTAAATGATTGACCCCAAAAATTACGATGGCTCTCAATATCTTAATTTAATCAATTTGTTTTTTCGTGTTACGTGCATCTCACAAATCACTCTAAGAAAACTCATTACGTAATTACGACTGGAGAGTAAGGACTACAGTTTCACAATCACATAATCAATATACTCTATTTCAATCAATATTGTCATTAATTTTTTTCAACAAATACTCAAAAGTACTTAGAGATCACACACGTCGAGCAGGCAGACCCTATTAGTTTCTCCTAACCAATGAAGTGAAGTATTTACATAATAAATCATTTATTTTAACAAGAAAATGGTTTACAAACAATTAACTTTTCCTATTTCTCTTTTTTTTTTTTTGTTCTTAAAACCCCTTTCCTTTGCGATTTGTTTATATATGTACTTGTATATTAAATAATTGAATAATTAGCCCTATTACATAGCCAGAAATTTAGTGATGCAAGTTATTGTAATAACAATTTATAAATTCGTTAATCTTCGATGCTACTTACCTATTAGAGTTCTACGAAATGTTTATTTGGCCATTATTCAGTCTATCATTAAATATGGTATAATTGTTTGGGGTGGAAGTACAAAAATTAATCTTAGTCCGTTAAATTTACTACAAAAACGAATAATTGAAATTTGTTTGAAGAAACGTTTCGATTATCCAACTAAATTAATTTATTCTGAATTTAATGTATTTAATATTGAACAAATTTATAAGTATACGCTGTTAAAATTTTATCATACAAATCGTAATAAGTTTGTATTACAGACACACAATTATGACACAAGACGAAATATTAATTCAACATTAGTAGAACCTAAATGTCTCACATCTGCTGGTCTAAAGCATAGCATAAATTTTGGCCCTCGGTTGTACAATGCTTTAACTAAATTACACCCAGAACTTCTAACATGTAACCCACTAACATATAACAAGAAAATTAGAAACGTGTTAATATCTTCAATTTGATTAAATAAATTTATAGCCTATGTGTATGAATTAATCAACCTATATTATATTTGTATTCTATAATTCTGAAATATATATTAATCCTACTTTTCACGTGCGATATTATTCTTATCTAGTGTTAATATTATATTATATAATTCCATTGCCGCTGTAATTATATTTTATTTCCTATTTTATTTTACTTATTTATTATTATTATTATTATTATTATTATTATTATTATTATTATTATATTTTTTTATTTTAATATTATATCTGAACTGCGACCGAGCACGAGCGCTGCTCATTCGGTCTCAAATTTTGTTAATACTACTGTATCTTCTTTTTATATTGCTTGTATTATTTTATTTCTATTTCTCTTGTTTGTTTTGTAATTATATTCTTTATTCTGTATATTTAAATTCAAATAAAATAAAAATAAAATAAAATTGTTGCCTTTATTCGCTGCATGTGCATGTACATCCCTGTTGTCTACGTTACGACGCTATGTAATGGATGCGCTATGCGCTCGTGATCAAGATCGAGCTCTTCTACCATGATTGGGAGCTAATATCGTCTCATCCCTGACGTACAGTGTAATTAGCGTATTACAGTATGTTATAATTAAAAAAAAAAGGTTCTGAAGTGTTATACAGGGTGTTTCCAAGGTGGTGTTACAAACTTCCAGGGATGATGGGGAAGGGCACATGTATCAATTTGAGATAAGGAACCCTGGTCCGGAAATGACTGAGTCGAAAGTTATAAGCAAAAATAGTTGTGTGGAAATGGAACTGTAATTTGGCACCACGTGCCCTTCTTTCCTTAACTTTTGGAACAGTAATGGAAAAATGATATGGGCCGGATATCTCCTACGTGGGTACTTGGCCCGATACAATCTGTGAGCTTGTTTACTGTTTCCATTGGCTCATCCGTAATCGAAAACAAGTCTGCTTATTCCGCTGTCATGTACTCCTCCATTTCACTAGGACTGATCGACTGGACACTGCAACGTCTTGTACACATACACTGCTGTCTACAGACGTGCATATCAGGACCGACCATGTCCGTTAAACATTACGCTATGTGCATTGCTTTAGTGTAGTTTCCTGTCCCCATCCCTCAGACAGCGCATTGAATGGAATACTGTAAGTAGAGAACGTAAACAACGTCAGATAAATACACATAAATAAGGTGTACAGAGGAATAAAATTATTTCATTTCCACAGAACTATTTTTGCTTGTAACTTTCGACTGGTCATTTCCGGACAGAGTTTCTTATCTCAAATTGATACATGTGCCCTTCGCCATCATCCCTGAAAGTTTGTAACACCACCTGGGACACACCCTATATAATTACGCACAATTTTACTCGTATATTTTTCAGCATCTGTCATGGTTCGGCCCACAGAGACTTCGTAAAATACAGCAGTTCAAGATGCTGTGGTTCATGTTGAACAAGCAGGCTCGGGATTTGGGCGAGTCCATGGGACTCACATTCGGAGGGCTGATATTGGTGTTCTTCACGCTCCAAGTACTTTGCTGCTATGCATTCCTATTCCAGCTGATAATAGAAATCGATGATGTACATGAGATCCTCACGGTAATCTGTTCATTCGTGTTCGGCGCTATTGTGTATTTCCAATGCACTAAATCTGAAGAAGTGTCACGTGAGGTGAGAATTAAGGATTAGAGGTTGAACTGTATTTCAATTTCAAGAACTTTCTGTGTGGGTCGAGATTAAATTTTGATCTTTCACATGTTGAAAATATTAAGGTACCTACCGTATATTTTCTTTTGGGAACTATAAATATATGCTGATTAATTAGGCCTATATTGTATAGAAATACCTATTTTTAAGTTTAAAATATATTATTAATTTCTGAGTTAATGAACCATGACGTCATGTTGTAACATCACATTTTCGGATACCTTATAAATGCCACATATTTTCAAATGTTAGTGACTAAATTCATTACAGATAATTAAGAAGTGCACTTTTATTATAAGTTACCCACCTTAATCGTTAGAATTATTTAGACATAGTGAGCAAGTAGTTGATAGAAAAATGGAATATGTGAATTCAAGTGTTATTACGAAACACATTTGGCTACCGTGTGTTAGGTTCAGTATTGATTCGTCATTGTTTTACATCCAATCGGGGACTCAACATGATTTCCTTTTCTAGACTAGTCAAAGCTTTTCAAAGTAACTGGCATAATTGAAAATTTACCTGTGCATCAACAATTGCAAGGAATTCAAAGTGTTCTACAGAGCTAATATGATCATACGTTCCAGAAAAGAGCGGCCTGCGTGGTTTCCGCCGAGTGCATAACCATTTCTCTGGCTCTTCTCCAATATAAAGAGTACTAACAATAAATGTTCAATAATTTGGACTCACCATGCTCACAGTCGTTGCTGAAAATGGCCTCCGCTTGCCGCCACACACATCTGACATCTTCTGATAAATGAATGGACAACACTCTGAAGTTCCACATCATTGATAGCTTGGATTTCTTCTCGTATATAGTATTTTAGTTCATCTATAGAATGAGGATTCTTCCTATAAACCCTACCTTCTAGTGTTTCTCATAATAAAAGTCACAGGGTGTTATATCTGGGCTTCGTGGAGGCCACAAATTACTACTGATTAGTCACGTACCGAAAATACGCCTCAATTCCCTCACGGCAGCTCTATGAGCAGTGGCGGAATCTTGTTGGAAATAAACTGACAATCGTTTCGCATAAAAACACTACGTTTTCTGCTTGATTTTCGATTCTTCACTGAGCCTGTTTCTTTAAATCTTTTAGCGAGTCGTGTAGTTGTTTTGGCAGAAGGCACAGGTTTGTTTGGAAACTTTGTTCCAAATTTTCGTCTTGTTTTCGCACACGACCTTTTGCCTTTTATGTACGTATTGTACATATACACACGTTCACACAGTGAGAATTTGTTGCTAGCCATTACCTAAGTACACAATAATTACTAAACTTAATACACTAACGTTGTACACTTGAAAAATTGAGAGTTTCATTACAAGACTTCTAAGCACACTGAATGCCATATGGATACTGGAGCTCGATTGCGCGGGAGAAACAGCGCTCGGCGAATACCACGAAGGGCGCTCTTTTCTGGGACGTATGGTAATAATAGTATAAGACAAACCTTCCGCTATTCAAAAATAAATTTGTCTTTCTTTGTGCAACAGTTTTAATGTAGAGATGTCCCAATAACATAACGTTAAAGTATAAAAAATTTGGCAAGCTAAAAAGCCATCTTGAATTTGAACTGCTATGTGTTAGGCAAGAATAATTGCAATTCATTTCCGAGTTTTGACAAAAATCCGATTTTAGCTCAACTTGTACAGGAATAAAGACAGCATTCGTTCTATTAGAGCAGTGATTTACAAACTTTCTGAAGGCGCGACCCACTTTTGGACGAGACTTCTGTTTGCGACCGTATAGGTATTTGACTCCATTCGAAGAATACAAATCTCTATAAAATTGCGGACAACTATAATTTTACTCAAAATCTGTGTGTATCAAGCAAATAACTATTTTAAACAACATTTTGAGTGTTTTCCAGAAGAAACTTAAAACAATTACGACAGTCACAGATGGATACTGAATTCGTTTTTGGAGAGCTCCATTCAACTGTTTCAAATTAAAAAAAAAATGAAGGAAAGACTCGCTGAAATATGTTCTTACTGATGGAATGTTGAAGCTAGACCTTTTTTTCGCAGGGCATATGATAGTTTTGAATCAAAAGAATTCTTCATATCTTACAAACGAAGCTCTTAAAGTTTTTATAACATTTGAAACCTCGTAATTATAAGAAATAAGTTTCTCGTGTCTGATTACCATCAAAACGAAAGCGAGAAATCGGCTTGAACTTGAAGATAACTTAACTGTGTATATCTAATACTTGGTCAAGGTTTAAAGAACTTCTTTAAAAAAAACAGGCACATTTAACACATTAATTATTTGTTACTTATAACAACTGAAACGTTTCTTTTTCTTTCTTTCTTTCTTTTTTTATTACCTTAATGGTAAACGTTGTTTATTTTTGTTTTTTTATATATAACATAAATGCATGTTAATAAGGTATTTTTATTTTATTTTTTAAATCATTTCACGACCTTCTCAGTTTTTACACAACCCCCTAAGGGATCGCGACCCTCACTTTGAGAACCACTGTGTTAGAGGAAAGGTAACTTATTTATCTGTTAACACTAGGAAGAATGGATAAGGTAACATACCCATAAATATTGAGGGGGTCATTTTGACCCCTTGTTTTATATTGCTTTGAAATGCACGGAAAAATGATTTGGTTGTGTAATACGTAATGTAATGCGTTAGCAATATATTTTTAAGCATCATAGTGACACAGTCGTCCCGCGCCGTGGCGTCGTGGTTTAAGGTATCCTGCTGGAACTCGCGTTACGGAATGCGCTGGTTCGAATCCTCATGGGAGAAGAAATTTTCTCATGAAATTTCGGCCAGTATATGGAACCGGTGCCCACCCAGGATCGTGATGCACTTGCGGAAATCCGGTTACGCAAACCAGCTATAACGGCTGGGGGGCTCATCGTGCTAACCACACGATACCTCCATTCTGGTTGGATGATCGTCCACCTCTGCTTCGGCATGTGGCCGTGAGGCCAGCAGCCGGCTGGTCGGTCTTGGCTCTTCGTGGGCTGTAGCGCCACGGATTATTATTATTATTATTATTATTATTATTATTATTATTATTATTATTATTATACGACGCAGGGAACTTTTTGCAAAGTGTCCTTAGTACTGTACCATGTTACAAAATAACTATAGATGCAGTAACTAATGTTTGTTTCATTATGAGAGTTATCTTTAAATAACTTGAAAACGATTAGAGAGATCTCAAAACAGATTGCACCATTGTTTTTTTTTTTTTTTTTTTCAGAAAATGTCACATGAATCTGAGTACCCTCTGCATTTAAAATTCGAAGTTGCATAAAAAATGGCGGCTTTTCAGATAGCTGAGGGCTAGAATCGAATGTGTCACTGGTACAGTATTTGGTCTTACAAATACTGGTAACAACTACAGTAATCGAAAATCAAGCATATGAAATATATTTACATGATTCCAGACTTTTGATTCCCCTTGTACATATTATTATTATTATTATTATTATTATTATTATTATCATCATCATCATCATCATTTTCAAATAGTAGTAGTAGTAATAATAATAATAGTAATAATAATAATAATAATAATAATAAAACATGAAGTTCTCAAGATTAAATGCCCATTTTCAATGCATGGAAGGAATTACTGTCTCTTGGTGTCGTTTTTTTTATTCTTATATAAATTATTACTGTCAAGTAAAATATTCCCAAGTCCTGAATTAATTCATTACATATAATTTCGACTAGTATTGAGTAATATGTGATTATTGTGTTCGACACTGCACATAAAGTTGAAGTCCTGCTAATAAGCAAGACATTAATATTTTTCTATTATGTTCTCAGTGAAAGACCTGTCCTTGAATAGGAAAATATGAACGAATATGAATTAATTAATCAGATAAAAGAAAGTGATAAATTCAGTTTAACAGATTTAATCGGCCTCCTTTCAACACATTTGTCTTCAGATTGAAGGTCTGTAAAATGATTTGAAAATACAAGGCGCATTCAGAGATAATGAACAGGGCACGGATTTTGATGACGTCATCGTCTTTTCTTTACACCTTTTGTAACACCCGTAAATAGGCTATATAAATCCTTGATATGAGCTACTGGTTACAGAAATGTAGAGTTTTTACGTAATTTTTTATTATTTTTTGCGATTTTAATCTTTTAGGTTTTTTTTTTATTTTGGGGGCATTTTTGGTCATCTCTTAGATGTAAGGTGATTCTTTTTAGTAATATAAGTTAAAGACTTCAATGACGAACTAAAATTTCCCAATATAGGAAAACTCGCAAAATTACTACTGACACTACCCTATTCAAATGCAGAATTTGAAAGGATTTCCTCGATAGTAAGTGATGTCAAAAAGAAGACGAGGAATAGAATAGGAAATGAAGCTCTCGGCTGAGTTGTTGCACACTCTATCTTCCAAATGAAGGAACAAAACTTTGTGCACAATCGTTAAAGTACTGTCAGGAGAGAGTTTTAAAACAGCACAGATACAAAAACAATTAACAGTAATCCGTTACTCTTCGAGAATGTTCCTGTGGTCATCGGGGATGTGGAAAGAAGCTTCTTAAAGTATAACAATGTCCTCGACGACAACCACTGGTCGTTCACATTCCACAATCTTCGGATGTACACTGTCATATGGAGAGAGGAGAGGAGTGGAGAGGAGAGGAGAGGAGAGGAGAGGAGAGGAGAGGAGAGGAGAGGAGAGGAGAGGAGAGGAGAGGAGAGGAGAGCTGTTAATTTGAGGTAGGATTTTTACCACTTAAGTATAGGATTGTTTATTTGTAGGTCATTGTTTTCAGTATTTTAAGTAATTTTCCAACATTTTTTGGTCATTTTATGGGTCATGTTTAGTTTTTAAGTCCTCAAAATCCTCGCCCTGATAATGAGATTATGCCTCGATTGCTCGATTGTGAAAGGAAGGGGTAATGACAGTGCCAGAGTAAACATAGGCTATGTAAGTATTGAGAGGAAAGTGTCCACAGTAGCTGTGTGAACCACATCTTTGACAGGAACTCTTGAAAATCAAATGCTAGCTATCCAGATCAGAAGCAACCAAATAGCAGTCAAGATAATTTAATACATTTTACACATATACAATGGCTAACTTGCCACGATGTTCAAAACGGAAATAAATAGTTTAACAAACATTTACGTACCAAATATTAAATCAGTAAGTGACGCTGTGTTGTAACAAAAGTAATGTTGATAATTGAAGAGTCCACTGCAAGAATGATGGATGTCACTTTCTTGACATGAAAATGAACCAAGACTGTCAATGCATAGCTTAAGACATATAGAATGTACATAGAGAGTTACATTGCATTAACACTGATAGTCATTGTCCAGTAATGATCGCAAAATCACAGTTAAGCTTTGAGCGCTAAGCCTTTCAAACTTTCAAATGCTTCTCCTGCAAAATGTATTCCAAATGACATCCATCATCCTTGCAGTGGACTCTTCAATTGTAATATTTATTTAGCATGAACTATTTTTACATTACATCACGAAACTTGTTTCAGATTGGAATGAACTTCAAACGCAGTATTGAAATGATCAAGGCACTGTCTCCACCTACAAATGAAGATGAAAGCATAGAGGTAAAATGTCGAAGTTTGCTTACGTTTGCCACAAAAATTTAGTCCTCTATTTCCAGCGCATGTTCGTATGATTTCGAAGATTACATAGACCAGGCATGAGCATAAGGGATCAGATTCACTCCTTCCACAATATTTCGGACGTAGCTGCTGTTTTTACATCAACGGGTAACTGCTGTACAAGAACTTGGCTTCTCTTCAGCTTAGGGATGTAGGAACATACAAAACTAATGCGGCATAACATTATATTAAACATTTAAAATCAAGTCAAATATGCAATATAGACATTCATATCATCACTATGGCTTAGCACTCATAATCACTTATAAGCTCTAGATCGCTTATACTGTTTGGTTAGGACGAGTCTGTCATATTAGGATGAATACTATTTCTACATAAACTTAAAACAGCTACGAGATGATAGTTTGTGAGACGTGTACGCGCGAAATTTTTCATCAGATACTTTTCAGAAAAAAATTATTTTCAGATATACGTGAATTAAAAAATTGCAAGCATCTTAGCTGCGAAATTACGTAAGTTAGTGTAATTGTCTTTGAGTAATAATTCATAAAATTACTTACTGGTTTTACCTGACATTACCGAGCGAGTTGGCTCATGCGTATGGCATGGAACTCACATTCGGGAGGACTAACCTGCCGTGTTGGAATTTTCATTGCCACTGTCCATTTTCCAGTCCCCTCCCGCATAGAAAAAGAATTTAAATTTAATACCATATCATTCATATTTCTCATCTCATTCAATAAACATATTCAGGTCAAGACGCATGTCTTCATCCGCTTACAGGAGTGGGCGTCCTCTCCGTTCCTGGATTCCCAGCCTTCCGCAATATATCTGCCAGGATTCATTCCTTAAGAGCACTTCCAAGGGCGCTTCGACACCATGGAAGGGCCGTTAGAATGGATCCTATGCTGCTTGATCACCTTGGCAGTGTGAACTTAGAACGGGGGAGGTAGGAGGCACCCATTGGGTGAGCGGATGAGGGGTCACATGCGGCCGGTGTGCTGGTACACCCTCATCCTCATTCATACCATAACATTCGGGGTGCATAAGACCTCAGTATGGTGGGCGTGTAAAGAGTCTTGCTAACCCGCCCGTAGCTACCGTGACTTAACCTGACCTAACCTACCTGACATTTGAAAAAATGTATTGTACTCTATGACTCGTCTACGTGTTTGAAATGCGATAAATTTAATCGGACTGCATTTTCAACTAGTAGTGATTGTGGATTGTAGATTCTTGAAAACTTTTTCACTATTTAATTCTGCACAACAAATTGAATTAAAATGCATATTACTTTATCTCATGTAACAAGACCTATATTTTTTTATACAAATCATTTTTAATAATGCTACCTCTAAGCTTGTGTTTGCCAAAATATTTTTCATGTTCAAGATCGAAATGCCGTCTGATATAATATTTTATGTAAATCTCAACTGAACTGCTGAGACATTGAACTTTGTTCTTTATAACAATAGTTTTCTTGCCATGTTTCTTGGAAATTAAAATGGAACCTACAATTTATTCGCCATATTCCACCACTTTACACTCCTCTGACCAGAACGCTATGGTACCTAGTTTAACCTCTGCTTACTTTACGTACACCCAGACAGGTGGAATATTTGTAAAGGGAGAAATGAAGGGGTGGTGTATGCAGTGCTCCCGTTGGAACACAGTGCCCATGCCTAACATATACCTATCAAGTCCTCAGAACGCAATAATTTATAAACTGGAGTGTCTTTATTTAAGTAAATATTCTCCATATAGCCTATTTATTTATATTTGTTAAAATGCTCTAAAGTTAAGTTCTAAGATTTTTACCTTTTCTATCATGCACATCAGACACTTCATTGTCATTAATTTAATGGTGTCGCGAACTACTAGATATATAAAAATATGAATTTTTAATGAAATACATGCAAATAAAATGCAAATTCCATACAGTTCACAAATTTAGACGAAACTGAAAACAAAATGCGCAGTGGCGTGGATGAAAAAAATAATATTTTTAAACTGACTATAGCTATACAGTCCGAATCAGTGTGCTAGCATGTGTTTTTGTATATACTTCGTTCCATAGTAGAGCTGTCTGAAGCATTCCATCCCTGCCAAACTTCAAGACAAGCATGGAATGAGACCTTTGTCATTGTTTTAATAACAATTATACTTCTCTCCTTCTCTGCCGGCAATGTTTACGTCTCCTGCCAGACATTATGGAACGAAGTATGGCACACCTGCATGACATCATCTTTTGTGCGAGATCGTGCGTATTTGCTTGTTTTCCGCACAGAACCAATACGCGGTAAGTGTGAAATACCACATTCAGTATTCCCAACGTAACACACATAACAATTTCCCTCTTCTTACCGCTTAAGCGCGACATTCATTTTACTGCTTTAGGCTTTTAACATATTATTTTTAGAGACGTTTAACATAGTAATAATTATAAATTGGAAACTTACCACTGCAATTTCACCTAAATTGCAATGTTAATTATTGTTTTTAAATATTTGCAAAAATTAAGTAAAGTCTACTACTCCACGAAACTTATTGCATTCCTGATACATGTAACATTAAGGAAGCCGTGAAAAAATCAACAAGATTCCAGATGCCGATGTTATTACTGCAATATGTTATATAAATAATATTGTTAAAATATTAAAATGAAAAATAAATCATTACATAACCTTACCGTTTGTTTTAAGTTCGCATTTATAGACTGGGGGAAAAAAAGACAGACTTATATCACGGCCTGCTGGAGTATAGTAAACACAGAAAACATTTTATAGCAACAATGCTGAAGAAAGATATTTTGGTTTTCCGAAGTTTCCGTCATTAAACAGAAACCAACATGGAGATTTCATTGCAACTAATTAGAAATTCGCCTTTCAGGTATGTAATAAACGATCTTCGCACAAAATAATGTACGATACGCGAGCTGTATGTTTGTTTTCATGTTCTCGGAAATTAAAAAAAGCTCAACTACTTTTCGCTTTTTCAATCTTTTCCTCGACCATGAAAACATCAACATACCGCTCTTGTAACGTATATTACTATTTCAACTCTTTCACGCACCTTCGGCGCAGCTAAGTGCTTAGGACTATTTGATGGAACTACGTAGGCCTACACATATTGTGCAATATTGTGAAAAATTAATGTACTGTACTCGAAATGTTTTAATAGTCTGTTGTGCAATGTATTTCTTTTTCATTATATGAAGTATTTCATTCATAGATTCCTGCCCAAGGGCAAGTCCTTCACTGCAGACCTAGCGTTTATCAATCTTTCCCTCCTTCATCTTTGGCTCTGCACGCGATCCATATAGGCCTATCTTATTGTTGCCGAAATTTTTCCCGTTTCCCATCCCTTCCAGTGCATCCTTCAGTAGGAGTTTTTTCTTACCAGTGACCCAGCCAATTTCTTTCTCTCTTCGTGATTAGTTTCAGCTTTATTCTTTCTTCAGCCACTCTTTCTAGCACATTTCATTTCTTAGTTTGTCCATTTTACAACTCCATTCTTCTCCATATGAAAAGTATTTTAATCTAGTTTGCCATGTTTATTGTTCTATAAGTTTTTCATTTTGTAATAATGTGGTAATTCGATATAACTTAGACAAAAGAATATTCGTTTACGACATGTGAAAAAAACATTCTTACAAATCCTAAAAGAGGAAAGTGCATCGTAATTATCTCGGGATATATACTCGATCACTACAAACATTTTTATGTTAGTCAAAACATGGTATTCTTATAAAACGGTACACAAGATGTAAGCACAATCTTGTTCTAAAAGAGGACAAATATGACGACATACACTACTGACTATAAAATGAACTTCACGCAGTTTCCTGCAATGATCTTCACAGGATTCACGTCCATTTAGAGCAGAAGGTCAATATTTCGATTTTTTATATAATGGTGATGACGTTTGATAATTATTTATAATATTAAAAAGTGTTAGTGTAAATTAATTCAATAATGTAAATTATTAAAACAATTACTTACATCCCAGCGGTGCAATGCTGCTTTGCCGTAGACAAAACAACGCCGGACAACCTGATTGGTGGATATCCGTTAATATAACATAGGAATGCAATAGACCTATACTTATAGGTGTTAAATGCAAATTGTGTGCTAAATTAATTACGTTCATCTGCCCAAACCGTCCTACAATGTGCAATGTGTTTATTTCGCTAGGGACTGCTCGCGGAAGCCCAATGTGTATGTGTAGCATTAAACAGTTGTTGCCCACTCGCGGCTTGCAGAGCAGTCGGTTGTGAATCAAGAATACGCTAGATAAACTGTAGAACGGACAGGATTTTGCAACATTCCAAATTGTAAAACATGCTTACCTTTTCAAAGACAATGTTGAAAGCGTTTGCCATTTTCTGCGAAGCAGGTGATGTAACGTCTAAACACATTTTGATTCGCACGTTGCCTTCCGAATATTAATTCTCCTCGTATGTTGCTTTGTGACGTCTTCGATTTGATTTATTATCCATTAACTTACTGAGCCCATAGTTTTGAATTTATTCAAGTGGATCAACCCCAAGGAATCGTTCCTGAAATTCTCTACGACACTGGGCAGGTGATAGCATTTTTGAAAAGTTACAAAACAATTCTTTGTTGTGTAGTAAATCTTATAACCATGTCGCAATCACTAGGCACAAACAGAGAACTGAAACCGCACTCAACACGTCTCTCAAAAACAGATGACTCATGCGCCATGCCATCTTGTCGCTGCCTGCCTGCTCGGTCCGTGCTTGCACAAAGACGTTGTAGTTTATCTACTGTAGACACACAATTGGCGCTGGTGTCGTGTACAAATTTGAAACCTCTTGCGCAGGTTCGCGCGACGCCATGTTATGGGAGCAGAAATGATTATTTCTATAAATCATTCGGAGTTTAGAAAATGCCATTGAGTATATAGGCGTTTTCTTAGCGGACATCCCCCTTCACTGTGATATAACTACTTATTTACGTATTTTCTAATGTATAATAAGTAAATCTAAATACTGTAACTAAGCATTGCTTTAAATATAAATGCTTTATATTGCTCATAAATAATATTAGTTCATTTCTATTTCCATTGACCGAATACATAGAATATCTTTACTTCCGTATTTTATATACGTTAGCAAATACGTAAGTAACTTATTTAAGTTATATTACAAAGAAGGAGATGTCCGTTAAAAGGATACCTATATACCCAATGGTATTTTCTAAACTCCTAACGCACTGTAATAAAAACCTCAGTGTTTTGAGAATCAGATATGACACTTTAGGACTTCCAACTGCAGACATTCATTACAGCTCGCTTATTCTTACATCATTCCCAATTACAGAATATTGTGAAAATGTTATTGTAGGCATTGCTGGCTTTGTTGTTAAGTCATTAAGAAAATATGGTGTAGGCCTAAATCTAAAGACTCAATTTATGGTACGTACCAGCAATGAACAAAATCTCTTTTCTTTTTCTTTTTTTTAACGAAAGAATAATGGGAGTCTTGTCTTACCATCATCTGAAATTATAGAAATATCCCGATTAAGTGAAAGAGCGATTATACAGATGTTGACAGACAATAATGGCATATCACCACCCAAGGCTCTCTCTTACATCTTGCGAAAAACAATGTGATCTAGCAGTAGAACATTTGTACAATCTTCCTACAACTATCAATCAATCAATCAATCAATCAATCAATCAATCAATCAATCAATCAATCAATCAATCAATCAATCAATCAATCAATCAATCAACACCTGTATTTCCTCATGAGAAGCATAGGACATTCACAAAGTGCCTTCATCGGACCCTATTTGTAGCCAACTTCTTCACTTCGCTCCATGTTTTCCCCTCCCTAGCAATTTCCTCCAAAACTGTTCTCTTCCATGTATTTTTTTGACCTTCCTCTTGTTCTACTACCCTGGAGGTTCCAATCCAAAGCCATTCTTTCTACTGCTCCATTTCTACAATTACATATAAGAACATACTATTTTAGAACAGGATCCCCAGATTCCCCCGAGAATCACATTTTAAACTTGTTAAACTGACCATAGAAGTACATAAAGAACCATCGGCGTAGCTCAGTCGACTTAGACCTGCCGATACGGAGTTGCGCTCAGGCTCGGGTTCGATTCCCTCTTAGGCTAATTACCTGGTTGGATTTTTTTCCAATATCCCCAACCGTAAGGCGAATGTCAGGTAATCTAAGGCGAATCCTTGGCCTCATCTCGCCAAATACTATCGCGCTATCATCAATATCATCGATGCTAAATAATTTAGTAGTTGATACAGCGTCGTTAAATAACCCAGCTAAAAGAAAGTACTACATAAAGAACAGATATCATCACACAACTTAAAGTTATCGGTACAACAAACACGACTTTACATAAAAAAGTTGTAAGACAACATTTAACGAAGTCAATAATAATAATAATAATAATAATAATAATAATAATAATAATAATAATAATAATAATGATGATGATGAATCAATAGGCAAGATGTTTTGTATACTAGGCCTGAGTTTCATGCCTGTGACGTTTATTACATACTACAGCTGTGATAATAAGCTAATGTATGGTAGGCCTACTTATATTTCAAACAAGAACATTAGGTACGTGTTTTTATTTGACACGTGTATATTATGCGATATGGAAGCAGATAAATAATAATTGTTCGTTTCTCGTCCACATCAAAGCAAATATGTGTTTAAAATATAGGCCTAATGTAATGCCTCATAGAGCTGACAGTGTTTTGTTAATAATAGTTAATAGTAATAATTTTCTTTTCATCTGAACTATTACTAAAATATGCATCTGTATTTCTGTTCGCTTTATATGTTGTCAAATAACTATACAACGCCTTTAGTTACGGTATCAAATTGTTCCAGCCTTCTTTTTTATTTTGTTTTTTAAGTAGGTTATTTTACGAATCTGTATCTGAATGAGATGAAGGTGATAATGCCGCTGAAATGAGTCCGGAGTTCAGCACCGAAAGTTACCCAGAATTTGCTCAAATTGGGTTGAGGGAAAACTCCGGAAAAACCTCAACCAGGTAACTTGCCCCGACCGAGATTCGAACCCGCCACCTGGGTTCGCGGCCAGACGCGCTAACCGTTACTCCACATGTGTGGACTCCAGACGTCTTTCATTTCATGTCAAACTAACTGTAACTAAGCTTGATTATGTCCATAACGTGGTCGCTTTAAATGTTAATAGTATTGTTTTCATTTATCCATCGAGATTGATTTATAAGAGACACCAAACATATATATTAAACTTTCAACATTGTAGTGTATAGCCACAGTCTAATACATACAGTCACGAAGCTCAATACGTAGTAAATATGCATCCATAGATAGTTGCTAACCACTAGGATCGCTAATATCGCTTCATTACAGACAATGCGAAATAAAACCGGCACAGTCAATTGTTCCTAGCACTCTCACAACTAAAGCTTCATGACTGTATATACTAGACTGTGGTATAACCGTCTGCTAGCCGGTGCTTCTCCCAAAACGTTGCGGCGGACGCAAGCTTCATATTTGTACCTACTCTATCTAAACTTCTACGCAGCCTCGGCTGAAGAGGCTTGGTGCTTGCATAACTACCGCCTCCGTATTCCGTATAGTAGCGAGTCCAAGCGAAATGAACGTATTGTTTAATTAATAAAGTCAAATGCCTCGTTTTTTGGGATGAAAAAAATAGGCCCACCTATTTTGTGCAATCCATTACCTGAAATGTCATCACAGTCTAGTATATACAGCCACGAAGCTTGAGTTGTGAGGATGCTAGAAACAATTGACTGTGCCGGTACTATTTCACATTGTCTGTAATGAGGCGATATTAGCGATTCTAGTGGTTAGCAACTATTTATGGAGGCATATTTATTACGTATTGAGCTTCGTGACTGTATATACTAGACTGTGATGTCACCTTATTTGAGTGCTTATAAAATTACTTAATTTATATATGCTATGCCTTTTGAGTAACAGTTCAAGGAAATAAACTACAAACAGTAATATCATTCGCAACATAAATAAGGACATGGATTGTTGCGACATGCATGAAATGTACCTATGAGAAAATATGTGTCAGTTCCGTAACATTAATTTCTTTGTAAGTTTTGATGACAATTCAATATTGTCTTTCATTTTTTTTAGAAAAACAAATATTATTTCATGTACAACACACACATTGAGATTTAAAAAAATACAGATTTACGTACGGTACCATTCATTTTATTCTCATTGCAAAGTCTACATTACAGTTGCAACTTTCTGCTTAAATTTATGTCACCACGACCACCGTCGCCACCATCACCACCACCACCACCACCACCACCAATGTTCACTCCTAAGATAATATTTTTACCTCTAGCATTGTGTTTCCTCCTTCACTCTATCTGTTTTTATGTTTTCATTAAAAGACGTAGGCCTATAAAAATTATTGTGATCATACAAAAAAGTAAATTACTAAATTTTATCCACCACTGTGGATTAATGGTTAGCATACCTGACTGTGAAACGAGCGGGTCTGACTTCATACCCTGGTTAGGAAAAGTTACCTGGTTGAGGTTTTTCCGGTTTTATCCCTCAATCCATTAAGAGCAAGTGATGGATAACTTTCGGCATTGGACCCTGGACTCATTTCGCTGGCATTATCACCTTCATTTCATTCAGACGCCAGATCACCTTAGCAGTTGGTAAAGCGTCGTAAAATAACCTATTAAAATGTTACATTTTTGCGGATACTTATACGCTACACTTATCCTCCTTCCGTAAGTTCACACCGCCAAGGTAACCAAGCAGCACAGGATTCATTCCAACGGCCTTCCAAAGTATCGAAGTGCCCTTGAAAGTGCTCTTAAGGATTGAATCCTGGAAGAGATATTGTGGAAGGCTTGGAAGCCAGAGATGGTTTCGGAGAGTACGCCGCTACCGTAAGCGAATGAAGATATGCGTCATGATCTGAATATATCTACGGAATGAGATGATGAAGATGATTGTTATGATATGAAATCTAAATTCCTTTTCTACAGGGAAGAGGAAGGGAAATGGCAATGAAAATTCCAATCCTGTATTTTCCTGAGTAATTGTGGAAAACCGCAAAAAAAAAACCACAATCAGCTTGGTCGGTCCGGAGATTTGCTCTGCGGACCTTCCGAATGCGAGTTTCGTGTGGAACGCATGAGCCACCTCGCTCGGTCGCACGTTGAATTATGTAGGAGTTATATTCTTAGAGTAATAGATGAAGAAAGAAAACTATAAATTGTGATGATATTCACAACTTGCAAAAAACTGAACTGTTGTGAATTGTTTATATCTTAATAATGAAAAATTACATGTCATCTTTGTGATATTTTTTAATTTACATGACTGTGTTTTTGATTATAGATTGAGGGTTTCCTTCAAATGATTGGAAGGCATTCATCCGTGATAAATTACTGTGGTTTTTCCGACGTGAATAGACGACTCTATATATCAGTAAGTACTGTATGTAATTTATGCACAAGATTATTAGTTGGCGATTTTCTCCCGTGCAACATTTTTCTCGTCCGCGAGTGTTTTAGTTCAAACGGCTATGTTAGGATTAAGCCACTGAACTAGAATCCTGTAGAGTCTGTCTGCTGCATACGTACTAGGTGCAAAATGGATCAGCAAAAGTATTATTTCTTATGAAACGTGATTTTAGGCCTATATTATTTATGTGTGATAACATAACACGTGGACGTATACAAAGAAAATTTCATGAAGAATTCCCGAGTGAAAAGTTTAAAGTCGTAAAACTATTCATAGGGCTATCCAAAAATTAATTTCGTGAGTTTGACACTGTTCCAATTATGAATTCTAGACATCACTGTAGAGAAGTATGATTGAATAACATTTGTTACTGCTTAGAGAATTCCTCCAGAAAATCGATTCGACATATTTTGCAGCAAACAATAGCAATTTATGTATAAGAGAACGGTAATTTCCACGAGCGCATAAAATATATTTATTCTCTTGTGCTATGCAATATTTTATCCATTACTGGTATCTAAAATTTTAAATTCTATGCTTCGTCTTTATAAAGTGTTGTTGTGAAGAAGATATAAAGAAGTTAATGTATAGAGTTTACTGTTGCTAATGTGTTAATTGACAAGGAGAGAGTGGCTTAAAGAAGTTTATGCTCGACCATGCCGAAATGTAGTAATTATACACCTGGTAGCAGTCCTTTAATGCATGTCATTAAAGTACACCTACTCATTAAAGTACAGGTGTTCAGCCAATGACAAGTCAGCTTTGTACCGTTATAAAACCTCAGCCAATGACAAGTCAGCTTTGTACCGTTATAAAACCGCAAGTATAGATTATTCTCGGATATGCAATCGAAAGAGAATTAGCGAAAAGTCACGGAGGCTGGAAATCCAATACTGTCGCAGAAGGTTATGTTCTGTTACTATAATAATTAGCGTTAATTGTAAATAATATTCAAATAAATTCAATTTGTCATCTCGTTTTTCAATGTCTAATTTAATTTCAATGTTATATCAAAGTCAATATTTAGTTTACTCTGTAGGTTCTTATAGGCTATCAAGGTCAATGTGGACATCTGTTCCTCGGAAAAAAATCAATATTTTCGCGTCTGCGCACATCTCACTATTTACGAGGTATTGCTCAAGGTCAGTTAGATACAAATAAAATGAATAATTTCAAGTTAGAAATATGGTCGAGCATAAAAAGTCGTATGAAACTCGCCTATAATGGTAATTAAGAAGCTCGTATGAAAATTATGAAACTCGCTTGCGCTCGTTTCATAAACATCCATACTCGCTTCTTAATTACTATCATTTTAGGCTCGTTGCATAATGTACTATTATGCTCGACCATGCCGAAATGTAGTAATTATACACCTGGTAGTAGACCTTTAATGCACCTCATTAAAGTACACCTATTCATTAAAGTTCAGGTGTTCAGCCAATGACAAGTCACCTTCGTACCGTTATAAAACCGCAAGTATTGATTATTCTCGGATATGCAATCGAAAGACAATTAGCGAAAAGTCATGGAGGCTTGAAATCCAATACTGTCGCAGAAGGTTATGTTCTGTTACTATAATAATTAGCGTTAATTGTAAATAACATTCAAATAAGTTCAATTTGTCATCTCGTTTTTCATTTCTAAATCAATTTCCAGGTTATATCAGACTAATGTCCATCTTATTCTCTATCAAGGTCAATGACATTCGGCCTCGGAAAAAATCAATATTTTCGCGTCTGCGCACATCTCACAATTCAGGTCAGTTAGCACATAACCATAACATGACCTAATTTTGAATAATTTCAAGTTCGAAATATGGTCGACCATAAAAAGTCGTATGAAACTTGCCTATAACGGTAATTAAGACGCTCGTATGAAAATTATGAAACGAGGTCTTAATTACTACCATTATAGGCTCGTTGCATAATCTACTATTAATTCACTGCTGTGGAGGATAGAAAAAAGTGGATGTACGTGTTGTAAAATAGAGAAAAGTGAAATATAGACAATCAACTTAGGAAAAAATAGCTGGGAAAGAATGATTAAGAGTAGGTAGATTGAGAATAGAGAAGAAAATAAATAAATAATGTGAATTATTATGGAAAGCAATATATAGAAGAAAACTTTTCCAGGGTATCACTCGAAGATAAAGCAATATATAATATTTAACCCTTAAATTGGCAAAACTTCATTTCTCCCACTAGGTCTAGTTTATTAAATCTTGTCGGACTGTAAAGAAAATATCTATCGCAATGTCCATATTTTATATGTTGTACAATATTATAGTGTTGTGAAATTTAATTTTCCTACCAATTTTTTTTCTATTGTTCTTTTAAAATTATAGCATATCGCCTATTAACCTGTTGTATCCTATAGGATACTTTGTCAATTTAAGGGTTAAGAGGAAAGCGAGAAATGGAAGGGAGACAGTCCAGGTATGAGAGAGAATAGAAGAGGATAGAGAGGGAAGGAGATATAGCAATTCAGTTACAACAGAAGAATAGGAAATAAACAAAGAAATACTTGGCAAATGAATATATACACTAATGTTTGTGGAAATTGCAACAGGAAAGATACATGTGATTGAAATGAAATTGATACCAAGATAAGGTACATGACAATACAAAATGATTAGAATTACAGAACTGTACATGATCTGTGACCGTGAGATTTCAGTATGTTGTGAAGACTCTATGCGCTGCAATCAGAGCCTCTAAGCGTCGTGGCAAGGAAACAAAGAGGGCCTGGATATGTTGCTGGGGAATATCCCTCCACGTAGTTTGTATGCGAGTCCACAAAAGACAAGAGTGGGTGCTGGAGGACCATGACGAACAAGTTGCCGACCAATCATATCCCAGACATGTTCGATGCGCGACATATCTGGCGAATGTGCAGGCCAGGGAAGCAGTGATATCCGTCGTTCTTCGAAGAAGGCTTGCACAATCCTCGCCACATGAGGCCGGACATTGTCCTGCTGAAATATGGCATGTGGAGTTTTCTGAAAGAGAGGCAGTACCTCGGGCTCTAAAACCTCTCTAATGTAGTGATTGCTATTCAAATGGCCTGAATACGTAGGAGCGAGATCGCGTATTGTATCCAGTGGCGCTCCAAACCATCACACTAGGCGTTTGTCCGCTATGCCGCTCAACAATGCAGGCTCTCAGATTACGTTCACCACGGTAGCGTCTAACACGTATGCGGCCATCATTGTAGGACAAGTTGAAGCGGGACCTATCCGAAAACACTACATTTTGCCACTCAGCACGTGCCCATTGCAGTCTGAGGCGTTGGTGGTTTCTGGAAAATTGAAGCCGACGCAACGGCATGCGAGCCACTAGTCCAGCCCTCAAAAGACGGAGACGAACCGTTGACGCAGACAGGTTCACACCCGTTGCAGTACTCCAACGTCGACTCAACACTGTGAATGAAGCCGTACGGTCCATCACTGCCATGCGAACAAGATGACGGTTATGCCGTGCTGTGGTCACATTACGTGGTCCAGTACCCGCTCGTCTCTGCGTACGACCCTCTTCTATCCACTGGTTCCACACACGCATCACTGTCTTAGCAGTATGCCCTGCACGAGCCCAAATGTCACGGTATGACAAACCTGCTTCCCGGAGACCAACCATTCTGCCCCGTTCAAACTCACTCACGTGCTGATATTGCGCCCTTCCACGTAGACGAGGGATACAGCTGCACTTCGTTTGGAAGCTCTGCACTGCTGAGCAAGGCATAACACTGACCTTGCTGGTGACACAAGAGGTGTCACTGTTGAGCCTATGTGTACGCAATCTCTCAGGAAACGTAATCAATTATTGGTGGTACACTGTTCTATACATCTCCCGAGTTTGGAGTCGTTCGGGCCATTCTTTCTGGGTGTTGCACTTTCCACAAACAGTAGTGTATTCACAGAAAAGGGTGGTATGTTCTAAAGGGATGGCGGATCGAAAAGCAGAAATGTGAAAGTCCACCATAACTGTGAATTGTAGCTGACAAATATCATCTCACATCATTTCACTGCTGTGAATTTGAAAATTTTAATTGACGGTGAAAGAAAGACCAGTTTAGATATGAATAAAATATTTTATCCATGACCATAACAAAAAACATTCGTTTACTAAATACTTTTGCGTTTGTAAAGTAGGCTTTTATTCAACATTACTTTATTCTACTTGTGAAATAAACTTTACCTCACAGTTCATTAGTATTTTTCTAGTAAACCCAAGACTGCACATATATCACTTTTCCATTCAACTATTACTCAAGAAGTTAATTTATTAGTTACCAGATGTCACTACATTTCATTCATTCATTCATAGCATTCTGCACAAGGGCAGGTCTTTCACTGCAAACCCAGCATTCTACAGTCTGTCCTATTTTCTACCGTCCTCTTTGCCTCCTCATATGATCCATATATCTTAATGTCGTATCATCTGCAATCTTCTTCTGCCCCGAACTCTTCTCCCGTTCATCATTCCTTCCAATGTATCCTTCAGAAGGCAGTTTCTTTTCAACCAGTGACCCAACCAATAATTACTTTTTCTCTTTCTGATCAGTTTTCAGCATAATTTTTTCTTCATCCATTCTTTCCAACACAGCTTCGTTTCTTATTCTATCTGTCCATTTCACACTCTCCATCCTTCTCCATATCCACATTTCAAATGCTTCTAGCCGTTTCTCTTTACTTCGTCGTAATGTCCATGTTTCTGCACCATACAATGCTACACTCCACACAAAGCACTTCACTAGTCTCTTCCTTAGTTATTTCTCCAATGGTCCGCACAAGTTGCTCCTTTTTCTATTAAAAGCTTCCTTTGCCATTGCTATCCTCCTTTTGACTTCCTGGCAGCAGTTCATGATACTTCTTAGAGTACACTCCAAGTATTTGAAGCTGTCCACTTGCTCTACTGCCTCATTTAGAATTCGCAAGTTTATCTTCTTTACTTTTCTTCCTAGGGCCATGGTGTTCGTCTTGTTGCATTTATCTTCATTCCATACTGCTCATAGCTGTCATTTAGCTCCATTAATATTATCATCTCCTCTTCTACTAATAACGCCATCAGCAAGTCTTATACACTTTATTCTTCTTTAACATCTACTCTTTATTACCATTTCTTATATCTCCGTACACTCAATCTTCTTCTCCTTTCTCTTACTCCTGCTGCTGCTGTTACTGCTACTGCTACTACTCCTGCTGCCACTGCTTCTACTACTACTGCTGCTGCTGCTGCTACTGCTGCTGCTGCTGCTGCTGCTACTACGTCGTAATTTGTGCATTTCAGCCATGTAATTGTATTTTTTTATTTTGTAATTTACCTTTTGAGAAGCGAGGAGACTCGGACCGGCGAAGTTTGATTTATTGAATTTAATAACAACACGCCTTAGTCAATTGAGCTAAACAGACATGATGATTAATTACGTTTCATTATTTGTCTTAAGTTTATAGAAGGAAAATGTGAAATTACTTTAATCACATTAGTCCCGTGAACGCTTCTAAATAATCCCTTAAATTTTAAAAAAGCTGAAAATATATGTTTAAAATAAAAAAAATAATAAAATTATATACTTGTAATTTTTTTTTTATCCAACGCCCTAGATACTATTCTTCACCATTCATGGCCTCCTACACCACAAATCTACTAGTACGTGTATCGATTCTAAAATCCGTGCCATGATATCTGATTATACAAAGGCTTATTTTCAATATATTTTCTTTTATAAAACAGAATTTTTGTTATGGTCATGGATAAAATTACGTATGGTTTGTGAGCATGATTTTTATTGCGCTTGTGTAATTTAGATACACTTACCTCACAAGTACCATAAATAACTATTATGGCTTTCAACTCACAGCTACGAAATTATGAAACATAACACCACATAAAATTAAAATGGTGTAAAAATTGGAACCTGGCGTACATTTTTTAAAGTTAAATAAGGTGTGTGATGGAAAAGTTTTCCTTCAGCTTCTTTTATTTTTGGATGAGGCATAGTTCCACCTCCAGGGTTAAGTGTTTCATAAAGAGCTGTCAAAAATAAAATAATATGGAAGACGAAGGGGGCCAGTTTCAGCTCATATCAGCTAAATATTTGTAAGCAGTCAAGTTTCTTTGAAGCGCGCGGTTAAGGCATAACACTGCAAAGCGGAAAGTTCTAGGGTTCGATTCTCGATGTGTTCATCTTGTGGTCGCACTGAGGCCGTAGGGTTTACTCAGTCTCTAACAGAAATTAGTACCAGCTGCATTGTGATTGAGAAATTTTCACTAAGAGGTAAAGACGGCGGGTACTTAGGGCTGACATGTCTACTGCAATTAAGAACGATTGTCTGTAAAGGTGGAGGTCTTAACCTACTACCACTGCCTGGGCCGATGTGGTCTGTAATACAGTTTATATTGATTTTACCTTTAAGTTTCTTAATGCCTATTTTTAGTTAATTAATTCGCAACCTGCTTGCTATTATTTTTGCATTAAGGACACTGAATTATCACCGCAATTGATGATTTGGGGTGCATTCGCCGACGAGATGAGTCATCCGGTGGAAAATCGTTCAACTATTTACTCTCTTTTATACCGTTAAGTATACGTTGATAACGCACAATAATAACATTATCATTTTTTATTTGCAGTTCACGTCTCAAATGGTGACATATGTCATCATCCTGATACAATTTCAAATTAGTGAAAATCCTCGGACGAAGAAATCTGACAGCTACGTCAACTCAACAGCTACAAACTAACACAATTCTTCGTAGTTCTCCTCTATTTTATTTCCAGGTTGTCGCCTTCTTGTCCTTAATTTTGCCTTCTGTTCTTCCTGATCCATTTTCTCAATCGTGTTTCTTCAGATTCTCTCAATTCTTTGAATTCCTTTTGCTTCGTCCATATTGAAACGTATTTGTCACTGTTTAATTATCTTATCATAGGCATTGGTCACTGGCCACTGAATGTAAAAAAAAAGTGAAGATGTTTCTGAAGTTGATAAACGTATATAGGCTACAAATTATGAAATTAGCAATGAATATTTTCAGAAAGAGTGTTAAGTTAAACTTGTAGGGTGCTATTCATAGACATTTCGCTAGCCCGCGCTACGAGCGTGCTAAACTAGCCCCGGCTATCAACTGGTTATTTGTACAGGATTCATATCATATCATATCGCTAACACTGGTTTATGAATACGAAAAACGTTAGTTCTTTGATCATCCACCGGAAGCCCGCACTAAGAATGTCTATGAATACGGCCCCAAATGATTACTTTAACTCCTTTTTTACGCACAAATAATACATATATGTTAAATAATTAAATTTAGTCGAAATTGCCTCTAACTCATTTCCTTATTTTTAGGAAACTTATTTCATTCACATAAATATATTATGTGTGATGTTGAAATAAAGCGTTAACCATGCTTGAAACACATCTACAACTGAACTCATAGAAAGTCATGTCTTGTATGATAAATTTTACTGGGCACATATTATTTGTCATGCAATACTCGTCACGTACCTGATTAGTACGGCTCTGAAGTTGATGACTTAAAAGTCACAGGAAAAATTATCTTAAATTTCTGAAAATATGACACTACAATTTAAGAAAATGACAAAGATTTTAATAATAATAATAATAATAATAATAATAATAATAATAATAATAATAATAATAATAATAATAATAATCATAAAACTCCTCTCTACTTGAACTGATGTCATGGGAGCATACTTGAAATGATCAAGGTCCCCTGATAAAAATTTTCATCAGAAGCACTGAAGTTAAAATTTTCACCTTGCAAGACTTTCTTGACTTCACATATTGACTTGTACCCACTGTTGTTTTCCAATACCTTTTTAATTTTCTCTCTAACTTCTTATCCAATTTTCTCTACACATTGTCGTTAATGTCTTTGACACGGAAATGTCTTATTCATGTTGGAGATTTCAGAAACACTTTTTTTTATATATATATTTAACATGATTTCGTTAACTCGCGAAAATTTTTCACGCACTAGTTCATACAATATACACTTTATGATATGTCAAACATTTTTATGTAAAACGATTTAATTACCGTGCCCGCTCTGGCTGCATCTGTACTTACTTTAATTTCACACAACTTACAAAATAGTATACTTACCGAGCGCGTTGGCTCATGCATACTGCATGGGACTCGCATTCGGGAGGTCCGTGGTTTGATTCCCGGACCGACCAACCTGACTGTGGTTTTTCCGTGGTTTTTGCACAGTTACTTAAGCAAATATCGGGTTGCAATTTTCATTCCCACAATCCATTTTCCCTTCCCCTCCCATGTAGAAAAAGAATTTCGATTTTTATATCATTCATCTTTCTCATTTCATTCAATAGCCATATTCAGGACAAGACACATGTCTTCATCCGCTTACGGGAGGGGGCGTCCTTTCTACAACCGTTCCTGAGTTCCCAGCCTTCCACAATATCTCTGCCAGGATCCATTCCTTAAGAGCACTTCCAAGGGCGCTTCGACACCTTTGAAGGACCGTTGGAAGATCCTGTGCTGCTTGGTCACCTTGGCGGTGTGAACTTAGAACGGGTTGGAGGCTCCCATTGGATGAGCGGATGAGGAGTAACATGCGGCCGGTGGGCTGGTACATCCTCATCCTCATTCATCCCATACACTTCGAGGTGTACAATAGATCTCAGTATGGCCGACGTGCAAAGGTTCGTCCTAACCCGCTCGTAGCTACCGTGACCTAGCCTAACCTAAATAGTATATTTACATCTGTGGAAAATATATTGTCACTGAACTCAATCACTAACTGTTCCAAAAAACTTTGTCTATTTTAATTTATTTTTGCATTTTTACGTCTTCACTTGTGAGATACAATAAAACAGTATTTGTTCTGGGAGGAAGCACGTAACACACGTGATCAGGAGTCAAGGCTGATGTAACCGTAACGAAAGTTCCTGCACGATACAGTCGAATTGCATAATCAATCTTCAGTAGGTTCTCGAATAATAGACTACGAACATAACGTAGAAAAATACCGTTAAAAAGCAGAAAGGGGTAAAAATGCGACAAAAAGTAGAACATTTCCTTAAAAATGACCAATAGACAATAAAATATCGAGAAATGGAACAAAAAAATTAAAATAAAAGTAGGCTTATTGTGTGAGATGTCTCAGAAAAAGGCGATATTTCATCAACTTCCGAGCCCTACTGATTAATCATATCATATTACATTTTCTTCGCACGATTACAACACAGTCTAGTATATGCAGTCACGAAGCTCAATACGTAGGGAATATGCATCCATAGATAGTTGCTAACCACTAGGATCGCTACTATCGCCTCATCACAGACAATGAGAAATAATACCGGCACAGTCTATTTATCCTAATATCCTCACAACTCAAACTTCGTGACTGTATATGTATACTAGGTGTGATTGTAGGGTCTACGTCATAATACGTAGATTTTTGTCGTGGAGTTTTTTGTCTTACGATAGAAATTCGCAAAGTTTTCATAGTTTTTTTTTCACAACTCAAGCTTCGTGATTGCATATACTAGAGTGTGATTATACTGACCAATAGTGTTGGAAGTGGAATCAATTAACTCCAAGGTATATAGAGAGTACTAATAAGGTAGCGCCATCCGTTGCAGCAGAAAGCACTAGCGGAGTGTGACGTCACCGTGGAGGGAAGCTGGCTGATAGCGGCACTGTATTCAAATACGCTATACGATTTATTTCATATTTACGTCAATTTAAATACTTAAATATCGCAATTTAATCACACTAACAGGTTGTTTTGTTTTATTAATATATAAACATACAAATATAACACTCACAACACCTTTTATTATTGTGTAGGCTGTAACGTTTGTATCATATTTTAAATGTTGAACAATTATATAATAGTTCAATGTTGTTGCGTTTTGAGGTAAACTCTTGTAGGGAACAAATAAATTGCAAAATAGTATATATTTAAAAATTAATGGGATAATATGAGTTTTCAAGACGGCTTTTGTTATTAATTTATTTCAGTATTAAACACGGGTTTTCTACAATAAAATAATCGCTTCAATTTCGATCTTGAATTTAATAAGTACAATAATGTAACCTTATTTTAGCTGTCTCTACTTAATAATCCGTGGCGCTACAGCCCGCGAAGGGCCTAGACCAGCCGGCTGCTGGCCTCACGCCCACATGCCGAAGCAGAGGTGGACGATTATCCAACCAGAATGGAGGTATCGTGTGGTTAGCACGATGATCCCCCCAGCCGTTATAGCTCGTATTCGCAACCGGATTTCGCTACCTATCGTAGCTCCCCAAGTGCATCACGATGCTGGGTGGGCATTGGTCCCATACACTGGCCGAAATTTCATGAGAAAATTTCTTCCCCCCGTGAGGACTCGAACCAGCGCGCATTCCGTAACGCGAGTCCTAGGCGGGATGCCTTAGACCGCGACGCCACGGCGCGGGACAGCTGTCTCTACTTAAGCCCTATTTATCATAGACAAATATATAGCTATTTATGGCTTAAAACAAAAGTATAGCGCCAGTGTAATCAGTTCTACACATGAGCAAATAGTGGGCCTTTGAAGTTCATGTTTTTTTCAATTTAGGCCTAAGTTTGTCGTTTGCTTAGATTAATATTACATATGTAATTGAGTAATATCAATGTGCTAAACTTTTATAAAGTTTGAAATAACTAGCGATTAAGATACAATAAATGTATACATTCATAGACTATTATTTATTTCACACTATGTTGGAGCAAGATTTCTAAAAAAAAAAAAAAAATAGTCCCACAAGATCGGTACAGTACTTCTATAAAAAACAATCTTTGAATTGAACACTGGTATTATTCACAAGGTGTGTTTCTAAATTCTGACATCGGCAAAGGGTATTCTTCCGTTTCTTGTTTTAATAGTTAGTGGTAGGCCTACATATAATGAAAAATACAGTACCACCAGTTGGTAATGCAACACAATTTTTAATAAACAATGACGTCATTCCTAAATCACTTCCCTGTAAAACAAACAAGAGAGAAAATATACAATTACCTTTTAATTTTATGTAGAAGGAATGGCCGATGCCTGCCACTTGCGAGCTTTCCGACGCTGCAAATCAACGGACCTCTTGACTTTGTTGGCTGCATTCAGATGTCGGATTCGGATGAAAGTCCTAGTTCTCGCATACACCTTTATGATTGAACTATTTAGGGACGGATACTTGTCAGATAGAATTTTTCAAAAAGTTGTTATGATGGTTGGCTTATCAGATATGGAACTACCATGTAAACTCCTAAAAACTACTTCAAATTGTTTCAAAGTTTCTAACCATTCACATGAGGGAACAATCAGACCTCCTCGGGACAGTTTCTCTAACCAGCCAGTACTTTCTTCTCCGTCGGGAATATTTATAGACTCTCCACTGGGATGTCCTAAAGTATAATCTATCTGGCGACATCGGTGAGCAACATAACCTGCTAAATATCGCAGCCCCTGTGCAGAACATTCAGAATTCTCGGAATAACCTGATGTTGAGAGATCTTCAATAAGAGTTTCTTCTAAAATAAGGTCAGGTTCATTAATATCCAAAATGTTGATCAAGTTCTCCATCTCAGGTGTCAAGCCAGTGAAAAGATGAGAGGCGAGATAGTCCTCTGAATCAGTTTCAGCTGCAACTGGGGACGCATTTACTGAAATGTCCAAGACATTACGGCTCATTATCAGAAGTCGTAATCGATTCTTGAATTCCACTGGGAGTGGGTGGTCATATGTACGTCCGAGTGCCCTGATCTGTGAGAAGAAATTCTCAAGACAGTCTTGGTTAAGTCTTGCTGTAAGTATGTACTTTACATGGTAGATATTCTGTAAATCGGAAAAACATCCCAACAGAGATCTTATACTGGTCAGAAATCCTTTCTGAAATGGAAGCAACACACTCTTTTTCCCCAACCTTCATATGTTCACATACAGAACAAAATTTTCTAAGCACATTTTCTTGGGAAATGTAGTTTAGGCCAAACGCACTTGCAATTGGACTTCGTTCATTGACAGGGATTCTTGAATTAAGGATGTCGAAAGTGTCATTGACAATGTTAAAAAATCTGAAGCCTCTTTTTCTTCTGGCAAAAGGTAGGAAATAGCCTGAGCAACGTGGTTAGAAAACAACTGGCAAGCAAGATACACTCTCTGTCGATCTCTGCCATAAACGTTTACATGTTCAGGTTTTAATTTCGGGCAAATCTTCATTTCACCACTGCCCAATGTTATTATCTGTTCTATAACTCTTTTGTCGATTTTTTTTCCACTAGAAAGAACAAACCCATCGTCAAGAAAATGATTTCTTAGAAGTTTTATTGCATGGGGCACATCACAAAAGACCCATATGCGCTTTGTGACATCACATGGATGATTGAAACAAGTGTTTCTATGACTGACACCTAACTCATTTCAAACTCGAAAATTTTTCCCACCCATGTCGCAGACCACTCCCGCTACCATAAAGCCTACAGCATAGAGTTTCACAATTGCTTCTTCTAACAGTTGCCTAGTCATTGTCGTATCATACTGAAAGAATATGGGCTGTTTCCAGTTTTTACATAAGCCTCTTGCCATTATCACTTGTACTTGACTGTGGGGTCCATAAATTCTGTCTTCCTCCTGATCGTAACATATTTGTGCATTCACATTCATTTCATCGAAACTAAGTATGCATAGTCTTTCATTTGTGCTTAAGCTCTTGGCCTGATTCATCATTAAATTTAGTACGTCATTTAGTATACCTGCGTGACAGTGGAAAGAATTTGAAATCCATCTTCTCAATGTTGACAACCCAGGAAATGGAATGCTTAAACTTTTCCTGAGGTACATGTAGCATTTTTTGGAAATTGATCGAAGGGTAAGTGCTCTGCTTATATCTTCCTTCTTCCAGTGTTGCTTCTTTTTCCCTCTGATTAAACTGTCGATTTGTGTCTCAGTAAAAACCTTCTTTAATATCTTGAAGATACTCTCCTTAACATTATTTTTAAATCTATATTCCACATCCTGTGTCTGTTTCCTCCTCCTAGCTAGTTCATAATTCAAGAGTTTGTTCTTCTGTTTAAGTTTATTTATCTGGTTCTGTAAGCTTTTATTTTTTTTTTCAAGTTCACTCAGTTTAGTGTATACATCCTGCTTTAAACCACTACTTTCTGTTTCAGTGCTAACATCTAGCTTTCTATTTTTTGGGGATAAAATCTCTATTCTACCCAGAGCTCGTTTCCTAATTTCTCTTTTATTTTTTCTGGCATTTCTATCATTTACCTGTTCTGACGTGTTAAAGGTTATGAGTTGATCATCATTGGCTGGTTGCAGATATTGGGGTGATACAAATAAGGATGGAATGCTGTGGCTTTCACTTGCTTTCTTGCTTTTGTCCCAAGAAGTTCTGCTCTCAAGTCCCTCACGTAATCCTCTTCTTGAAAATGGACACTGCACACTCTTGCTTGTTTCACGTTAACGAAGTCTTTACGTTTGCAAGCATTAACCCATGCCGCACAGAGCGTTTTGTCTTTAGGAAAAGCGTGGTAAATTACATCAGTGCCTTGAGTTTTTTGATTATAATTCTGACAAACAGCAACAGCACAATTTGGCATGTTTATAAATATGTCACATACATAACAACACAAAAAAGGCGCAACACCACAGTTTTTGTTACCTAGCCTCCAACAATAAAAACACACGCAATTACTCGGGAAACGAAATAAAAATATTAAATTATAATTATTATAATATACAAATATTAACTCTACTATAGCTTCTACTTTAATAACAAGGATATATAGAGAACTAATGAAACAGAGCCATCCATTTACGACATTTCTTCGAGTAACCTCTGCACATTTAATACCATCATATGCCTCTCATGGCCAACGCATGCCTCCACAGTGACGTCATGCGCACAACGGAGAAACTCGAGGCCTTTGCGCATCTAGAATGAGCACCCCCTGAATTAACCCTTACATTGTAAGAATTCTGTTTTTCACATTGGTATTTCTTAAACTATGGCGGACTGTAAAGAAAACAACTAACGTAATGTTACATATTATTCTGTCATTTTGCTTACATTTACATTTTCCTACCAATTTCTCTTCTCTTATTCTATAAATTAATATGTTGTATGCTTTACGATACTTTGTCAATTTCAAGGTTAAAGCAGCGTATAGATAATTATACAGATGGACACTTCGCGTCGGTACCTTTGATGTAGCAGGACTGATTTCAATGACCTTCAAAACAGTTTAAGCGTGAGATTCTGCTTTCTCCCAGGAGTTAGCACTGACATCACACTAGCTATCAATCGACACAGCGGAAATATAACACATACGTACAATTAATACATCTAGGTACATTATGTACTCAAAGTAAATTGGACCGATGAAATAATAAATCAGTCATTAACTATAATGTGTAGACTCTAGAGTTCCTTTATAATGAGACAACAATTACAATATGTAAATGATTTGATAGCGCTGAAAACGGAAAAACAAAACTCCTATGAGAAGTGAAATCATACACCTGTATTATATCGTATACAAATATTAAACGAATTTGATACATAATTTTATAATGTATTATATTATTTTACAATATAATTTATTATATATAAAATATAAAAAAATATTATTATTACTAGTTTGTCACTGAGAAATAAGGAAAAACTGTTAACTTGAATTTATTTGAAGCAAAGGGTTACTGGATTATGCAATAAGCTAAGCGATGTTTGGATCCTGTGTCTCAACTCCATATTCAATTATTATCTTAGCTTGTGCTCGATTACACTTACCTCTAGCGCTTGAAAGTAGAACTAAACGCCGACGCACAGAGAAACAAAACACAGGAAAATTCGCTCAATGTCCATTCTTTGTAATACCTATTCGCTGGTTAAAGTTCTATGTATTTATAAGAATTGTACTTATTATTTAGTAGGTGTTTTAATTTTGTCGAGTCATGTTTCCGATAATACAGCACACAAGTTGCCACAAAGCGATTTGCCGCTTTCTACAAAATTAAGAACTGACATACTGGAAAAATAAAATCTCATAAATTGTACTGAACTAGCAATCATACCCTAAGGATTCTAAATGTTTGGAAGAACATAAAGTATTTTGTATGTCATTTAATAAAATCTTTGAACAATCTTTCAATAGTTATTTTAATAGACGCTGTGAATAACCTCGTTATCTTCTAAGAAAATTTCTATCCCATTTCTTTTGCAGAAACTGAAATAAAACATCTTTGCACTATTATTGAACATATTACTTGATGATAGCATTGGGTACAGAACACGTAATTCGCATTTCGATTCACATTAACAACCCTAAGTTTGTTCTATTTTTCTTAGGGGACAGGAGTTTATTTAACGCTGTATATTCTTCTTAATTTTCATAAACAGTTAGACGGACTATTAGTATAAATTCCTCTTTTAACGTTCAAAATCTTAGTTGAAATCCTGGCGAATTAGAATAGAATTTATATTGAACAAAAATCATTTGGTCAGATTTTATTTGAATACTTTCTTTTCTTCTATCAATGTCCCACTATATCTTCATAGTAGTACACGATCATCTTCATTGCAGGTGTAGCAAACTACTGCGGTGTATCATCTTCCCACCAGAAGAATTGCGTGGAATTTTTTTTACGAATATTCCACTGAACAAGCAGTCATATGTATTTTAATTTTGACGCTGTTGCAAATAACAGATATTTTTTTCATTGTTGTCGCACTGCTAGGCGGAAGACTACAGTATCATCTGCGTCCGAAAATCAGCGTTGCTATACTGGGTAGTTAGACGAAGTTCATGTTGGAGGGAAATAGTTGGGGTGAACTTTTGGTGTACTTCCGTTATTCTTACCATAATTACACATTCTACATTTCTTTACAATAATAATAATATATCAACATCTTCCAGCAATGTATAAAGTAATGGAAACCACTGTACCGTAAGATATTCCTATTTGACAAGTTCTATGAGATTCCTACGACGAACTTGCAATGAGCTAAGTGAGCAAAGGCATTTCTATATTTAGCGATGTGTTTAGTTTAAACACTTTGTACATTTTTTGACCGATCGCTATTCGGATAAATATGGCGTCTTTATACGAACAAAGTTCAAATTAAAATCTGACGAGTTCAAGTGTAATTCATGGTGCATAAGGGCGGTTTCATCAGATTTTCCGATGAAAACCTCTTTCTTCTGCTATTGTCTACCCTCGCACTCTTACTTATCACCAGTTCAATAACTGCACCATATATCATTCACACCGGGCAGGTTCTTTGGAATTTCTATGACGAACCTTTCATAAACGAAGCAACCCTAGACAGTCTTAGTTACGATGATAGGCTGATAGATAATGTTCTCAGGATGCCACTATGACTTCTGATATTTGTCTTCTATTTACATTATGTAATTCTCTGAAATTTGTTCATCACTATTTCAGCGAACATAATGAATATAGACACTACAACACCGGTGAAGAGAACGGCAAAAATTATGGATACAGTGTCGAAACTCACGGTAGGATTGGGAATTATTTCGCTACTGTCCTTGTATTCCTTGGGCCAGATTTTTAATTCTATCCGGTTCAAAATGCCGGTTCGTTTCATTTCTTGAAGGCTGAAACAGAATTAATGCAATTTATTTTTTCAAAACGTATTTACGGAATTTTTATCTGGTAACAAAGAAAATTCGTTCGGTTTTTAAATAACATTAAGGGTCTTAAGAAACATAAACATAAACATACACAATTGACATTTATTCTGAAAAATTGTCTTCATTACAGTCAATATATTTCTTGCAACGTGAAACTATTTCGGAAATTCCACTCCTGTTAAATCATCTGTCGTCGGATACGATGATAGATTTCTGGTACTGTTTACATTATCATTATTTTTCGCATGTTTCTTTTACATAAAGTTCTACAAGGAAACAAAAAGATGGTAATCCGCTGGTAACAAATCCGGGCAGCATGGAGAACACATTAGATTTTCCCACCCAATCCCCTCTATTTTAAGGGGTTGCTGTGTAAGGGGTTGTTGAACAATAACTTCATTTAGGTCAAAATTACATAAATTTCTGCTTAACAGATTAATTATTGATTAATATTTGTTACTTATAATGAAACTAACATCTGTCCATTCTTATTATTATCATTAATTTTTCTAAATAGATTACAAAACTTCGAATGGCAAAATTCATTGCATTAATACAGGCATGTCAAAATCCTGCCCATTGTGCAGTCGCACACATTGTGCACTGGTCTCTGTGCAATGTGCAGTTCCCATTCCCCTGCCTGGAGGGAGCGAATCGGCTTGGAGGGGAACGCGACAGGGCTGTACAGTACCTATAGTAGCAGATCAACTTTTGGTTCAGTAACACAGATCAGTACGGGTGTGCTCATTGAGCTGTGATTGTGAATGCGTTATGGAAAATAAAGTGAGGAGTCCACAGATATAACGAAGAAGAGAAATCACGAATCATATAACGTAACTGTTATGATGTTTTCTTCAGCCAATAGTAATTATTTTAAAATGAAAGGCTTTCATCATATCATGTGGACCTAATAGTGATGTGAGAGTTTAAATCATATTGGTAAAGTTCTTAAAATATGATATTCGCCTGCTCTTATTTCTTAATTAGTACTCTCACGGCAAAACAAACATAACAATGATGATGTTTTGGAGTCTGTACTAACACAGCCATCAATGGTTAGGCGACTTACAACTTTTATTTGATAAGCTGATAAGTGATGAGAATATAGTGAGGAATATATGTGAGGGTGTTGAGGTTGTAAGGGAAGGAAGAAAGCAACTATTTGTAAGGCGGAAAAATTTTCTGGAAAAATAATACATAATGGCGAATTTTCCATTTCACATTACTACTATATATTATCTTAATATGCTTACGTTAATAAATCTTTAAAGCTGACATAAAGAAAATGTCCTCGCTTCACAGCTTGTGAAGTACTCTTTTAACTCAATTCAGTAACGCTCCCAACTTGCTAATGCTTGTTGTCAACGTTTCCCAAATAAACTATATATAAATTTAAATTCAAGCTTAATTTATCCAATTTATTAATAATAATGTGAATTTATATTAATATACAGCAAGGAAATGATTCCAGTGTAAAAGCCTCACAACGTCCTACTGCATGTAATTATTGGGAGTAAAATATTTTATTTAACATTTGTGCACCAATGGTCCCAATAATGCTCGAGGAACAATGAAAGAGTATTACTTTGAAATAATCAGTACCTACTACGTAAAATGAAATATTGTGTTCGTTTTTTGTTGTTTCGAAATTACTGCAATATTTATATTTTTTTCAAATACTGTATGCAAATCATGTAAATAAATTATTCTTTACAAACGACTTCTTTGTGAATTGTAACTGAGTAAGTCTATTGTTTCTTGTGTTACAATTATTGTCAAATATAGACACTGACAATAATTGTGTTTTTTCCTTCTGCTAAGTATGTTTATAATGTCCAAATGTCAGTTTAATTGAACACTAGAAGCGCAGAATAGATTCTTGTACACCCCTCCCGCTAAAAACTGGTAAGAGCAACACATGAATGACGCAATCTGCACAGACCGGCGTTCCGCGCACATACACTGCACTTTCAATGTCTGATTTCTGACATGCCTGCATTAATAATAGTAATAGTAATAATAATAATAATAATAATAATAATAATAATAATATTATTATTATTATTATTATTATTATTAATATTCTCATTATAGAAATATATTTTAGATTTATATTTTTCTCCCCGTAACATAGTTCTAGTAAACTTATATTAAACTAATTCTCATCATTTTACTAGCTATCTCAAATTAATTATAATTGATTGAATTAAATTAGCTAATAAATTAAGCTACTACTTTATCTTATAGGTTTATCTAAATTTAAATATGTACTAGACGTTAAAATTTAATTGAAAAATGTTACTGGAGAATCTTTTAAGTGTAGTGTAAATATTCGTAATTTACATATGTAGGCCTATTTTATTGATTAAGGCTGGTTGAGTGGAAGAGAAGGCCTTATGGCCTTAACTCTGCCAGCGAAAATAAAAAAATTCTATTCTACTCTATTCTCTATTCCTTCTGCCTTCTCGCATTGTCCTGAAGGAAGGGGCCAATTTACTATGGACTATTAATTGGGTGTTCCTACGAGAATTTTCTACTGTTTATCTGCAAGTTTCTCGAACACTTCGAAACACTTTTATGCGTTTATTCCACATAGCAATTCTTCACCAATATAAGACATGTCTTACGAGCTACTTCGGCTTCTTTAGTCCTGTGTCCAAATTGGTAACGTAAACAAGTTCGTATTATATACTTAAACAAACCCATTTAATACTTATTCCCGCTAAACGCGCAATTTCAATGTTATTTTTTGAAAAAGTAACAAAATAACATTTACAATTTTTTGCTGTATGTAGGTAATATTATTATCCTAATCATATATTTGTATTAATTGGAGACCTGGTTGAGTGGAAGAGATAGCTTCAAGGCCTTGATTTTGCCAAGTAAAATAGCGTAAATCATTATTATTATTATTATTATTATTATTATTATATTACCAGATTATTTTACTCATTAAGGACTTCTCAAAAACCGAACTAACTTTCTTCGTCATCTAACATAAATATTAAAATGACAGCTATATTAAAAATACGAATTCGAGATTTACTCTAATTACATACTTATATGTCTGCTTTCTTCATTTTTCAAATTAATAGAAAAGTATAGGTTATTAACAAAAATGTGAAATAATTTGTAAAAATCATATTTGTTTCCAAAATAATATATCTGCGGATGATCCACTTATTACTGTTTCTGTGAAGATAATTAAGGACATAGAAAAAGAAAACAAATGCTTAGGTTTTTTTGTGTTTGCTAAAAACTTTCGGTGCGGTTAATCATAATATAGGCCTACTTCCAGAAAATTATATGTAACAGAAATTAAAGGTGTGGTTGGTGAAGTATTTCATTCACATTTAAATAATATAACTATGATGAGGGAGATTGATAATTATATTAGTGAAAAGGAACCACTTCAGGACTAATTTATTTATAATATACGTTAATGTTATATTAAATATACATTTTAAACATAGTAATGGCTCTATGTATTAATATGCAAATGATACGGTAATGATATTTTATGGTCATTACTGGGGTTAAGGTTATAAAAATGTCAACATAGGCATAAAGAAGCTTATATTTAAGTAATGGTTTGATCTTAATTTTCTGTAATTAAATTTTAAAAACTAAAAAAACTAAAGTAATAACCTTTTTGGAAAAATTTAAATTACATAAAAACTACTAATTGATGATTAAAGTTTGGAACACGACTCAAATATTTAAATACTTAGGCTGTGAAATGAATATCTATCTCAGAAACTCAAAAGACATAAACACAAAATTATCAAGATTTCAGATTACATGTGGCAATATACATTAGATATCTATACTAATAATAAATCTGTAGCCGAAATTTTTCTGGTAATTTTCGATTTTACAAAAATAATTGGTCCTAACATATATAATTAACCACCCTGAAACCGAAAATCGCATTTTTGAAATTTTTGTTTGTATGTATATCTGTATGTTTGTTACCTTTTCACGCGATAATGGCTGAACCGATTTATATGAAAATTGGAATATAAATTAAGTTCGTTGTAACTTAGATTTTAGGCTATATGGAATTCAAAATACTTTATTTAAAAGGGGGGTTATAAAGGGGACTGAATTAAATAAATCGAAATATCTCGCTTATTATTGATTTTTGTGAAAAATGTTACATAAAAAACGTTTCTTTAAAAATGATTTCCGATAAGTTTTATTCTTTACAAAATTTTTATAGCACTGATATTTAATGAGATAAATGAGTTTTAAAATTAAAATAACGCCACCTAAGACGGTGCAATGAATTAAGAACAAATGACTTCGTCTATAAGGGGCCTTGGACAACAACAATCGAAACAGGGGCCTTAGACATCAACAATCGAAAGCTATTAAACATAGCCTACAGAGAATGTTTCTGTGTTTTTATGAAGTAATATCAGAAGCTAAATTAACCGATTTGTATAATTAATTATTATTTCACCATTGGAAAGTGTAGTTTCTCTAGATGGACATAATGCTATAACGTTATTACAGTAACGTCTGAGTAAATCGAGGACAGGTAAGATTAAAATAGCTTCTTATGCACAGAAAATTTGATAGGCTATTTTGTACATTCGTTTTCTGTATTTCTTAAAATAATATTTATGTACACTCATTTTAATCTCAGAGAATTAACGAATAACGAGAGTGTATTGATTTAGTATGCAGTAATAGTACGTTAGCTTAGCAATCTATTATTTTATAATTCAAATTTTAACTATGCTCAATTGAATCGTGTTAAAATACATAAAATATATATGCAATAAATGCAATGCAAAAAAAATTGGGTAATGAGCGAAGCAGATTATGTTGCGCTGTTGTAAAAGTTGTTCCCTGGATCAAACGTCCTATTTTAATTATGTAATTACTTTATATTTATTTCTAACAGGTGCAGCGGAGCGCACGGTTACGGCTAGTTAAATAATAAAACAAGAAATGAAAGAGGAATTAATTTTTATAAAAAACGGTAATGCCTATTATATTTACGGAAGTGAGATATGGGTAGCCTGAAATGAAAGAAAGATAAAAATTCGAAGTAAAGAAATATGTTTTCTGAGGAAAACTGAAGGGTGCACACTTATGAAAAAAATCAGAAATGAATCAATTAGGGCAGAGTTGAACATAGAAAATTATCGTGATAATTAGTTGATCCACATAGATAGGATGGGCAATTGAAGGCTTCAGAAAGCTATATATAGACGCCTATGTTTTTTCGCAATTGCGATGAAACATATTTTTAACCGGATTTTGCATTTTAAATGCGAAAAACACGAATTTCGTGGTTTTATATTTAAAAAAGAATACAATTTTAATGAACGAGGTACTCGGGCGTAAAACATGGGTACTGACATTTTGATAAAAAAATGAGATATGTAGCGTATAATATGACATCTTACAGTCTGCGTCTAATGCAGTAGTTAGTTTTCCAACATCTCAACAGATAGCAGAAGTATACAGATTTACTTTACTGGTAATTATACGAACTAATGTATGTATAAATGTTTACTTACCTAATAACTTCAAAACACTAAAACGTCACTTACCATGTTTTACTTCCGAACCCCTCATTAATATTCCACAGAGTTTTTGAACGAAAATGTAATTTTGAGTTAACTCATTTTCAGTTAGAAGTTTCGTCCTAAAATGGAAGTTATATCAAAGAGCTTACAAGATTAAGCATCTTAAAATCGTATTAAAGTGTGAAGCAAATGACAGGAGGTGTTTAGTTTAAGGAAGTTGTTCAGAAAATGAGTTGTGATGGTTCAGTGGATGCTGCAAAAACCTCAAGTGTCATGGAACCATCTTTTCCAATTTGAAACTAGAAATCTAAATGATTTGGAACGATTTCGGTTTTTAAAATGGTTATTTATTAATTTGTTTATACGATTTTCTAAACTTTCTTGCAATATTTCGTCGAATATATAATACATTTTTATTGTGTTCTAATGTTAAATAAGATATACTATAATTAAAATTCTTTTTCAAATAAAATATTTGAAAAAAAAAATCGGAATAATTATTCTATTTCAAAGACTCTGTCGGCTCTAAAATTAATACCCATAAGACTAAGACAGAATATTATACCGTACTTACTGATAACTGAGAAGTCTCTTGTAGGGGCTACACTTCTGCATGATCATTGAGACAGTTGTAGAGAAGTAGGCCTCTGGAACTTCTGTTATGACGCATGGTAAAGTTTTAGCCAGTCCTCTGAGAGTAATTTGTGTACATAAATAACCATAATTTTCTTCCGTACACACTCTCTCTAATCCATCTTTATCTTTCTTAGGAGGTTTTTGACTATACGGTTCAATTAACTTAACATAAATTTCCTTGAAAAGTCCTTCATCAGCTTTCTGAAACAGAAAAGGAATTAGTTTTTAATATTTAAATACTGAAATATTTTGACAAAAATTTAGACATTTTTCACCTTGTGCTTCTAAAGTAACTTTTGAATGCATCAATATTTATAAAAAAATATGTTTCACAGTTTGTAATAAAGACTTGCTAATATAACCGCACATGAGCTTCATACAAACTAACTATGTCTATAATAGTCCTCGAAGTCTTCAGAAATGATTCTGCGTTTAATTTCCTCCCGAGTGTCATTTATATTTTGTTACTGTTGCTGCAAGATATTTTAATTTTTTCACCTCTCCAAATGATAAATTTCCAATTTTCATATTTCCATTTCGTACTATGTTCTGGTCACGAGACATAAACATATACTTTGTCTTTTCGGGATTTACTTCCAAACCTATCTCTTTACTTACTTCCAGTGAAATTACAGTGTTTTTCCTAAGAGTTCGTGGTTTTTCTCCTAACATATTCACGTCAACCGTATAAACAAGCACCTGATGTAACCCGTTCAATTCCAAATCCTCTCTGTTATCCTGGACTTTCCTTATGACCAGGCAGCACATTTTTGTTTCCAAACAAGTTAGAGAAGTTATCGATTAGTACATCCAGGCCGTTCATGAGTTAAATCTCTGACGCTAAATGCTTACGTTAGGACGCTACGAAAGGTTTAGTTCATTACATAATAGTAATAATGGATCGTGACAACTGTAAGTGGGATTCTACTAAATTGAAATTTTCTGCCCAGCTATTTTTTAACCACATAAACGCACTAAAACTTGGAAACTAGCGCTCTACAAAATATTAGTGTTATATATGACAGAAAATATAATTAGATAAGAATACTGAACTAGTATATAGAATATATATTATACAATAGTAAACATGATGCACATTAACTGTATATATTCTATATACAACATATGCAATTAATTCATGTAACAAAATCAGTTCCGTTGAGGTGAACAAAATATATATTCTAAGATTATGAAATTAATATCTTTGACCATAATTGTCAGTAAAAAATTAGTTTAAGCTAAGAAAATGTTCTTCCTGCGTTACACATTTATAATAACAAAAATCAATATATAAATTAACAATATTTATATTTTACACAATATTATACAAATAATTCATTCATCGAAACCTATATCCATTGCAGTGAACGAAAACATACACTCTGAGGTTATGAAATGCAAATCTTTTACGAACGTTATATAAAATTTGTTTAAATTGAGGGAATGTTCTTTCTACGTCACATGACATTACAGGAGCATATTTATAATACATTACATCGCAGCACGTCATTTCACATAAATCACAGTATATTTCCATTTCTTATGCTGAAATAGTCCTTTCGAAATTCGAATATATAACCAACTATAACGTAGATCTTGCCAGATGTATTCTTTTGAAAGAAAGGAAATGAAGAGGAAATAAATATTGTAAATTTTACAAATTAAGTTTAATTAATTTTGGCTCTAGCGAAATAATAATAATAATAATAATAATAATAATAATAATAATAATAATAATAATAATAATAATAATATATTTTAGCTGGCAGAGTTAAGGCCGTAAGGCCTTCTCTTCCACTCAACCAGCAAAAAGTGTATATACATATGCATGAACTTACAAAGAATTCAACAATTTGATTTAGATGAGAGTTACATGTATACAAGAGTTATTTACGAATTAAACAACAAAATACTATGAACTATTAATTAAACACTGAAATAAACTGTGTAGCAGAATTAAACTAAAATACATAGAATGTTAATATATTACAAATAATATTAGATAATAGAAAGAGATTATTATGAGACAATTTTGAAAATACAGCACAATCAGGATGATGTCTAAAGAAAAAAGTAACAATGTAGTCAGTGATAGTTTAAATCAGTATGATTGGAGTGAAATGCTAATAAGGTTATCTTTTAAGCTGTTCTTAAAGGTGTTTGTTGTCTTGCAGCCCCTAATACTTTGTGACAAGGAATTCCATTGGCGCGACATTGGAATGGGACAAAGTTATGTTCAGAAACGAGCTCACTTAGAAACTTATTTAAAAACAATATAACACAGATTTATAAATTAAAATAATTTAATTGAATTTACACGAGTAAGGTCAAATTCAACAGTGTTCATAAATGAGATATTAAGGATATAAAGAAATAATTTATTACACAAAAGTGTTCATACAACTGTAATGAATTATTTCTTTGTATGCTTAATAAAATAATTTAATATTAACACAAAAGTCTGAATGAAAATTCAGCTTACTCAGTATTAGAATCAGATCACAATGTAGTCGTAACTTGGTGTGTTACATAAACATCATTGACGATGGGGCGTCTGTATTGTATTATGATTCATAGTTTTTGTGTACCTGTTTGCAATTCTACCCTGCTTATGAATCACGTGACGTAATAGATGTACCAGAAGAAACTACTCGATCCGCTGTACGTTTGGGAACACAAATGGCTGCCTGCTTATGACATATTCTAGAGCAAAGTTAAAAGGTAAAGGTGATAGCGGATCTCCTTGCTTTAGCCCGCAGTGAATTGGAAAATCATCAGACAGAAACTGGTTCAGTCGGCTGAGGCACTTAGAGTTTGCCAATTTCCAAAAGAGAAAAGTAGTGACAGTTCATAGAACCTGTGGGGGGGAAGGGAAGGAATATACAATTATTGGGCCTTTTTTGCATGAAAAGTGATTCATACACACCATGCAATGGGTAAATATAACGCGCAAAGAAACATGCCCAATTTAAATAACGTCTACAGTATATTATGATACATAATGAGAAAAGGCCAACTTCAAATAGGAACATAAATAGGCTATGCCAATACGTTATCACTATTAGGATTTAATACTGTTTTAGCATCATCAATGTGAACCACATATTTCAATTTAATCCACAACGTAACCAACCCATCGCTGTGGAGAAACGATTAGGTTGTCTACAATGAAGTGAGCGGGTCCTTGATCAAATCCTGATTGGGATAAGTTACCTGGTTCTGTTCTTTTTCTGGGATTTTCACTCAGCCCATTAAGAGATAATGCTGGGTAACTTTCGGCGCTGGATCCTGGAATCATTTCGTTGCCATTATCACCTTGATTTCATTTATATGTGAGATAACCATAGAGATAAAACATCATAAAATAAAAAAAAAACAAATTAGTACCGGTAATTTATTTTAATCAACTTGTGCACTATTCTGTCTTGTATAGGGAATCCCACACATTTATAAATACTGTTAATAATTTTGTTGCACACTACAGTAGTGTTTTTCAATCTTTTTTGATGATGGGGCTCCCCTTTTCATCATATGACTTTAGTGTGGCCCCCTGGCGTAAGATGTAGTGAATTTTAGGATGTAGAACATAGGAATGTGAAATTTCATACCAAGCTAAAGACAAAAGATTTTCATTATATTTTTATCTAATATAAAATAATCGTATGTCTAAATTTTCATAAAACAAATTTTAATAATAATAATAATAATAATAATAATAATAATAATAATAATAATAATAATAATAATAATAATAATAACCTTTTTCGAGCCCCCCATTAACTGCTCTGCGGATCCTCAGAGGCCGCGAACCCCAGTTGAGAATCGCTGGCCTACAGTACTATTTTTATTACAGCTGTTGCTATTCCTGCACTTTCGCTTCATTCTTTATTTTTACTTTCCATTGTCACCATTGTCTTCAATATCGTGCGTTCTCTATTTAAATTTGTTAAAACTTGTAGATCTACCATCTAAACACAATATACTGCTTTTTTCTTTCTCTTGTACGGAGGAGGGACGAGAAGGCTTAGCCTACACAGCAGCCTGAGGGTTATTGTGCTTACCATTCCTATTCTGTAAATGTTTGTGTAGCCGAACGGCTACGCTCTTATACAAGTACAACACGCCGCACCGTGAACTTAACTCGGGCTACTTTGCGGATGATATTATTTTCGACTACTCCGAACAACGATCATTTCAATTTTCAATACTGCTATAAAAACTGTTGCAGTACCTGCTCAGTGTTGCCAAATCCCTTTGAAAGAATGTAATTCCAATCTCTTAAAATAATAATATTACTCTATTTTAGAAAAAATAATAACAATCAAATTAATCGTTAAAAAATGCAAAAGTAGCCATGTGGGGACGTGGGATATTTTCCGCGAAATCGGAACTTTTCCGACAAAATCTGCACGAATGGTAAACTTAGGCGCTTGCCTGCTAACTCGGAGTTGTGCTGATACGTGCGAGGGTTCGTTTTCCTCTTAGGCTAATTGCCTGGTTGGGTTTTTCCGAGGTCTTCCCCAACCGTAAGGCAAATGTCAGGTAATATATGATGAATACTCGATCTCATTTAGTCATAGCCTATACCATGTCGCTATCACCAATCCCAACGACGCTAAATAACCTAGTAGTTGATACAGCGTCATTAAATAACCAACTAAAACAAGTGTGGACGAAGATTGTGAAGTAACAAAAATTGAAATCCTTCGACAAATTAACGGTATTCCTTTACTTTACTTACCTTAAATATCGCCTCCCTTTCAGAATTTTTAATTACACCCAGGGCATAAGACCCGTCTTGAAGGAATCCTTCGAAGTCCGTGAATGGAAGATTTAACCTCCTGACGGCCAGAAACGAGATGAAAATTGCAGCGTAGGCAATGAAAAGCACGAGAGCCGTCAGATAACCGGTGATAAAGACGATACGACAAGGCCACGTCTTTGGTGTTTCGTGGTGGGCTGTGAATATATCAACTCATTAATAAGATCAATTAATGACTTAATATTATAAAACTGAGTGCCATTAAATATCATGTAGGCCTAACTTACATTCTCACTATAAATATTAAGGTGAGAAGGTACTGCCTACAACTATTGCAGATATCTAAACAAGATTTTCAAGGAATGTTTTTACAATCTTTATCTTTAATAATACCTACTATAAATTGAAAAATTCTAACAGGTATTAAGATTATACATTTTTTATCCCATGTATTGTGGTTTCCTATCACCACGGCATGGCGCGTCCTCAGGTTGCGAATAGAGGAGACGGCCTCCAGATATGGAGGGTAGCTGCGAATATATTGAATATGCAGTCGCGGACAGCCGATAAGGGCTGATCCTCCAGCTTGGGGATTGGGCGAAGGACTAACAACCCATCACCGTGAAAAACAGCTTGTTACAAAAAGGAGTTGGGAGACCGGAGGGAAAAAGACCTTTGAAGAGGCCGAGACGTATGTGGGAGGATAATATTAAAATTGATTTGAGGGAGTTGGGATATGATGATAGAGAGTGGATTAATCTTGCACAGGATAGGGACCGATAGCGGGCTTGTGTGAGGGCGGCAGTGAACCTTCGGGTTCCTTAAAAGCCATTTGTAAGTAGGTATATATATTTTTTAAATTCCATAATGTTTTTTGGTAAAATTTAATATAGACCTAAATACTTTCTTTATATATATATATATATATATATATATATATATTATATTATATTATATAGTCTTTTTGGTCTGGTTATTGCTCACAAAAAGTTTCATTTATTTTGGATGAACAGATTTTGAAAAAAAAAACGTAGCACCCGAAACAATTTTTCTCGATTTTACATGTTTCATATTAAAATTATATCTCAATACCTGTGAACACTTCTCAATTTGCATTAAGTATCATTAAAATAAAGATTGTAAAAACATTCCCCGAAACTCCTGTTCAGATGTCTGTAAGAGTTTTTTAGTAACGTGCACCCAAACTTCAAACTTCATGAAATTAACATTGTCGAGACGAGAGTACCTTCTTACCTTAAACAGATACCCATTTATGCCCACTGGATTATTTTCGACCCACCCAGAAATTTTAGTTTCATTCCATTATGACAGGTCTTTTTTCTTTTATTGTTGATGAGATTGTTATTTACACTACTGCGGATCATTTCTTTCTTCCCGCGCAATTTTCTCCTTAGATGAGCATTGTTGTGGCTGACATAATATACGCTGCATTTAGCGCCACAGATGAACCCAAATAATCCAAGGTTGGTAATAAACTATTACACATTTTGTTCAAATTGGTATACACATTTTGAACTAAGGCATGTAAGACTATTATCCCTAGGTAAATACAGTAGAACTCCACTTATCCGGACTAATAGCGGTAGTATGATCCGGATATGCAGGAATCCGGATAATTGGGTTGGAAATAAAAAGAGTCTAGAAACAACAATAGTAAGCTACTGCATGTGTTAAAAGTACAAAATGACTATAGACCTACAGTTTATAGTAACAAACAAAGTTTCACATTTCAAACAAAATAGAATTTTAAATGGATTAAAATTATAAGAACTCTTCATATTCCATACAAAATAGAACTTTACTTATGTATGGTAGTACAGTACACGAAATAAAAAAAATGATATTAGACTTTTATATTTTACTCCCTATATTAATGGAAGTATTTTGGAAAGAGTTAAATAATTTAAATATCTTGACTACAAATAATTTTTCTTGGCAGATTTAGACATTCATGACAAAATTTTACAGTACGTATAAAAAATCAATGGGCATCATAAACAAAATCATGAAACCATCTCTAGTTCAGCGACATACCCGCACTCGTCTGTATAAAATCTGTGTAACTCGTGTGCTATACAATATATTTTATTCGTTACTGGTATCTAAATTTTATTATTGATATCTCGCATTTCCTTTGTAATATGTTGTTTGTGAAGAGTTAAAAATGAGTGAATGTATGGATTCTATGGTTGCTAATGTGTTGGTTGTCATGGAAAAACTTTTAATTAAATGCTATGAATAAAACTATTATTTACATGGGTTGTTAAGGAAGATGAAATAAAGACAGTTTAGATACCAGTCTTGTAGAAAAAAACACACAAACACACACACACAAAAACACGCGCGCGCACGCGCACACGCACAGCACACGCACACGCACACACGCATTTACAAGAAAACCTCAAAATTTTATTTATGCAAAAAAAAAAAATTGTTTCCTTTAAACGTAAAAACCATGATCGGCAAAGATCCATTTTTAATTCTTCAGTATGCCAAATGAATAAAAACATGCAATTGCATGAAATTCCGAGATCTACTTATTGCAATCAACACTGCAGACTGAATCTGCGTTATTGAATTATTATTATTTTTTACTTTGTTATTTAATGACGTATCAACTACTAGGCTATTTAGCTTAGATGGAATTGGTAATAGCGAGATGATATTCTGGCGAGATGAGACCGAGGACTCGCTGACATTTGCCTCACGGTTGGGGAAAACCTCGGAAAAATATCCAACCAGGTAATCAGCTCAAGCGGGGATCGAAGCCGCGTCCGAGCGCAACTTTGGATAGCAGGCAAGCGCCTTAGCCGACCAAGCTAAGCCGGTGGCTACTGAATTGTCATCATCAACATCATCATCATCATCATCATCATCATCATCATCATCATCATCATCATTTTAATGTATGTCTTAGACTTATGTACGTGAATAATATCTTATGATTTCTATTATGACTTTGTTTACGACCATAGTTTGTCATAAAAGAATATTTAGTTCATTACGAGTATTGACAGTGAATGTGTAGTTTTAGCTGAAAACATGTGAATATCAGCATTTGCTTTTTATGTTCACTTATATCTGCGGAGCTCTATAGATGATAAACGAAATTACTCAATTCAGGCTTGGCATGAGGAAGCCGTATCGATATAATTTTATCATATTGCATGTTTGGTTTCCCGTCTGCGTTTTTTGTAATGGATGAGATATTGATGTTTGTACATTTTTTTACCTTTTATGTGTGTATGCATTACATGAATTATTCGTGTTTCAATTTATTTGTTTTCAATTAACACAAATATATTACGGACAAAATATATTGATACATTACTGTATTTGATTTAATTTTAAACGTCGTTATAGATATTTTGATTTAGTTCTCTATAATTTTCTTAGAAAATATAAATACGATGAATTAATAAGTGTATGTATACATCTACCGAGTGATTAAAAAAGTTATGCTCAAACTGAAGGAGCTTATTGAGGTGTCGAAATATAACATTTTTCGAATAGGCACCTGTAGTCTCCAATATAATTCTCCATTAGTATAAACCTGCAACGTAAGGACCTATATTGCGGTTGTAATGATATTTTACACCTTAGATATCTCCTCTTACCACATTTGAATGGGAAAATTTATAACTTTTTGCAACAAGCTGTTCCAGAGCTGTTAGAAAACGTGCCACTCTTCATGTCTAAGCAGACGTGGATGGAACAGGACCGAACACCAACACACTTTACTCTTACGAGAGTTTCTGAAGCTCCTATATCTCGGATCCTGGATCGGAAGAAGGGATCCGACTGAATGGCCTGCCCGATCCCCCGACTTGACTCTAGTTTACCTCTTTAGGAGGCAGGTCTTTCACTGCAAACCCAGCATTCTCCAATTTTTTTTCTATTTTCTGTGTTCCTTTTATTGTCCGCTTATGATCCACATACTTTAATGTCGTCTATCACCTCATATCCTCTTCTGCCCCGTACAATATTATTTGTTTTGTTCATGTAATCTTTGCGTACTTCATTTTTTGTAAAAAAAAAATAATACGTTTATTTCATTGATATGTTGCTCATCATGTAATTCCTGACAGTTAGAGACTTACACCAACTCAGAATTACTTCCCAGACGAGTTCCTATTGTAAAATTATTACATTCCGACCCCTCTATGAGCTCCTTCAGTTTGAATACAACATTGCGAATCATAATTTACAGATTGTTGCTCAATATATTAATTTATTATTTCGTTTGAGATATTATGAAAACATAAAGTCCACCGCTGTGCAGTAACAGTTAGCATGCCTGACTATGAAACGAACCAGGTCGGGTTCAAATCCTGGTTGAGAAAAGTTACCTGATTAAGGTTTTCCGGTGTTTTCTCTCAATCCATTAAGAGCAAATGCTGGGTAACTTTCGGCGCTGGATCCTGCATCCATTTCGCCGTCACTGCTATTTTCACCTAACCCAGACGCTAGATAATCATAGTAGTTCATAAAACGTCGTAAAATAACTAATTTTAAAAAATGAAAAGAGGAAATCAGTTAATAGCGGTTTAAATTGCGTAGTTATTTTATGTCGTTATAAAATTAGAAACCTAATTATTATTAGCAAAATCCTAGATCATAAGTATATACCCATATTGCTCGGCGTTATAGGTTTTGTCGGTAACAACTTTTGTCAGGTTTACTACACTGCCATCTAGTTGTTACATAAGGAGTCACGTCATAACTGCCATTTGAATTGCATTAGCGACTGTACTGCCATCTCGTGTTCGTTTACGGCGGACGGGTGGTGTTCCTGGCGGTTCTTCTCTTCAAAGTGCAACCGATTTTAACATAGAAATGAGCAATCTATATGTATGTGTGTATTTATTCACACTGCAATGGGTATATACCCGGTGGCAGTGGTAACTAATTACACTCAATAATGACAATAATAAACTTATTAATTAAAAATACGGTTAATAATACCAATAATTAATACAAATAATTAATACTAACAATAATTTATAATAATAATAACAACAATAATAATAATAACAATAATAATAATAATAATAATAATAATAATAATAATAATAAAAGGGAATATCCTAAATTAAAAGAAGCACGATCACTTAAAATAACATTCAAAATAAATCTAATTTGTATCTTAAATCTAAGTTCGAACTAAAATCCACGTTATGTTCATATCTGCACAAGTACCTTTCCACATTACACTCATTTCGTTGTCAACTCACTCACTACACTGGAACTACGACACATTTCACTGATTCTATCCTGATTTCACTAACACTTCAAAAACATTTCACTGTTCAAATACTTTGCACTGCCACTATAAACAATAAAGCTTCCCTGACAGGAACACGTTTCACTTACACAACACACTTCACTGACACAACATAATTCTTCACTGATACAATACTTCAATAACAAAATATCATTTACATCCTTTATATACTATGTATAATTACCGCCTATTAGTAAAGTCCTTAAGCCTATTTTCAAATACGTTTGTGGTTGTTGGTATAGCCTTTAGTAAGTCTGCAGGTAAAGCATTCCAGTCCCTGATAGTACGATTGAGAAAAGAAAACTTTCCAGTGTCCGTCCTCTGTCTTCTTTCCTTCAATTTATATGAGTGGTCGTTCCTTGTGATCTAGAGTAAAAGTATAGCCTAGGTTCTTCGTTTATTTGCGAACTAAATGTCTCTTAGATACTCAATATCAACAAATTCATATATAATTTAGAAAAAATCGCTGTTCTATTATCTCGTATGTGGTACCTAAGAGATTACGTCCATTTTCGACTTTCCCCTTCAAAAATTTTCCAGAGCTCCTTCAGTGGAGCAACGTTTAACGGAGTGAGACAAGTGGCCAACAGGCTTGGAGCTCACATATTTAGTTTCTTTCAGCCCCGAACCCCTTGCAAGGACGCGTTTTGCGTACCTTCTAATTTCTCCTCCCAATTCTCCTCTTTCAATTCAATTCTGTTCTATTATTCCTCTTTCGGTGAGGGCATGGACTGGAACTATCCTCGCACGCAGGTCGCTCGAGTGGACCCATTATATAAACCGAGATGGAGAGATGTGCATTCCCTAAGGCCTCCAGCTCGCAGATCCCGCTGTGCCGCCTCCGAACACCCCTACACCGTATATGATCCCTTTACCAATCCGCGTAGGCTTCACCGCCGTCCCTTAACCCCGGTCTCACGAGTGACCATGAGCCCGGTGGAGAGCTCACGGTGCGTAGCGCTACCACCAACAACGAATGGCCAAGTCCAAGTCGTGCGGCGGCCCGCAGTCGACTCTACATCGGAGCAAGCCTAGGAAAGAAATGGAGATGATGATGATGACTTAGGGCAGGCTCCGCCAGGTCGACTCAAGATCGCGAGAGGGTATACAGGCCTGCTTACGGCTTCCACTGCGGGCAGTACAGTTGTACACTGCAGCTAGAGTCCGGACGAGAAGTTACGGCACCAGCGCGAGAGACTCATTTTAGTTCGTTTGCTTGGACTCGCCCTCACACTCAACTGGAAGGGTGTTGGGTCAGTTGGTTACTAGCATTCCGAGTGTTCAGATCGTTCTGGTACTACCGCTATTGCTAATACTGAAAACATTGTCCTTCTGAGCTCCCTCATTATGGCATTGTCTAAGGTGTGAAATCATAGAGTAGTTCATAGTCAAGGACATAAAATAGCATACAATGTACGGAAATTCATGCCAGAAGGAGTTGTAAATGGAATACCAATTCCATTGAAAAGCGTGTGTGCAAGAGTACTGGCTCCCACTGGTATTTCAAAGCGAAATTTGGCAAGAATCAAGAAAGAAGGGAAAAATATTGAGGCAGGAACAGCAAATTCTTTCTCCAGTCCGGAAAAATCACAGCCGAAGAAGAAGATCGTTGCAGCTGTAGACAGTTTTGATGAGGAAGTCCTAAGAAGTCTCATCTATAATTTCTACGCTACACATAAGCAGAGACCGACTCTGCAATCGCTTCTTCCAAAAATGGATATCAGTGTATGATTATGTGAAGGAAGTAGAGAACAGATACATTGAAAGTGAGCACGTGATGGACAGTATTTTGGAGAACATTTCCATAAACTTAGGGACATCTGATTCCAGCACAGATCAGTCTGATTCGGACGGAGAATAAGAATATTAAGATGGAATAGCGGGCGTAATTTCATTAGGCACCTTCGGACTCTTGAGTAGGAAAGTGGTGATACTGAGGTAAGACGAATATTTTTAGAAAGAGATGAAACGGATATGCCTGCCGCTCTGAGCTTGAGAACCGTAACCCAAACCAACCCCCACTCCTTTACCCTGCTGGCCGGCAATTTAAAACTTAGCGCAGGTTGGTGCCATAACATCTCGTCTCAGCTCTATCAGTGGTGGAACCTATCGAGGTCGCTTGGGTCCACCGGTGCACTGCATTTTGCCCCAGGAATATTTATGTGCTAAAAACATGAACCTTAGCAATGTAATGGATGTTGTTGTGCGAACAATTAATTTCATAAGATCTAAAGGAATCACGTGGAGTTCGGGGCACTGCTTGATGATATTACCAGTGAGTATGGGGATTTACTCTACGAGGTAAGGTGGTTACGTCGAGGAAAAGTTCTGGAACGTTTTCTGGCACTTAGAAATGAAATTGCCTTATTTATGAATGTACATGGGAAACCTGTTAGAAGTGTTGGACATGGAAGTGTATAATGAATAATGCAACAATTGTGCGAAGACTTCGAACGTAGATATCAGGAAATTATAGAACTTGAACAACAATTTAAGATATTTGCAACACCTTTTTCAGTGAATGTCCTGGATATTCCTACTGAACTACAATTGGAAATACTTGATTTACAAAGCGATATTGAGCTACAGGATAAGTATCAACACAGAAAAAGTATTAACCATTTCTATACTTGTTTTCCACGAGAAAGGTTTCCTAAACTGCACAATCTCGCTGCAAGAACGTTGTGCATGTTCGGGACAACCTACGTATGCGAAACACTGTTTCCTTTAATGAAGTTTACAAAGTCACGTTACGGAAGCCAATTAAGTGATGAACATTTGAAAGCATGTTTGCGATTGGCTGGTACTAAAAACAATAGCTCCACGAATCGAAAAGCTGCTTATTAACAGAAAACTGCAAAAATCGCCGCGAATCTCTGATGTATAAGAAAAAGTACTATTATTAGAGATTTGAATAACAACGTTTGTACTGTTGTTTTATTTTGTTAATTGAACTGTATAGCAATGAGAAGAAGACAAACAGTGAACAGTTTTATTTCGTAGTATGTTGATCTGTATAAAAGTGTATATTTTGTTTTGTTTCGTTGTTATGCAAACATGCAAAAATTTACTTCGTATATAGTTAGTTAACTGTACCAAATTGTATAGAATACTGTTTTCAATATAGTGCAATTAACAGTGAAAGTGTGCTTCAATTAAAAGCTGAAATTAATTTACATTCTTATCACAAATTTGGTTCACATACAAGTTCTTAGCTCCGCCACTGTGGAAGCAGCTACCCTTGCCCGCAGCCGTACGTCAGGGCTTGAGGGCTTGTACGTACGCACGAGAGTGTAGTCACTTGACGCTCCCTGACTTAGGGGAAATGGAATTAATATTGCGAAATTAGTCCGAAGTCCAACGCCGAAAGTTACCCTGCAATTCTTCTTCGACTGGATGAGGGAAAACCTCGGAAAAACCTCAATCAGGTAACTTGCCCCAACCAGGATTTTAACTCGGGTCTGCTCGTTTCACGGTCAGACGTACTAACCGTTACTCCATAGCGGTGGACAAATAAAGGACTCAAACACACAAATATAAAACACATACAGGATACCAGATATGACTCTCTTGGTATATACTGTAAACCAGCGTTTCTCAAACTATGGTCCGCGGACCACCTGTGGTCCTCGAGGTCTGCCCTTGTGGTCCTTCAAAAAAGAAGAAAAAATAAAATTCAAACGAATTGCGTATCACACTATAGCTTAAAATCTCAGAGTTTGGAAATGACACATGTCAATCGAATTTCACTTTTTCTCCCAGTACTGACATTTTACGAAATTTATTATCCTACCCAGCTATCGACTTTTCACTCTACTCTCAGTAACAAAAGAGGGATTTAAAACACTATACACGTGGTGTTTCTCGACATCTTTTCCCTGCATATCTGGTGCCGCAACTGTAACCAAGGCAAGGACCACCAGAATTCATAACAGAGGATCAAAGTACCGAAACTTAATTCGATTTCAAATATAGGTATACTGGTATTAAAATAGCTACGAAAATGATAAATCTGCTTTCGAAGGGAACAAGAGTAAGGTGGTCCGCGGAACTGTTCTGACTTTAAAAAGTGGTCCCCACTTCAGAAAAGTTCGAGAAACGCTGCTGTAAACGTATAGTATTTACAGGTTTTAAAAAAAGTATCCAATATTTTAGGAGGTGGTAGTATGCATCAAAGAAGAACATAATGTCTAATAAACATGGGTCCTACAACACATACTTTCTGAGATCTGAATACTTGTTCATAGGAGGTGGTCAATGTGACGTCCATTCACTGCAATGCATTCCTCTGCCCTTTGGCGTAAGGACTCACGCACTCTTTGAAATTTGTTTTAATACGTTAATAAGAAAGTCCTAATAACGAGCCCCAGTTAATCTCTGTGGTAGCACGTATGGCCCCATTAATCTATCGCCAAGAACGCCTGCCTATAAGTTGATTGAGAATTGGTGCTGATGCCTTGTTTCTTCAACTGCATGGGGATTTTCATCAGTCTACACATGCTGATTACGAAAATTCACAACACCATCTCTGCTGAACCCCGCTCATATCCGCAACCAGACTTCTGTTTTCAGTATTCCTTGCGACGTATCATTATTCCATGCCAAGGGTGTCAATTACGGTATGATTATCTGGTAGTTTGTTGTATAGTAGGGCAGAGAAATGCATTGCCATGAATGGACGTCACATTGAGCACCTCCTATGAGCAAGTGTTCAGATCTCAGAAAGTATGTGTTGTAGGACTCATGTTTATTAGATATTATTTTCTTGTTTTGATGCATACTATCACCTCCTAAAATATTGGGTACTTTTTTTTAACACTCTGAATATTAAATTTGGAAATTATTATCTTGTAGTATCCAGATAGTTCCTTCCTGAAGTCTACAACGTGTTATGAAATAGTGGAGATAGTGCTACATTAAGTTCAAGAATGGAAAATTATTATGGCCTTACAATCTGTTTTCCTTACGTTTCTGACAGATGATGCCCATTGTGCAGAACCAGACGTCATTTAGTCCGTAGCCTGTAAGTTTTTGCTCGTTGCTGATGCACCGTTCGATGTAGTGCGTGAACGACAACAACAGCATGTATATCAGAAATGTCACAAGAGAAGCTATCCAGAGATCGACTGTGAATTCTGACACCACGTGCTTATAGTCACTGCTTTCCACATCCGGCTTCTTTATATGCACGATCATCCTGTTCAAATAGAATACAATTTTCTTAATGCAGAAATCTCCACAGTGAATTATTAACAATAAATTTAATTGGCAACAGAAAATTAAGTTAATACGCTACATTAATAATCTCCTGTTTTATAACGTAGTTTACATATCCATATGGCTAAAATAAAATCAACAATTTTATGTAGACAATATAGCCTACACAGTGGAAGTGAAATAACTCTGCAGATTTCAGAGAAAATAGCTCATGTTGTAGCCTATGTAACAAAAAAGTGTAATACCATATTGGTGGAAAGTCCATAGTTTCTCCAGAAAAAAAAATGTTTTTTCCCAAATGTTTAACACCTTCTTATTCGGGAACTATTGCGAGTAGGATCATGATTTTTGTACATATCGATAGAAAATCTAATAAAGAAACATTTATCCCTCTGGTTTAATACAATAGCTGGACGATTTTCGTGTAAATTTCATTTAAAAACACTCATTTGAAGCCACTGAATGATGCGATCAGTTTGCAACATTGTAGCCAGAAAAGAAGATGGGAGGTAGTCAACTAAGGGAGACAGATCTGAGTTCAGTGACAATACATCTGTATTACGAGAAGAAATAGTAGTGTATTAACGGAGATGTTGCCATACTACTGAAACTTCCAACTCAAATCTCTCATTAACCGTAAATTTAATCACAAAACTTAATATAGGTTTTCTATTCTATCATGTCGTCCCTTTCAATCTGAAGGATTATTTCACTTCCACTCTGTATATAGAGGGTTTTAAAAAAGTCTTATATTTTGAGGTGTGGTAGTGCGCATCACAACAAGAAACAAGTCCAATAAACGTGAGTCATAAAATTAAAAGATTATTTTTTCCGAAAAACGTACTTAAAAATTCATTGGTGACAGGGGTTAATAGGACCACACAATCTACTCTGTAGATTAACTGGTTCTCAGTATCAGCGTTTCTTAACAAACCAATTACTCCTCTTGCTAGAGGAAGTGTCATATCATCAAAGATTATAAAATAAGTGTGGTTAATGCTTAATGGAGCACCAGCCCATTTCCATAACAGAGTCAGACGACATCTAACACGGGTATTTAATATTCATTGGACTGGCAGAAGAGATCCTGTACCATGGCCTGCTCGTTCTCCTGATCTTAATCCCTTGCACTTTTGGTCATGGGAACTCTTAAAGGCCTTAGTTTATGTAACACTCATCGAAGACGTTCAAACGCTACAGGAGCTTGTCTTCAACGCCTTTCTGCAGATCAGAGACTAACCAGGGGTATTTGAAAGGTTGCGTGGCTCTCTAAAGGTGCGTACACACTTAGCGAACGAACAACGAACGAACGACAAACGATTGCATTCGTTGATTGAAATCGGTACGTGTGTACGTCGCAGCAAAGGCAAACCGATCGTTTGGTTTGCCTTCGGAAGTGATCCGTCGCTTGTCGGTACATCAAAGGAAGTTGGTATTCGTTGTGGACGGGATTTGCCACTAGCTTGTAGTTCGTAGCAGAACGCAGCGCTTAGTTCAATTTCACTAACAGGATGTCGAAACTGGAGTGGACGGAAGACGCTGTTATAAATCTTATTAATGCATATAGGGAGCAGGAAACTTCATGGAATCCCAAGTATCCTACTTACCACAATAAAATAAGAAAACATGATGTTTGGGAACCTATTGGAAAGATGTTTAGCTGCAAGATAGGCGAGTCAAACACGTGCAAAATTTGAAAATTATTTTTGTTTATTTATTTTCAGTGGATATATGTTTTTTGTTTATTGTAGGGAGCAGAAGTCAAAAAGAAAATTGAAAATTGAATCCCTACTGACATCATTCTGGAGTGAAAGACAGAATTCCATAAAAAGTTCTGGAATGGGGAGTGATGAAGTGTACGAGTCACCTTGGTTCGCGTATAAACATATGTCGTTCCTTATGGACAAATTCACGCCCAGGAAAAACAAAGTTCCAACCTTGTGCACACAAAATAAATTATTGGCATTGAAAAGTGTCTTTTCGTAAGCATGATGCGCATACGACAAACACAGACAAATCTCTCTTTTTAATATTTTAAGATAATTATTGTCAGTGAGGTATCCGTGTACTGAAACTTTCCCCTGGGGTCTATTTCATAAAAGTAATAATTTAATACCATTACTAAAAAGGTAATAACCAGACATCGGATTCTAGGGCAAATGCCTATTTTGTTTCTTTAGGAGAAAAGTAAAAATAATTATTAATATTTGTGTTTCATGGAAATTGAAAGGTATTCAAAGAGTTTTATAGTGCCCTAAAATTCCCTAAAACGGTTATTAGAGCCTAATTTGTTAATATTCGCCTATAAATGCCTAACTCACTGTAAAGTTTCGCATTTTACTCTTACTTTTTATAATTTATACATGCATTCACTGCGAAATTTAAGGCATTTAAAAAGTGGAAAGTTTGCTTCACACCGGCCATGAAACCATTGATAAAGGAAACAAAATGTTTTGAATCTCACGACACTCGCAATAGATTTCACCGAATTTAACATGTTTGGAGGCATAAATGCCGACAAAGAACCAACCTTAGTTTTGAAGCAGGCAACAATCACAACATGTGCTGCTACCGATTCAGAGATATACTATACTATAAAAATGACTGTTTTCGGTCTGAAACCGATTAGCTGTACTGCCCTTCAGAGTGTCATAAAATCACAATTTTTGGAGAAAGAGTGTTTTTGAAATATTTATGAAAAGTCGTAAAACTGCGAATTAGTAGGGTAAACCGTTACAAAATATTTAAAAGAATGGCCCTCCTAGTGTTAACACTACCAGGAAATGCAACAATAAGTGGAACTTTGTATTTTTGTCCAATTGAATCTCAATAACAACGGTTCATTTGAATGCTCGTTAACAGTTGCTCTTTCCTCACCTTATTTGTGTTGAGAAGTTTTGAGCGGTAGGACGTTTTCCTGTGAAGTTTAACGCGATAATGCCGAAAAATATAAGTGCAAAATCTACATTGATCCGGCAATGGCTAACAGAATATTCAGAATTCACTTATGATGGAAAAATAATATTCTGCAAGATTTGTAGCAAACAGGTATGTAACAATAGTTGAAATATATAAATTCTATTAATTTTAATGAGTGGGCCTATAATATTTATACATTGACTGAGCTATCTTGAGGTATAATTCTTTTTAAGACCACTACACTTTAACCTTTTAAATTCCGATAGTTAAAGTATTTGCAGGTCATTAAAATTTTGATTGTTCGAACCCACTAACTTTGTGATAGAAATACGGCAATACAACAATTAGGATTTTATTTTAATTCAGTTTACTTTACATTTTTAGATTTCGCAAGAAAAGAAGTGCCACCTAAAGCAGCATGTGCAAGGAGCGGCTCATAAGGCTAAAGCTCAGCAGAAAAATCAACTGCAACAAACTTTACTAACACAGCCTACTTCATCCAATCTCAGCAGCAATTTCTATGCTGATTTAACCAGAGCGTTTGTTGCTGCTAAAATTCCTTGGAATGCAATTGAAAATCCGGTTTTAAGACAATTTTTACAAAAACACTGCAAACAAAATATCCCATCTGAGTCGACCCTAAGAAAAAATTACTTAGACAGAATATACAATGAAACTTTAGCTTCCATTCGGGAGGATATAGGTGATTCTTACATATGGGTCTCTGTGGATGAAACCTCAGATCCTATGAATAGGTATATAGCAAATATGGTAGTAGGAAAACTTAGTCCTGATGGACCTTCGATTCCACACCTCGTATGTGTTAAGGAACTTTCGAAAGTGAATAGCCAAGCCATTGCTTATTTTGTAAATAAAGGCCTACAGTCTTTATACTCAGGTAATATAGACGATTCTAAAGTTCTGTTGTTTTGTACTGATGCTGCCTCATACATGGTTGCTGCAGCTCCACTTCTTAAAACATTTTATCCTAACCTCACGCATGTAACCTGTCTAGCACATGGCCTTCACAGGGTTTCTGAAACAATCCGGAATGAATTTCCTCTTGTCAATTCGTTTATTTCTAATACAAAAAAATGTTTTTGTAAAGCCCCATCCAGGATTTCAATATTCAGAGAGAACTTTCCAGATATCCCACTCCCACCTCAGCCGGTTGTTACACGATGGGGAACCTGGATTCAGTCAGTGGTGTATTATTCTAAGTATTTTAAAGAAGTGGTCACAGTTATTGATAAATTACCTGAAACTGATAGTGCAGCGTGTGTGAAAGCAGTGAAAGATTGTCTGAATGACTCACGAGTGAAAAACGATATTGCCTACATAACATCAAACTTTTCTTTCATACCTGCAAGCATTGAACAATTAGAACGTGAAAAACAATCTCTTTGTAGCCAAATAGCAATAGTAAAGGAAGCTCAAGTGAACATACATTCTGCTTTGGGCGAAACTGGGAAAAAAGTTAAAAATAAGTGGGACAACGTATTAAATAAGAATGTAGGATTTTCATTGTTGGAAAAAGTATCAAGAGTGATATCAGGGGAAAGTGTAAATGTTCCAGTAAGTATTGATGTTTCTATTGTACCTAATTTAAAATTTGCGCCTCTCACATCAGTTTCGGTTGAAAGAAGTTTTTCTGCTTTCAAAATGATTCTCAGTGACAAAAGGCAAAGGTTAACTGTGGAGAATTTAGAAAAAATTCTGGTGGTGTACTGTGCAGATAGTTATAATAAAGTCTGAGCATGGAACTGAATTTCAATAACTTAACATGAGTAATCTTGATATCAATAATCATTATTTCATTAGTTTCAATATATTAAATTTGTGCAGCTCTGTTTATAAATATAATATAGTATTCTTTTTTAATGTTTAAACATACTTTTTTGTGCGTATTTTAGTGTATAACTAAAAATTTCAGCGAAAGAAATAAGTATGATACCTTGATGTGCCTAAAATGCCTATTTTCATTAAAATAGAGCCTAATTTTACAAATTTTGTGCTTATTTTAGGCGCCTAAAACTGCAATTTTTAGTGCCTAAAAATCCGATGTCTAGTAATAACATTAAGTAATATTATTACTGTTCTGTTTCATAAAAGTAATATTTAATAATATTATTTATTACTGTAAACGCTCATATTATTACTAAAATAAATAATAATATTACTAAAGTGTTTCATAAAGCAGCAAAGATAATTAAATTTATTAATAATATTAACGTTAGTTCCATGACTGTATTTTAAGTAATAGTTTAATAATTTGTAAAAAGTAAATGCCAATGTAGGGTTAGATTTTGAAGATAAAACCATGAAACCATTTGAAATGGATAATTCTGACTCAAATAGTGATGAAGAGGGAGTGTTTGTCCGACGTCCAAGAAATTTTAGACAACGAATATCCTACAACCATATGCAAGAAAGTTACGAATATAATGAAATAGTTGACCTTTCAATTCGAGAATTTTTCGCAAAAAACTCTGTTCCTTCAAGTTATTTTCACGTCTTTTCCCCATTTTAAAAAGCATAAGAGACAAAATGAATGACTAACAAAGTCCCTCTCCATACTTACAAACTGTCATAGGCGGCAATGTAGGTGGACCAGGCTGAAATTGAAAACTATCTTATCTAATTGTAAAAGAGGAACAATTGGAAAGGATGAAACCTAAATTAAATTCAATTACAGTATAGAACTGTTAGAAAGTAATTACTGTATATTTTACATTATTTTATGTTATTTGAATGATTGAACTTAACGTTTTTCCCTCCTTTCTCGTCATTTTTTAAATTATAATAATTGTTCAGAAATATATGCCTATGGGACATCTACATCACAAAATACAGTAATATTAATATTTTCTGTACCTATTGAAATGTTTTTTCAGTGTATACTTGTGAAACCTGAATCTATATACTCTTCACTAATTAACATTGTGAAGATCTTGGTGAGCCAAAATCGTTTGCAGACATATATCAACAAGTAGATCTATTACAAAATATGTGGACTACTTTAAACCACCCCTATTGAGGGCATAAACTAAAATTAACTTACGAGATTTATAGGTACCGTATCCACAATTCCACATCACAATCTCTAATTAGAACATATGTATTTGCACTTTGTATAGTCAGGTAACTTCTTGAAAATACTACTTACAACATAATCAGCAATAAAAACCCATTAAGACAATTTCAGTATTTTTATTAATTTCGTCATAACATTAATCTTCTACAACATCCACACCTTCAAACTCAAACACTATATTTTCTAGGAACGACTTCACCGCGTAAGTACTTATGTCGTTATTGCATTACTTATTTATTTTTGGTAAAAGAGTAATTTTTATGTGTATTTATTTACGCTTGCACCAATAACTTTTAAGTCTTTTTATATAAGTACTTGCGCAGTATTCCGAATTATAACGGAACTTGAAATATCTTACATAAGACGCTTTGCAGGGTCCACTAACCCTGTCGTTAACACTGTCCTTAAGGCTGGTACAATATTGTCATCAAAAGTTTTCACTGCTTAACATTTTCATATGGTACTTCTTTAGATAACGAGGTCCAAGTTTTACACACGCGCGCGCACACACACGCTTCTGTCACTGATACACTGTTTTTGGAATTGCAAACTTTACAACAGCAGAGACGTGAACAATTAGGAATGATAAATATCTGTTCACAATATTTTAGATTTATCATATTGTTTCTTTTACTCGTAAATCAACTGAATCAAATAACAGAAACAATAACTTCGAGTTGCAGTGATTTACAATCTTATCTGAAATAAATTGTCTCCCAAACCTTCACACATATTACGATTTACTCTGTTGTTGCTATTAAAGATAGTACTTCAAAACTTATTTCATTCAACAACTGTTAACAGAGAGAATAATATAAATAGCTGTAGAGTGCAGACCAACTTGGTTATGTTTGTCAGCCTTAACCTCAAATCATCTGGCTACTGTACGTATTTTATGACTCGTGCAAAACGTTTATGAAACAGAATTTAGTCGGTTAATAAAATTGTTTTCATGACTGCAATACTATTAATTAATATTATTACTGTGTTTATGAAACAGGCCTGCACTTGCTATAATTATATTTTCGTCTGCCTTTATAGCGGATAATCAGCGAATGTGAATGTTTTCTGACAATTTGCTGATGATTTGTACGTCGCTTCAAACAGCGAACGAACAACGAAGTTTTGCTTCATCATTCGTTCGTTGTTCGTTCGCTAAGTGTGTACGCACCTTAAGACGTCGAGCAGAAGGATGTGTTATGAAATAATGAATGGAAATCATATCGAACACCTGCTATGAACAAGTAAAATCTAACAGCCTATCTTGGAGGATATTAATTTCAGGACGCATGTTTCTTAGACCTATTTTTTACTTATTTTGATGAGTTCTACCACCTCTTAAAATATTACACCCTTTTTTAACACCTTGTATACAGGGTAAATACTAAATGCCATCTTCGAAATTGGGAGCGTGATAGAGGATATTGTGGCGATGAAATTCGAGATAGAAATCGTCATGGTATGATGTAAAATTTACCGAATACTTTTATCATTCGAATAACTATTTGATTACTCCTTCTCGCTTCTCTTATCCAACATCCAACAACGATAACGGTAGCAGTGTATTGTGCAAGTACAGAAGTTAATATTTTTTATTACTCTAATCACATGCTGTAGCTATCTGCGACTTCCCATAAATGTTGCATTCCTGTGTTCCGTAATTAGACGAGAGAAAGAAAGAGAAGGGAGGTGAAGCACAGAGAGAAGATCTGGAGCAAGTCTTTATTGCACACAGCTCCCTCATGTTTGTAGGCGTGGTTAGCCGAATGCACACGACTGGCAAGCAATCGGTGTTCTCGAGAACTGCCTTCTTTATACTGTTTCTTTCTGTTCTCATTCTTTACTTCTCGCACCATTTAGCATCTGATCAAAGTATTCGAATACTTGTTCACGATTCGAGATATATCTCGAGAACTTACAAGAATGAAATAATTCGTATTTTTTATTCGAATACTCCTATAATTAGGTACTATCACCGGTTATTCATTTCATACGTATTACATTTATTTGTTCTATGAAATATACCATTGAACGATATTAACGGTGCAGACAAACGTCTATTTTGTCGTTTTATGGATGAACTGTTTAGACAAATCTTGCTGTGATTAAAGTTAGAGGAGAAAGGCCAAATCGTCAAACAGGGATTATTAGAATAGCATAACAACACCGGATTGTAGACCGAGAAAAGAATAAAACATGTGTTTTGCGGAATGCTGTGCAACATGTTATTTCACCAAGTTTCTGTAGGCCTATCCGTTATTTAAAAATTTTGTGTTTTAGATTAGACTAAATATTATTTTAGTTCAATTGATGTATTATTCATTAAAGAAAATACTATTATTGTACAGTGTAAAGGAAGCGAACTTCCACGCTATCTAAATCCCTTTGGAGATTACAGCCTTTTCCGGACTCCTATTTTTTTTTTCTGACGTCCCACAAGTGTTGCGAGAAACAAACAATGTCACAAGCGGTCAAAACTGCAACATTCTCAACAGATGGCAGTGCATAGAGTGTCTACAACTGTTGTAGCTCGATAGGGATTTCTGGAATAGTATAAGTGGTATATTATCATAATAATAATAATAATAATAATAATAATAATAATAACAATAATAATAATAATAATAATCATTACAAAGAAATAATTCTTATTGCTGTTGAACATAATTGATTAAATTATTAACCAACACTGGAATTTCGAAGAAGGGTTTCTTCATGTGGTTCAGATTTTTAAAACAACACAAGTCGAACGTAAGAAGCAAACGTGTGATTACTATAAGAGTAAAATAATTCTCCAGTCTCCTGTCGATATTTAAGCCTGAGTCCCCTAGATTTGTAATAGGCTAGTCTAATATTTGTGCAACATCGAAGTACTGTCTATTGATTCATTTGGTTTTAAAAGTAAAGCTAGGCCAGGGTTGTCTTCATGTATTGCACATTTCACTTGAAAATACTTCATTGCGTGTCAAAACTTCACATGTCGTTTAGTACTTTTTAAATCGTTATATGTATAATTTAGAGGACGGGTAGTTACACTGAGATTGTATTTGTTGATGTAACACTCCAACATGTAGCGTTACAAGAACGAGAATACAGTGTTCAATATGTGACAAAGAGAAAACTGTGATGAACATGTGATATTTTTCAAGCGTGATATTCCTCAAAAGGTCTCTTTTTTATTTTTTTAGTAGATTATTTTACGACGCTTTGTCAACATCTAAGGTTATTTAGCGTCTGAATGAGATGGTGATAATGCCGGTGAAACGAGTCCGGGGTCCAGCACCGAAAGTTACCCAGCAGAAAGGTCTCTAAGAATGGATTCTGGAAATAGTTTCGATGCGTTAGAGAAATTAAATCTCAACACAGAGATAAAACTCAAAATCTTCATCACAGTGAAAACATCATAAACGTATAATTTCTCATGAAATATTAATTTTACTCTTATGACACGAATTGGGAACTTTGTGAAATAGTCTGAAAGAACTTACATTCGATCTCGTAAACAAAACATTTTTTTGTCTCATTTTAGCCGCGTTTCTGACGCTGGTTATTATTTTACGACAAATACATGGTCTAGCAAATAACTAGACAGAAAACATTTACTTCACGTCCTTCATTTCTCATTTTGATTATAATCACTAATTGCGATAATTTAGTGTCACTTTTTACCGGGAAGAGAACAGGGAGAAACTGCTGCATTAAATAGAATCATTCATAACTTATGTTATAGAAAAATATGGTAGATAGAGTGTCCTAAAACAAATAATTATGTTTGTACATCTTGATGACGTATGTTTAATATTTTGTGTCACTTAAGAATTAAGTTGAGCCTATAACAACAACTTTATAGTTTGAAATGAAAACTAAGTGATAAATAACATTAGTTGACTAGTTTCAGTTCACCGCTGTGGAGTAACGGTTAGCACTCCTGACCATGAACGAGCGAGCCGGATTCAAATCCTGGTTAGGAAAAGTTACCTGGTTGAAGTTTTTGAGGGATTTTCCCCTCAACCCATTAAGAGCAAATGCTGAATAACTTTCGGCGGTGGAACCTGGACTCATTTCGCTGGCATTATCATCTTCATATCATTCAGACGCTAGATAACCATAGCAGTTGAAAAAGCGTCTTAAAATAACCAATTTGGAGAGAGACACTAGTTTCAGCTAAATTTTTTTATACTTATATTTTATTTTAACACTAGAAATTTGCTATTAAATGTATGGCTAAATTTTTAAGTGAATATCTTTCATTAAGAAAGTTGTTTATGCTTTCGCGTCGTAATGGAGCTACAATGGTTGTAGTGGTGGGAGATTTAAAACGTTCGTTTTTTCTCACATCATGTCTAAGATCTATGCCAAATTCTAAAATATTTGTGAACAATCGTAAAGCCCTTATCAAAACGCACCTTTTGTACCTCTTCTGACAACAAATCTCAGTCAAATTTCCATGTAATCGGATACACTTGCTCCTGGGTGGGTAAACTTGTTTTTCAATAATGTTGTATACCATGGGAATGAATGAGAGGTTTTCTGTTGTAATACTGTGCATTAATTCAAATCGCAGAAAATAGACATTCAACATTTTAATGGAGATCGATCAGTAATCAAGATTGTCCCATGGCCTGCACGATCACCGTATCTTAATCCAATTGACTTCTTCTGCAAAGTGTCTTGTGTACGCTATACCTGTCGAAAGAGCCAATGATCTTTCAGCAATTGTTGAAGCCCGCAACAACATTCATAATACTCCTTGAATTTCCGAAATAATATGGTAGTCAATACTTCACAGTATCACTACTGTATAGAACAGGGAGGACTTCAATTTGAACATATTTCTCAATGTACAGCACTCCAAATGGTCGAATGGCAATGACCCTTGCATAAATAATTGCGTACCAACAGACTCTTCTGTTAACGTACCTACAGTAATGTATATATTATGCAAGTCTAGTTTTTCAGGTATAGTTCCCTGTGAAAACAGAAAACCACAATAATTCCAAGTCATACAGAGTTTGTGTGCACTCGATGTGGGTCTCTGGCGTCTTGTCAACCCATTCGAGTTGTGTGGATATAAGGGGAAAAATTGGGAGAGTGCCGGGTGGAGCTCCTGGATAGCTCAGTTGATAGAGAGCTGGTACGTACAACCGGAGGTCCCGGATCAATACCCGGGCCCGGAACAATTTTTCCTTGAAATTATTCAAGTGCACAAGTTTGTTCATAACGTCACGAAACAAGACTATAGTTATAATTAGCTGTAAATTTGTGCAGAAATAGTGATTAATTCGGAAAAAAATTGAATACCTATGCTACGCATGCTCTGTATACTCGCACTATTCCTTCATTCATATACAGGGAATGGTAGGGAAGACTTTCGCACTACAGTCATTGGTTGGTCAGTTATGATTACCACCACTAGGAGGAAAACACGAGATTAGAAGACATTCCGTGGCAGGATCTATAGAGAGATGCCACAGGTATGTTACAGATTGGGAGTTCGGATGTCAAAATCCACATCAAACTAACTTAATTTTGTAGTTACTCACCTCGTGTTGAATATTGGTGGGAAGTAGTCGATGACAGAGAAGCGCTTGTTCGTAACCATGAACAAGTTGAGACCTATGTCTGCGTCCTGTCGTAACACTTCCCCTACCATGCCGTTCCAGGATCCATTCTCAAGTCTTGTGCCATACTGGGCAGGGTCAGGAATATAATACTTTGTCCTGAGAATGTGAGAAATCGATGAAACATGGAAATTACGCTGTTCCATATTAGTTATGTATTAATAATGAAGTACTATTTTAATTTCTATAGCAACTAACTAATGGATATGCTGGTAAATAAATATACATGCAGAATATAACATGTTACCTGAAATTCAGACGTTGTTTAAGAACCTTTATTAGCTCAAATGTATATCCAAACAAAATGGTAGGAGTTCCTCCATCATATTTTTCTACTGCTATATATGGAGGCTGTAAAGAGATAAACACTTTATTTAGAATTGCGACCAATATTTTAATTATAATAGAAATAATAATAATAATAATAATAATAATATATTTTTATTTTAGTAGTTTATTTTACGACGCTTTATCAACATCTTAGGTTATTTAGCGTCTGAATGAGATGAAGGTGATAATGCCGGTGAAATGAGTCCGGGGTCCAGCACCGAAAGTTACCCAGCATTTGTTCATATTGGGTTGAGGGGAAAACTCCGGAAAAAACCTCAACCAGGTAACTTGCCCCGACCGGGAATCGAACCCGGGCCACCTGGTTTCACGGCCAGACACACTAACCGTTACTCCACAGGTGTGGAATAATAAATATTATACATTATTATTATTATTATCATTATTATTATTATTATCATTATTATTATTATTATTATTATTATTATTATTATTAATAAAGGAGGAAGCATTACTTCTATGCTTACCATGCGCTTTCATGACGTTTGAAGGGGATATTTATACCTTTACCCTTTTTATTTAAAATCCAAATATCATACCTTTTCTTCTGAAAAAAAAAAGTCTACCGATTTCTTCATAAGGGAACCGTATACGAGTAGAAATAATGAGATATTAAGGAAAGTGATAAAATTTTCCTCTCGTATAGCGATAAATAAGTGTAAAGACAGTAAACCATAGCAGTAACAGCAGAATGATCTAATATCAACAATGGTGGTTGCCGGATGTCCGGCTGAGAATTACTCGTAATTCGATAACCTTCCAATAATTGGACGAGGTCATTGTGGATGGTCGCCAATGCCGTTAATGTTAACCAGAGATCAGCTGTATGTGCTGTATGGGCTTGTTGAAAAAATGCTTGTATAGGGCCTACATTCAATGTGAGGTAATTTTTCTAGGATTGGTGTGATTATGTTATCTCTTTACATCTGCGCATTCAAAGTAACTTAATTAGAAAAAATATGTATAACGTACATACAGGGTGATTCACGAAGATTTACCGTCCTTTACGGATATTCTGAGCAAAAAATGTCAAATAAACATGGGTCCTATTCTCAATATTTACAGAGTTATGTTTCGTTATTGGAACGCATTGCTGTGAACGCGTGATCTTGGTCAGCGTGCAGTCAGCAGCCAGCGCGAGCGCTACGGAAATCAAGATAGCCTTATGCAATTACGTAGAGCGACGAGTGCCGTTCATAAGCAAGAGGCCAAGTGTACTCTAGCGGACGGCGACATTTTTTAAAATGTGTTGTAAAGTCTCCAATACTGTAAATTAGGATGCAAAATTAAGTCGGTGGAAGTGGCGTGATTTGTAATAATTGTTGTGATAAGTCGTAAGAATACTGTAATTTTCTAGTAAAAAATATAAAAAAGATATCTGTACGAAGCAACTAAGGAGTTCACAGCACATTTTTAGCTTCATAATACTTGTCAATTAAAGAAATGATACTTCTGAATGGTTTATTCTCTATTTGTATTATTCTTTTACCTTCAAACTAAAGAAAAAACATATTTTGCAAACAACTTTAAATTAGTGTAACTCTGAAAATATTGCGAATAGGAACTATGTTTATATGACTTTTTTGCGCAAAATGTCTTCAGAAATAAACTCGGTAAAGGACGGTAAATTCTCGTGAATCGCCCTGTATCTGGGCCCTATACTTCTGTAAGCATAGACTACACAGCTTAGATTAATTTTTTGTCCATGCAATGGCATTTGGTATACAAGATGGAGGTTTTCTGCACTCCAGTATCTACATGACAATGTAAAGAAAACTATGCTTCATCCGTGAAAAAATTAAATGTGAATCAATATAGCCATTGTTAAAATCATCCAACACAAAATTGCAGAAATTTACTCTATACAAGTAGCTGCAATTCCGGAATAAATAAAGTGGCCAATGGTTATTTTTATACACATTAATTTCTAAATCTTACAGTGGATATTATTGTAATACCGTATGCGATTTCTATTTTTAAGTAGGTTATTTTACGACGCTTTATCAACATCTTAGGCTATTTAGCGTCTGAATGAGATGAAGATGATAATGCCGGTGAAATGAATCCGATGTCTAGCACCGATAGTTACCCAGCATTTATTCATATTGGGTTGAGGGAAAACCCTGGAAAAACCTCAACCAGGTAACTTACCCCGATCGGGAATCGAACCCGGGCCATCTGGTTTCGCGGCGAGTCGCGCTATCTGTTACTCCACAGGTGTGGACGATTTATATTTATGACGGAACTTAGAGATAAATAAAATAAATTTACTGAAATAACATGCATACGTTGGAAAAACTGAAAGATAATGAAGGGAAATTGCAGCAATTTCAAAAGAACTAATGCGTGTTAATGCAAATTTTCTTAAAAGAAGTGATAGATGTGTGTCAGCACAACGGCAGCTTTTCCACCATTTTCTATGTCAAAGACAGGTGGGTAGTGAAATTTTCATGAGCAATCTATGCGTTTGACTTAAGGGGCAATGCATATTCGACACTGCCGGCAAACAGCGTGCTTCCATCCGCCACGCGCAGCCGCACATTAACGGCTGAACGTCTATTTGAAGGCTCTGTATAAGAAGAGGAATATTGTTTCTATTTCATGCTCTAACAAAGATGTCGTGAGCTTCTGCTGGTGATAACGAAAAGTTTAACAAGAGAAACAAAATTCCATCCAAAATGCTGTACTATCAGTACATCCGCTTTGTCCGCCACTAATGTTGTAGGATTTAACTACTTCAATTCAGCTACTTAGTTGCGAATTATGATATTAGCTATTTCCAAGCCCTTCAATTTATATTAACTGGCACAGGCTCTACACTAAAGAGCTTTATGATTAGTCCATGCACTAAGGCTTAGCCTACATTGGCATATTAAAAATTATGATTTATTTAACGACGCTCGCAAGTATCGAAGTTATATCAGCTTCGCCGATGTGCCGAAATTTTGTCCCGCAGGAGTTCTTTTACATGCCATTAAATTTAATGACATGAACAGCATTTAAGCACACTTAAATGCCATCGACCTAAATTGGGATCGAACCCGCAACCTCGGGCACAAAAGGGCCGCACTCTACAGACTGCACCACCCAGGCCGACCGTTGGCTTACTGTTCGCTCTATAATGCGATGATTGTCCAATTCGACAGGTAGCCCGGGTGAAATTCGTGAATTCGATGATGACAGGTGGACAATCCTGCCTCACTCCTGCGAGAGACAGGTCCCCAGACAACTACAGCATCTGTTAAAGCTCAGGAACCGGTATACCTAGTCTTTTCTACATCAGTATCGCAAACCGGTTCTATCCTCAAGACTACATCCAGCCTATTTGTGACTAATGCAGGTGGAGGGAGAAATAAGGGGAAAGCAGAGAATATTAGTGGAATAAAGGATGGAAACAGGAGTACAGATGTCTCAAACTAGATGCCCTACCATTGTCCGCCTACTGCTATGCACTGTGGACTACAATGGTACAGTTCAGTTCTGATAATAATTGAAAAGGCTGTATTCTGTACAAGAACGTGTCTAAGTGTGGCTGTCGTTTGTGATAGAAATATTTCTTCTATCATGATGAGTAGTACATTAGTCAAAAGCTATAATCTATATTTTGGGCACATGTAACTAGAATAATGATGGAATATTTAGGTCAATCATATATTATACTAATGAATATACCTTTGCAATTAGAAAATAAATTATTAACAACAATAACATTAAACGAATTATTATATATTACAACACTGCTGAATATATTATAGTGAGAAGCAACTTGAATACATTGCCAGGAAGTCAACTTTTCAGATAATATGACTATACATGGGTATCGGAGCCTAGGTGAGCCCCTTCTTTAACAGCACTACCTCCCCTCTCCAGGCAGCTTCCTAGCTTGAGCTATCTGTACATCGAGAAATATCCTCAGCAATGACTTATTTGATCACCAAAAATTCCATCACGACCTGGCCGTGGATCGAACAACATTTAATTTCATTTATTGTATTCCATAGATCTTACATTAGCAATGAAGCTTTAAGATTTGAAACAAGTCTAAATTTTGTAAGATTACAAATTTCTGTTGAGATGTAGTGAGATGAGGCCGAGTATTCGCCAGAAATTACCTGGCATCTGCCTTATGGTTGGGAAAAATCTCGGAGAAAACCCCAACCAGGTAATCAGCTCAAACGGGGATGATGTGAGATGAGGCCGAGGACTCGCCATAGACCACCGGCATCCGCCCCGCGGCTGGGGAAAATCTCGGAAGAAACCAACAAATCAGACCAAACGAATGGATGGAAGACGAGCTCTCTAGTGCTTAAGCCACGCAAGCGGCTGAGTTTATGTTGAAATCATACTTCATTTAGTGCAAATCACTTTTGGTTAAGGTTCGTTTGGGTTAGGTTATACTTGGTTAGATTGGCTAATATTAAGTTAAGTCAGAAGGAGCCAAAATCTATTCTCTTGTCCAGTACGCTCCAAGAAATCGTCCCAACAATGGACTAAGCCAACTAATACTAGCCTATAAGCCTTACTATTAGGTTGATACATAAATTTGTGACGTTTTTCTTTATTACAAAATTATTTATTTTACACAAAAATAAGGCTATAAAATAATCAATAACGATTATTTTGTTATATTCTTATGCATTGCTTATAAGATAGCTATAAATGACTTCCAATATTTCGGCAGTTTTTCTATTTCACGTCTGGTATGGAATTGAACTCGCTAAGCTAATTTTGAAGAAGAGTTTCGTTATTGAAAGATATTTCCCGGAGGTTGTTGTGGAGAGGTCGGAAAAGACGAAAGTCTGATAAAGGAAGATCACGAGAATAGAATGGTTATTGAATAACTTCCCAACCGAGCCCTTAGAGAACGGCATTTTAATGTTAGGAGAATGCGGACGGGCATCATCATGCTGCAAAATCTCTTGATGCTGTTTCAGCCCCGTTTGTTTTTCTTGATTTGCGGCTACAAGGCGACTCAGTTCTTGGCAGTAAATCGTTGCAGTGACGGTTGCATTCCTCGGAAACAATTCATAGTAAGTGACACCTTCTTTGATCCACCAGATAAACAGCATTAGCTTATGTGAGTGTACACCATCTTTTGCAAGGGGAGTTGCTTTTCTGTGCTCAGCTATTCCTTTCTGTTCAAGTTGATGTAAAGATCCAATTTCTTGTCAGCAATAAATTATCGGACAAAGATGATCCGAGGTTTTTGACGAACTAAACGGTGACGAACGAACAAAAGCAGCACAAATGGTAATACACTTATTTTTGTTGTTTTCGCTCAAAACGTACGGTATCCATGCACCCAGATTGTTAACTTTTCTCATGAAATGCAAATGTCATACGATGGTTGATTGGTCACAATTCATCATGTTGGTCAATTCCCGAGTTGAATGACATGGATCATTGTGAATTGAAACGTTTAAATTTAAACAATTTTAATCAAAATCGGGCTGCCTTTTTGAACGTGTAAAATCATTCATATAAAAATAGCACATTTTTCAACGAGAAAACCATTTTTGTGCCGTACTTTCCACGATGGCTTTCTCCCCATAACCTGCTTGAATTGTTCCAGCGGGCTCCTATACCTTTACTCTTCTGTCAAAGAGATAATTCGAAAATATTAATTTTTTTCCTACTTGACATTCCATTTCCTTTAGTCCATACTTTACACAAACTTTCTTAAAAAAAAGCGTAATCAGTAGAGACGGGAATTCCATGAACTATAGGTTATTCATGCATTCATGCACTATCAAACTATGAAACATGCACGATCAAGTGAAAAATCCTTAAAATATGCACTTTAATTTCTGTTCCAAATGTCTTATTTCACTTTAACTTTTTTTTGCACAGTTAACAATCTAACAACATTTCTAAATTGGTTTATGTGAGATTCCTGCAATTGTCTTTCAATATTTTCTTGTAGGTATCGCAAGAAGTTATGGCTGTGAACTTGAATAAACCTTTTTCTGTTATTTAGTTTTTTTTTTCTTTTCTTTCTTCAAACCTGATTCCTGAAGCTAAAATAAGGGGCATAAAAATCGGGAAACTAAGATGTCCACTCAAAACCATTAAAACATGCAGTTAAACTGAATATAATGTATATTATATGCATTACTAAGCTAAAAATTGCTTAAATATACATTAAGCATGTTTTTATTCCCAAAAAGACCAACACATGCAAATATGCACGGAAAAAGTACACATATTTGGAACCGGAAAGTAATGAAATGGATAAGTACTAAGTTTGAGCTATGTCCTATGTTGCTATAGAAACAGACATTTGCATGGAATTCTCGTCTCTAGTAATCAGAAACCCAATTATATTACATAAAATGACAACAAATTCCAAACAAATTTCTTACAAAGATACTATTGCCACGGAAAACGAAAAAGCTACGAAATAAAATACCAACCTGTTACTTTTTCTCTTAGTTAAAGATGCAAACTGTCCCTGGGAAACGGAAGGCATTAACAAACTAACAACGGAATTGAAAGCACTTACCTCTGGAATGAAGACGCATCTCAAGGTCATTCCCTGCAGGTTCCGGCGCTCGTGGAGTGAGGCCAGATTCCATCTCATTCCTCTGGTTACACTCCAGTTGGCAGCGGACTGCTCCTGTAGAGGTGCCATCGGGCTGACGCGGAACACCTCTGTCAACGATACCTCGTCCTCCCCTGCAGACTGTCGCACTACCATGAACTCGCTGTTGAACGGCACGTGCACATCATGGAAGACTAGCTGCGTTGACATCACAACGTCCACGAACAAGAGCCATCTGCCGGTTACCAAGCTATTCGCTTTGGACAACTATGAAACGTAAGTCGAATATTTTAACGTTGTTAAAGCAATCATTACATTAATTTATTCTACTCATCTATTAACACAACTTTCGTTACGACAGCCATCTTAAATTAACAAGTCATGCTGTTTTTGGCATTGGCAACATTGTACTGAGACCGACTCCGAGCTGGAGTTTAAAGTCAAATGCGGGAGAATGAACGAAAGGGGAATTTTGACCTAAAGTAAAACTATGTATTAGAGGGGAAGAGATGGCCTGATGGCCTTATCTATGCCAGGTTAGATAAATAAATAAGTAATAAATGAATAAAAATACCAAATACAAAGATAAACCACTTAATATAGTGGTCGATGCAAGTATAGACCGATTATTTAGTCCTGACTTCTCAGCGACGCGAAAGAGGGGAAGTAATAGGAGGAGTGGGGAAAGTTCCAGAGTAGAGATCAGGGTGAGCGGTCGGTGAAGGAATGCAGTTCAGCTTAATTGTACTGGAAACATACAGCTCTACCGCACGCATGACATCCGATCGCTTCGAAGGCAAGCGAGTGAATAACCTATACACCCCTTGGCGAACTAAATAGACTCGCCTGTCCTAGATGCACATCGCCGGCGACTATCAAAACTAAATAATCGTACTGTAGTTTAGGTAAATGATGGTTAAGAGATGTATTTCTCCCGGATTTTAAGAAAGATACACTACTATTTCTGGATTCCTGGAGTGGTCAGATAGACGACACTATATTTATTTTTGAAGGAATAAAAATACTTTACATGGTAAGAATATTAAAACAAATAATCTCTCCAAAACTACAAGATGTGTGCAAAACTTGGTTGTGTATTTTTTAGGCAAAGCACAGTATTCTAATTCGAAGGCTAGAAGAGTATTTCATATATAAAATTAGGCTATCTGTGAAAACATTCCAGATATATTGCACGATAAGGGCTTCATAATGATACTACATTATGCTAGGTATCACCAGTTTCATTCACATGTCCTCAAAGACATATTAATATACACGTGGCAGAGGTCTAATTATGTGAAGGAGAAACATTTGAGAAAGTTTGATAACGTTCTTGCAACGATGTTTCATGTTAGAAACAGTGTGTGTGTGTGTGTGTGTGTGTGTGTGTGTGTGTGTTTTACAGAAGAGTGTGAAAAAAATAGCCTACATAAAATATTTGTACTGTTCAATGGCTCGTTATTCCGACCACTTCATTTCGAATCCGCACTATCATATTTAAGGTGAGTCACAAAGTTAATACATATTTTAAATTCAAATTGAATTTGTATTTCAGCAAGAGCACTCTATCAATAAGAGTTAAGGAGTTAGGTACAGCTTACAGCAGTAAAATTTTGGAAATATTCAACATTTTTTTCCTCCATTACTATATCTTGTGCAATAATGGAAATTAGTGTGTTTAAAACACTGTCCTCCTGCTATAGGAAAAACATATTTTTACGTTTAAAAAAATTATTTAAATTTTTGTTTTTCAAAATTCAGTTCACTGTGCAGTGATGAAGCTTTTCCCACATAACTCAAAAACTATTCAACATTCTGTGATGAAATTTTTTGTGTGTATTTATGCATGTCATATCTATCATATGGTCCACACCTGTGGAGTAACGGTCAGCGCGTCTGGCCGCGAAACCAGGTGGCCCGGGTTCGAATTCCGGTCGGGGCAAGTTACCTGGTTGAGGTTTTTTCCGGGGTTTTCCCTCAACCCAATACGAGCAAATGTTGGATAACTTTTGGTCCTGGACCCCGGACTCATTTCACCGGCATTATCACCTTCATATCATTCAGACGCTAAATAACCTAGATGTTGATACAGCGTCGTAGAATAACCCAATAAAATAAAATAAATCTATAATATGATGCAAGATCACTTCTCTACCTTTGATAGATTATCAGATACAAAATAAAATCTAAAAAACATGGTCAAATATCAGTATTTTCTTCTAACACAAAATAAAAAATATATATTATTTATTAAGAAATGCAGTTGAAAGAGCATGATATTGTAAACATGAGTTTCAGGAATAAAGTAAAAGCGAGAGAACATGAGAAAGTTAACAAGTTTATGAGTTATGAGAGAAACGCTTCATTACTGAATAGGAAATTATTTTGAAGTTTGAAAAAGATTTATAAATAACTTTTTTTAGATCGTAAAAATATTTTTTTTATATAGCAGAAAGACAGTGTTTTACATATACCTACTTTCATTATTGTACAAGATACAGTAATGGACGGAAAAAAATATTTAATGTTTCCAAAAATGTTACTGCTGTACGCTGTACCAAGCCCTTAAGAGAAAAAAATAGACTAGAGCATTAATGCGAGAGCTGTGATACGGTGTCGCGGAACTATGAGGATCCGAGTGCGCGCAAGAAGTGGCACAAGTAGCATCGATTTTCAAGTCAATATATTTTGTAAACGAGGAAAACGAGAAACGAATGACTGTCACCACGTTTCTTAACGAACGAAAATTACTTTAAATATGCATTTTCATTAAATTTAAGCACCATCACCTGTGACGGTTGCCTTGTGAGACACCGGGCGGTAATAGAGATAAGGCCTATATGAATGTTTCTGATGAACTTACCATTTCCAATTCATATTTTGTCTCGTCTCCTCTCATGAACGCAACGAACAATGGCCGATGTTGGGTCCAATACGGCTTGTTTTGTACTGCTTTAAAACGCTTTGTCGTGATGAATGCACCAAAATTAGACAAAGCCTTCTGCACTTGTGCTAAGTAGAGTGATTCTGTAAAATAACAATTAACATATTTATCCTTAATGCTAATTATAGATCTATCGCTATCTGCATGGTGTCCGACAACTTTCGCATCATAGACGATATCATTCATTCATTCATTCATTTACAGGTGAATCACGCTGAGAAAGGACGAACGTGTTGGGATCATTTTACCGTACGGACGTGAGGGTTGGCCATATGCAGCGTGGCTGATGAATTCAACTGAAGTAATCAGGGAAGAAGTGTGCGGCAAAGGAATTTCTCTTGATTGCTGGAGAAGTACAATAAACGGGATCATCCAATTATTTGCCGCGACCAGGACATCCAATCTACTCCCTTTGAAGTTGTTGAAGCAATTCTAGAGAAGTTTCACGCTAGTTCAAAAAAGGTCTCTACAACGGACAAACGTGAAATTAAACAAAATCCTAAAACGAAATTAGCTCGACGGCAACTTCTCCGATCGATGAATAGACCGCGAAGAACACAGAGAATGGCCTACAAGGTCGCCTGACCTAAATCCGCCCTACTTTATCAATGTTAAAAAGCCATATGAATGTCACATTGTTTCAGAAACTATTATGTTTAAAATGTGGTTTTTCACAGGAAGTTTATTCAATCTTGTTGAATACACATAATATCAATAATTTTTAAACATTTATTAAAAAAAAATATGGAATTTTTTAATAGAACTTCCATTTTTTTAACAAATTTTCAGTTATTTTATTTGGTTAAAGATTAACTATCTAAGAAAATTTATCAAAAGTAGGTCCACCACATCACAGTACCATCTGAAGTATGTGTTAAAAATTTCATGCCGATGTACTTAACAGTTAGTATTGAAAAAATGGAGCAAATGATTTGGAAAAATCACTTTTGAGTAAATCGCGTTTGAAGTAAACATTTACTTAACAATAGTAATACACAAATAAAAAATGTAACTCTGTAGCAAATATGTAAATATTTTTATAAATCGAACACCAAATCAAACACAATCATCCATATATTATTCAGATAATAAAAACAAAAATTTGAAACTTTTGTAAGTTAGGCTCTTTTCGGCTTATATAATATTTTCTTAATGACAGAAATGCTTCTTTCTTTAATATATGGGATAACGGTATATTACTGTAAATATTGGAATATTTTAATAACACAACACCAAATTAGGCAGAAAGAGCCATATCCTATTCAGATATTGAAATATATATATATATATATATATATATATATATATATATATATATATATATAAATTCAATTTATCAGTTAGAACCTTTACACCTTCCCTTGACTTTGCTTCCTGGACTTAAAAAGAATGTAGAAGAAGTTAAATTTGTGACCTGCAACACATCTACGAACACTGATCAAAGAAAAGCGTAATGAAATCACCGTCCACATGTTACACCGCGTTGTGAATTTCCTCATCCAGACCTGTTTCGAAATCGGAGGGTGTCATATTGAATATACTTGTAGGCCTATTCTATGATTTAGCTTATGATGCGGTACTTGTCGGACATCCTGTAATATACGTAATCTACTTTATATTGAATGATCTACTTAAAAGAAAGTTCTAAAGCTTACTTTATAAACAATTATTAAATAAAGGAAAAGCTTTCGTTCTCTTCCCCTCACCCCTCGCCCCCACGCTACCACTTTACCTCTTTCCTAATTCCTTCTTTCCTTCCGAAGGGTGACAATCATGCGCAAGCCAAAAGTTTACATGCCACAAACTCATCAACTGAGCGTGACGTATACTGTTTATCAACTACGCGCGGCAGTTACACATTTTGTATACACGAAGGTTAAGTTTGGTTACTTTAGCTTTTTATTAATCAAGTCCGCGCATGCGTAGTTTGATCTCACAGCCAAGTTCTTCCTGTCGGGAGTCGCAAGTGTCATATGTGACTTCGGAAAATTATTTATTTATTTATTTATTATTATTTTGCTAATAATTGTAACATAAAATATAAAATATGCAGAGACACTTTAGCTCGCCCCTGA